>NC_018392.1:1483464-1783464 GCF_000208865.1 Neospora caninum Liverpool
TTCTTCGGGTCTTGTGTCTTGCGTTTGTGACTCCTTTCGGTGGATGTACTTGCTCAGCCGCTTCACCTTCGTCTGCAGAGAGTCTCACGGCAGCGTTGCCAGGGGGGTCTCCCGGTGAAGCTGCAGGGGCTCCCGCCGCGAAGAGCCGACCGCTGCCTGTAACGACTGAGGGACCTGAATCGGCCGTTCCTGCGGCTGACATTGACAAGGCAGGAACTCCAGAAGAGGCGACTACATTCCCACCCTTGATGCGAGCACATCCTTTCTTGATTCCAGGCGCCCCTGCAGACGCGAGCCCTACCACACTACCGGTGACGCCGCAGCACTCATCGAGTACTTCTCTCCCACGCAGCGATCCAACAGGCGGCGCGACTTCGTCTGGACCCGGTGACAACTTTTCATATTCTGTTTCCCCCAGTTCGCGCCTGCGGATGAAGCGTCCGACACCGCTGCCCTCTCGTGGAGGCCCGTCTGCTGCCAAGCGAGCCGGCATGCCACAACCGCCTCATTCTCAGTCCACTGCACCAGAGCAGCCGGAAAGGGCATCTGTTTCCCATGAAGGTGCTGTTTCGCCATATCATATAGGAGCATTCCAGTCCATGGTGGTTAGTAACTGGGTTCAGCGTTGAATGATAGCTAAGCCGGACTGTACACAGCAGTACGAACGTACGGGAAAGAGAAAGGGTTTCCCGAATCGTATGGATCTATTAGAGTGCTGCTAGATTCCGGTATGCTTCGTTTTGCTTGTGCATGGGACTAGAGACGGAGGGTACAGTGTCTGTTGCATTAAAAGGTTGCTCCGGTGCGTGGTGCTTGCGGGAGATATGATTGAGGGATTAGAAGGGGTCACGAGGGCACAAGTAGTGGAGGTGCTTCGAGCAGCGAACGAAAGAAACTCACCACTAATGCTACACGATGCCGATGTACAGGCACACCGGCGGTCCGTTTGTGCTACAGGTGAAGGTGGCTTAGTACCATTGGCCCAAAAGAGTGATACTGAGACGACGAAGTCTAGTGGAGGTTCTTCCCCCAGTCTCACTGCTCGGCAGACGGGACTGCATAAAACGAAGAAACCAAGACGACGACAGAAACCAGGACAAGAACGTGGAATTCGCATGTCGTCTGGTGGCCGAGCAACCACCACCCGTCAAGGATCTTCGAGGCCTCCGAGCTCCAGCAGCCCTCCGAGTTCCAGCACTTCTCCTTCATCAGGAAAGCATCCTCAGACACGACATGTGAGAAGACCTAGAAGGAGCAAGGAAGAAGGCTCTTCCCCTCACCACCACGCTGGTGCTTGGCGCCTGACGTCGTCACCGTCCAGCCTAACGCCTGCCGGTATCGTTCCTACCGCCTTCCAGACCACGTCCAGTGACGTAGGGCCTTTAAGCGGCGGGAGTGGCGTGCTGTCGCTGGTACCATCGTTCATAGGACATCCCCCAGCAAGTTCTCCGTTTCCGTCTCAGCTGTCCTCCTACCTGCAGGGAAGGGCAATACCCTTCAAACCACAGCGTTCCACAACGTCGTGGGAGAAGGACTCGTAGAGGGGCTGTAAGGCGCTGGCACGCACAACAGAGAATAAAAATTCGAAAAGGGCGTAATAGGCTGCGTGGGTCAACCTTGTGCGCCCCCGTGGCATCAATCACTGGGGGCTCAAGAATGTCTTGCTGACGCACTGTTTGGTGTTTTCCCGTCTCATAGGGCACCGATTATTCATAGATTTCGTTTTCTAGAACAGATCGTCACTTTGATGGGGTAGCTTCCTCGCTCTTTACGGTCAATCTGACGGTGGGTCCTGCTGTATGTTTTACCGATGGTTTTTCCGTGGGTCGTAAGGTGTATGGCAGGAGGCAGAATACGGAGTTAGTCAGGGTAGCGGCCCGTATGAAACCCCGTACACGCTCGTGTTGAGAATCCCTTTTTCATTGTAATAGTAAATCGAGTCGAGACGGCAAGGACGCTGCTCATGGGAGTCGCGGGTACTCAGGTGGTTCGGACTTGCCAGCGCCATAATGTTGACGCACCACATACCAGTCCACGATGAGCCACGTTGATCCTGCGTGGCCGTATCTACACATACGGATGCGCAGAAGCAGCGACCGTCGCTTGAAAGCATGCCTCGGGATGATGTGTGTTTGTCATTTCCATTTCCATGCAGCCTGAGAGCTGACGGCGAATGCCAGACGGAGCCTGTTCCGTCCTTCCTGTGCCTTTTCGGGCGTCGGCGCGGGGTGAGTGTCTTCAGAAAACTCCAGCAATGCAAAGGGTCCGACAACGGACGGACGACATGTGTGGCGGCAGCAGTCAGTCCATGAGAAACAAGAAATACCTCCGTTCTGCGGAAGCTTGCTCCCTCCGACAGATATATGTATACTCAGCTTCCCAAAAGCTGTTGACACACTTACTGGTTTCGTGGTAGAGATCTTCAGACAGCTAAAGGGCAGTAACTGTTGCCTCTTCCAACATCCTTTCTTTGATCTCTCCTCTTGGTCCCTTCGTGGACTCCAAGCATTGGGCAGTTACTGTCATGTTTCATTCCTGGACGAGTACGCGCGTTTCGCTTTCAGTGGATCAAAGGGCCGATTTTTGTTTCATTCCTCAAATGAATAGATCCATTCTTCGCTGTGCACGTTGCCAATTGTGGCCGGAGACGTATACGGATCTCCATCGTTGAACCTGATCTACAAAGCCACAGTCAGTCCGGAGCCCACCTGATGCGCTACTGCGAGTAAGGGGCAGAAGTCACGATGTACTATTTCAGGGCGACTCCCTGTGAAGTATAGTGAGCACGAAGGTAGAAATCTTCATGGTACTGCGACAGCAGACTGTGCAACCGTTTTTGATATACAAATACCCTGTCGCTCTTCTGAACACTACCGTGCGCCACTCCATGGCCCGGATCAATATCAAGTCAGTCGATGCGGCCATTGTTGGTCTTTCCTCATATCCTCTCTTGCAAACCATCCCCTAACCGGGTGGACTGAAGAGGGCAGGGCCCGCCTCTACTGTACTGGTTTCAGCTGTAGCCTACCGGTATCATGCCTCCGCCTTTACACACTCTGACTGCCTTCAAGTGACCCAGAAGGGAGCATATACAGCTATTCGCGGCTCAAGGTGAAGTCACCTGCCACAATCAGGCTTGACGAACCTCCGATTCCAGCCCGTTGAAAGTTTTGCGTCGCTGGATGAGCAAAACTACTCGAACTCACAAGCAAACGTAAAAAGAGGTGCGCCACGATAATAGCATGCTGCCGGATCAAGAAAGGTTAGGTACGAGAATTAGAGTACCAATATGGCCCACACCAGTGCGTTGGACAATGTTTCCTGCACTCTCTTGCGCTAGTGCTTTAGGTTGTTCCTCCCGTGGATAGGGGAGCGGTTGCCTGTGGCATTTTCCTGACAATTGTGAGACCACAGCACCGGTCTCTCGCACATCGTATCGCTGTTGAGGGCGCAGTTTCCGTGTATTCAGGGATGAAGACGTTGTCAGCAGGTTCCTGCCCAGGTGGCTAACAGACACTTCGTTACTCTTCGAGGCAAAGAGAGGAGAACCCCGCATTTGCCTGTACAGGTAGTCTCTAGCACATCTGTCTCGTGAGCGGTCAATCTCCTGCCGCAATTGAGTAGCGCGTGGAACCCCCACTGACAGTGTCGCTTGTTTCCCTCTCTTACTCCCGTTTTGAGTTAAGGCTTAACACAGCCGGAGAAACAATTTGATTAGGGAAGCGATCAAAGGAACAGACATACCTCTGCTCCCTTCCTCGATTGTGGAGAAACCCATCTATTTACCGTTTGTGGATGTGAATAGGGTACTCCCAAAAGCCAGGTGACCGCCCCCAACAACCTGGTATAAACACGAGAGAAAGAACACCTTACTTTTACTGTTCCGTGGTAACACACTCTTAGTGTTTGTACGATAATTATATCAACGCATTACCAATTAAGGTGTGTAGCATTTCCTATGCTCCTTAACATCACATTTATCAAATCATATCGTACCTGAATGGTATTTCTAGCATCAAGTACCCATGTCGAGCACCCGTGAGCGCCTCGCTGGAAATGTGCGTGCTCGTGTATAGGGCGTTGATCGTTTGTGGTCCCTTTCCTGTGGCTCGCCTGGCTAGAAGTGATCCGAGCTGACGGCAGCGTAAGTAAGTGGTTTTTCTCCGTCGAATGAAAAAGCGGAAATACGGATCGCAAAACGAAGGGCACACCGCTATATATTCTTCATCCTGTTTGCTATCCCTTCGAGGGTGGGATGTATCTTTTCCATTAAAAACGATTTTGAATCCTTTCTGGGGTTGCGCCGCCACTCCGTGTCTTTTTTCCCAGGTGACAGTTCACTCGAAATCCCCTCTACTTTTTTTTGCTTCACCACTGGCACGGAGAAAAGTTTCACTCGGTTCGCGGTCTTCTCTTTTTTGACGTTTCTGTATTTTCCGGTTTTTTTCGTCCGGCCTATTTGTCGCTTTCGACGACCAGGCGTTTGTCTTCCGTGCTGGCATGCCGTTTCCCTGACTACCACAGTCGCACGTGTGTTTTTGCCACCTGCTTTCCCTTTCTTCGTCATTTTCATATTCGTTCCCCCCTCTTGTTTCGTTTTCCCGTCGCCACACTCCTGCTCTGTTTCACTGTCCTCTTTGCCGTCCTTTCGTTCCGGCTCGACCACACCCGCCAACTGCAGCCGAGCTGCATATGGGCCAGCCACCACTCGCTTCGAGGCAACAAACACGTACATTTCTCGAGTGGGTATCTGTCAACTGAATTGTTGCAGAGTTGTAGAATTGTTTCTCCCCGACAGCAAGTGCACGCTGTCTCTTGTCCGTTTTCGTTTTTCTCGTGTCTGTTGCCACCGGGTTCGTTTTTACCCCCCCGCGTTCAGACAATGAAGGGCTTGGCGGCAAGCGGGTTCCCAGGCGGCGGATCCGGGGCGGTTCCCGGGGCATACGGAAGCAACGGTGGAGCCTTTGGGCCGTCCAGTTCTTTCGGATCGTCCCTGGTTTCTAGCAGTGCGTTAGGGAGCGTCATGAACTCGATCAGGAAAGTGGAAGTGACCCGTGAACTCGTCTGCAAAGGCACAGTTTCGGCGAGCGTGGGCATTGCGCTTGGCATCATTGCCTCGCTTATTGTGAACTGTACCTTGGTCGAGATCTCCATGTCCTCGTTTTTTTCCTTTTACTTTGGACTTCTCTTCGTCACCGTCGGGAGCGTCATTCTGTGGCGCATTCAAGTAACCAGTAAAATGGCGGCAGATATCTCCGTAGGAGGAGGGGAAGGCGACCAGCCGAGAAAGATGCAGTTGCAATTCTTTGCAGCCTTGATTATTGTCTCGGGTATCCTCTGTTTTGTCCTGAAAAAGAATTGGTTCGTGGGTCTGCATCCGGTCGTCAAGGTGCCCCTATACACTCTTCTTGGCATATCTGTCGCCTTTGCCCTCACTTTCTCTCTCGTCGATATGGTAAACTATCTCCTCGGCTTCTTCCAGTCCGCCGTCGCGAAACCGCTCGTGGAATCCAAAGAGCAAGTCAACCTGGTGCTCTTCATTGCCCTTCTTATGGGCGGCTTATTTGGTTTCATTTTCGGCGTCCTAGATGTGGAAGATGAGGTCCAGTACCACGTCCGTCTGGCGCTCTTGAGGGAGCAGCATCTCTGCTATCCAATCGGAGCCATTCTGGGAGGGCTCGCCGGCCTCGGCAACGAAATTCTTAGACAAGCAGATGAGGCAAAAATCCGGAAGCTGGCGACAGAATTCGATGAAGAAATATAACAACGGGTTCAGGCGTCCAGTTTGCAATTCTTAAAAGACCAGGGGACACGAAGAAGTGGGGAGGGAGAGACTGTAGATTGAGGAAGAGGGGAAAACGGATAACTCACAAGGCGCGAAGAACACAGGCGAGCACGTGAAAATAACGCAATCAAAAGGAGGAGGTCGCGACTGCAGAGAGAGGGGGACCCTTGCTTCTTCCTAGGCCTACTTCCCCTTCCTACGCGAACAACCTGTTCACAGGTTTGTCCCCTTTCGGTGTCGCTATTCCTCCTGGTCAGCTTCCAAGGAAACATGAATACCGGTAGGGGGATAGTGAAATGCAACATTGGTACTGGACCTCATCTTCCAGATCTAGGACGCCGAAAATGAAGCCAAATAAGATTAGGGCTGTAAAGAAGGCAAAGAAGTGTGGAGAGGTGTAAGGGGACCGACTACGAACTAGGACACCCTTCAGTCTGTCTAGATATAATGGATCTCGACAGGGAGAAGAGAGTGACCGGGTGAGATAACTACCAGTGTTGCATTTCGCTAGCCCCCGGCCGGTATTCATGTTTGCTTGGAAGCTGACCAGGAGGAAGAGCGACACCGAAAAGGGGACAAACCTGTGAACAGGTTGTTGGCGTAGAAGGGGCAAGTAGGCCTAGGAAGAAGCCAGGGTCTCTTCATATCCCTTAATAGACAGAGAAACATGCCTACATAAACAAATATCTATAAGCATACGCCAAGGCGTCTCCTGTTTCAGCACCTGGTAGATACTGGCATATATATATATATATATATGTGTATACCACTGTGTATACTTTAACCGTTACAACCTGCGTTCCCTGCACATTTTGGGGCGTTGCGCGGCTTACGAGGCTAGAGTTATTGCATATATAAGGCGGCAGACCACTGCTTGAAATAAACTGTTATATAGCTATGTGCGAATGCGAGAGTACGTGGGTCACAACTATGTAGACTCACTTTATTCTGTGCAAGCGCCTGGTTAGCCCTCGTGTCATTCGCTCTTGCTCATGAGGGTCATCGGCCGCAGGGACAGTGTCGATGGAGCTTGATATACGTGTACAGTATACACATGTACGGGCACACGTTTACGTGTATTTGTGCAAGCGTAAGGCAGTATATGTTTGCTTCGTTCACTTTGTTACGATTGAGAAGAGGGGCTGTACTTGAATAGATAGTAAGGCATTTTCAGGAGACAGTCTCCAGCCGGTCTGTTCATTGCATGCCATTCGTCCAGCGAGCGTAAGCGACTAAATGACTTGCTTTTAGTCGTACATTCCGTGTCGCTTCTCTCATGAGGACTTCGGTGGAAAATTCCGGTGCTCGTTCTGTCTCCTCGGCGAGTGTCTTCGCTTCTAGCCGATTCGAAAACTCCTTCCCTGTCTAGAAACACTGTTAGGAAATCCGTTGCTTCTGAGTGGCGACCACGTGCTCGCTGCTGTGCTGTTTCTGTTGCCGTTTTGCGGAGAGTTGTTGTCCTTGGGGTCTCCTCTCGCTTGTCTCCGCTCTTGATGTTCCACTTGGGCCGCGTCTTTCTTACGCTAGGAGCTGCGTGTGAGCTCACCGGCTCGAGAGGTCCTTCGGCGTTGCCGTTCTTCCCGATTTGCTTCGCCTCGGTAGCATTGGCAAACTGTACACATAACCCCAGACGTCGACCTACGCATCAGGTAGGGCTGAAAATCTACAAATTCCCTTAGGACACGCGTACAAACCTTTCGCAGACTGACACGGTCTGCATGACCAGGCGATCCACCGAGCTTCTACAGCGTTTCATTCTTTCCCAGGTCGCATCCAGTCATATCCAGCCCACCCAGCTGACTCGGTCTCGTCCGGTCTCTTTGAACATGTTTCTCCTGTCATCATCGGCACATGCACCAGCTTGTTTGGACACCCGAGTGTGGCCGTTCACCGCTAAGGTGGAAATCGGAGCGTTTCTCGACTTCGTTGTCTAAGGTGACCAGCAGCGCCCTCTCAACCCACGCACGCACACAAATCGCTGTCATTCAGCTGTCCACACATCTCTTCTGTACTAGCGACTCTCGCCCGTTCTCGAAGCGTCTCGTCGGACCCACTGATGAGGTGTAGAGCATGCCAGTGAGAAAACAGCGGCGGTTCCGTCGACTTCGAGAGGAAGCCGCCACCGGTCAAAAATCGCAAGTCTCTAGGAAGGCTGACTCGAGTGTTCACAAGGTCCAACTCTGTTATGGTCCGCTAACTTACACCACGCTGGATTTCTTTTCCGCCTCAGATGAGACTGGCAAATCGGTCTGCTTAACGGGGCTTGGCATTGGCCACGGAGTCGCGTGTCTCCACAACAAAACTGGCCCTCAAAAAATTTCGGCCGGCGCCGAACACCCTGTGAACGCGGGTCCGAAAGTATCTCAGGATCCCCGAAACGGCGTGACGATAGCCGATAATCCGCAAGACATGCATTTGACAGCGGGGAAAAGCCACCCGGACGTTCAAGGGAACTCTTCCTGACGACGGCGGGTGGGCATCACACTTGCACTCGTAGGACAGCGCTTCCAAAAAAATGGGTCTAGGTCAGGGAAACTCGGCATATTTGCGGTCTTCAGATTTATCGTTCATTCCCCTTTCGCAAAAAGCCGTTCTGGAACGACGTACGCGTGCTGACACACATGCGTCTTCGAACGCGTATGTGTGACACGACCCCTTATCCACAGTCCACCAAAACTCACAGTGCCCGTCCAGAGACATCAGTCCGCACACACAGATGCCTAAATATGTATATATGTGTGTGGAGGAACGTGTATGGACGCGTGCAGAGGTATATGCGCATGTGTAGGTGTCTATGAAGAAGACACTTGCTTCTTGCGGCGGTTGCACGGGGGGAGAAGGGGAAACGTGTCGACAGTTCGAAGCTGCCGTTTCCAGGGAGGAAAACCAACCGAGTTCTGAAATTCGAATCCCAAAGTAGTCGACGCTGTTTGGTTCACTACAGAGGAGCGGGAGAGGATACACTGGACTCTGAAGTGTTTATCACGCGCGACCTGCTGACAAATATATCACAGGCGCAAACCCGCCCGCGGCAAAACCTCCTGGACACAAGGTGGTGTATGTGTTTCCCCTGGGGCTTTAGCGACGTCTCGATTCGAAGCCTCCCCATGTTGTCCTCCGTCTATTCTCACTTTCTTCCTCCATTGCCTCTTTTTGTTTTTGCGGCTCGTTCTCCCCTTCCTTCGCATCGTCTCTCAGTCACCGTCGGGGTGGCCCTCGGCGCCGGTCACCATTTCGGCACATCCCGCATGCCGTTCTCGTTGATTCGGCCTTGTTCTCTCCTCCTGTTTTCTGCACGTTTTCGCTTCACTTCGTCACTGAGACCCTTGAGAGGATCAAACACGACGACTGAGGCCGCAGCACGCGCCTCATCCAGTTCGTACGCCCGGGCGCTGTCCACCGCGAATTTGAGGCCGCCGGTATTAAGCCACGACCCGTCGCTTTCGTCGACTTCCTCGTCTAAATCGGGCAGGAGCGCGTTCAGCGTGCCTGCCTCCCCTTTCGACCTCTTGTCTTCTCCCGCGCGGCTGGAGTGGCGAGGTGAAGCAGCGGGGGACACGCGGTTTGACGCTGGCTCAGCTGTGCCAAGAGGCGACGCAGCCGCTGGTGCCCGGAGGCGGCGCAGCTACAGCACGAGTAGAGAAGGAGAGAGAAAACGAGAGCGAAGGAGGGGATGAACGAGCGCCGAGAGACAGACGTACACACTCCGGGAGCAGGAACGAAGCGACACACCGGTGGAAAGAGCAGGAAAGGAGTCTCCAAGCACGGTCAAAAGACATAGCACGGACGCAGGAGAAGACTGCGTGAGAGAGCCAGTGCGAGGAAAGGCACAGCGAGGTCGAGACGAACACACACACACACACTCGCACGAAGAAGAAGCAAGGCGGAAACAGCCACACGCGATCGCAGTCACCTGACGAGCAGGAACATGGGAAATACTCCGTCTGAAACTGAAACACGAGCAAGCACAAAAGTGAAGTGAAAGAAAGCACACACTCGAACGCCAAAAGACATAGAACACCAGAGGAGAAAGGCGTCGCAACTTGACCTCAAACAAAACCGTTGACACGTCTACCTCAGCCTTTTCCTTCCCTCCTCTATTCCTTTCCTTCGTGCTTGTTCTCTCTCCTCTGGTTTGCGTGTTCGTCTTCTCCCTCCTGTCTTTTCTCTCTCTTCCCTCTCGCCTCCGGCTTCTCACCTGAGCAGTGAACAAGTCGAGTTTCTGCATTGTGGCTTCTTGCCGTTTTTTGTCTCCTTTGTCTTTCTTCTTGAGAAGAAAAAGTTGTCTCCGCTTCTCTGCCTCCGTCATTAGATCGCTGTTCTCCATTTTCTCGCGATCGGCGTGCGATCCGCGGAGTGCACTTCCAACTCCACTTCGCAGCCGAAGAGCCTCCACGTGTCGCCTGTCGTCGGGTTTTTCGCTGTCTCGGCGTCGCCCTCGACTCGATCTTTCTGCCTCTTCCTCACTGTCGCTGTCGGGAGAGGGAGAACTTCCTTCTTCTCGGCTTCTCCTGCCTCTCCTCTCGCTCCACGTGCCTTCAGGCGCGTGCTCCCCGCCGCGAGACGACAGCGCAGCGAGGCGGGCACGAACGCCCGCGACAGTATTGGTTCGGGCGCCCCTCGATCTTCGTTCTGCACTCCACTCTTGCTCTTCTTCTTCGTCTTCTCTTTCTTCTCTCTCGTCTGTGTGTGGCGCGTCTCGGAGGAGATGGGGATCGTCCAGGAGGTCGTGAGCACTGAGTTTTTTCCCAGTGTCGGACGCGTGGGTGTCCCCGTCCTCGTCGCCAAAAGAAAGCAGTTTCTTGTCCGCCTTCCGCAACTTCTCCCTCGCCTCCACTTCCTCGTCGAGCTCTTTCCCATCTGCGCCACTCAACCGGCCTCCGGGTGTACGTACATCTCGCGCCCGTTTTCTCCGGTCGCGCTCGGCCGCGTCCTTCGCCCCAGGAAGGTCTGGCAGTCTGCGCGGCACGATGTCGTCGAACGGATTCCAGAGAACATCCACGCTTTTGATGAAGGGCGGATTCAGAGGGCGATCTTCCTTGCCGACTTCGAGGTCGTTGAACTTCATCAAATTGTACAGTGTATGTCCACTGATTTTCCCAAATAGCGTGTACGCATTGTTGAGCACATCTGCGCGCGCGAGCGTGATGAAGAACTGGTTTCCGTTCGTCCCCAGGCTACGGCCGCGCTCGTCTTTCTCGTTCTCCTTGGAACGTCCCAAGTTCGCGACGCCGAACAAACCTCGATAGCGGAATTTCAGGCGGGGATGCGTCTCGACATCGAACGGCTTCCCGTCGAAAGTCGTGTCCGCGCCTCCCCGTCCCGTGCCCGTCGGATCGCCTCCCTGGACGATAAAGTCTTTCACAACCCGGTGGAAGATCGTGTTTGCGTAGTAGCCCTCTAGACAAAGCTGGACAAAGTTCCTGCATGCAATAGGGCACTCGCGGGCCCAGAGCTCGACATCCAAGTCTCCCAGCGACGTGTGCAAAACCACCTTGCCGCGCGTCGACGGCTCGTGGACATACACTTCAGACATCTTTTGTCGACCAGAGACGAACGGAACCAGACGAAAGGGCGACAGCACAAAAGTGGAAAGGTCAGAGAAAGAGACGCGTAGACTCCAGAGACAGAGAGGAGCGAGAGAGACAAGGGCAAGAAAGAGACAGAAGAGAGAGATATATATAAAGGAAGGTAAAAGACAGAATGAAAGGAAACAGGGGAATTAATCAAGACCAGAGAACATGGGAGAGAGGAAAGAGAAAGGAGAACGGGAAGGAGACGGAGAGGACAGGAGAGCACCAAGTCAGAGAAGACACGGGGACACACTGGGACAGGGTGAGAGTGAGAGAAGCAAAGACGAGCAAAGCGAGAGCGAACAAAAAATTTGCCAAGAGCCTTCGAAGTCTGCAGGGGGAAACGCTGGGATGGTGTCCTCCGTTGCCGCGGAAATTCGAGGTACACGAGATGTGTCATCAGAAAGGCGTGAACCGGGCGAGACGCCGAGACCGAGGGGTGCGAGAAGACACAGGAAACAGAGGGAGAAAGAGACAGGACATTTTCAAGAAAACAAACACCGTCACATCTTTTCTCCCAGGAAACTGTGTCAAAACTAGGAACGCGCGAGTTTCACCTCGACAAGTCGATGGCCACGGCTCCGCTAGTTTGTTTCTGGAGAGGGAGAAGGGAGCGTTTCTCCCCGCAAAAAATGCTGTCGGAATGGTCTCTCCCTCTTTGTTTTTTCTACTTTCTTTTCTGCGGACGATTCCACACACAATGCGCGTGAGTTCCCGACAGCCTTCCTGAGGCTTTGTCTGCTGCGCCTTTTCTCGGGACACTCGCGCCTCCCGCGGACCGTGTGCGTTTCCGTCCCTACCGATCACGCTTTCGATCTACGAGGCGACAGTGAAGACTACATCAGCCTGCTTTTGTTCTTGTGAGGGAGGCGAGAAAAACGGGGTCACAGAAAAAAAGAAGAGGAGACAGCGGCCCAGCCCAGAGCGCAACTGTGCGCGGCGTGCTTGTAACTCCGGAGAACTCCGGGCTCCGGAAGTTTCCTGCAAAAATCCGACATGCAGCTACGCATATCAACAACTACACATCTACATATATATATATATATATATACACGCAATTTTGTATGTATGCATGCGTGTAGTTATCTCTAGGTATCCCCTACACATACACGGACGAGCTAGTGTTCGGCTGTCCCGAGTGGGTGTGAATGCACGCAGGCAATACGAAAGTTCTCAGGACGTTTGTATGCGCACCGATATGAAAGGAACTGGGCCCTTCGCTAAGCAGGCACGCGACACATAGCTGCGCGAATATATACATATATATATATATATAGATAGATAGATAGATAGATAGATAGATAGATAGATAGATAGATAGATAGATAGATAGATAGATAGATAGATAGATAGATAGATAGATAGATAGATAGATCTGTACCGGCTACACATATGAGGACGAACCGAGCATCGGCATAAGTGTATGTACGCTGTAGATGAGCATCTATAAAAGAAAAGCAGATCCGAATATTTGTTTGTCTAGAAAGAATGCTCTTTCGTAAGGGATACGCTGGGCGTTTTCTTTCTGCGCGTCTCTCGGGTCACCGAAGGTTCATCACGGCGCTAAAAGAAGCGTGCGTCGGAGGGGAAGCCGCTGCACAGTTGGATTTTAAAAGGCACGCACCGCTGTGTCTCCAAACTTTGAACGTTTCGAGTCGTAGGGTCTTTCTTTCAGGCTGGAGAGTTAAGGAGAAACCTCCCGGCCCTTCCTAATGAAGACTTGGGCAACATTTTGATACTATATGTGTGTAGACATTCTCAAGCGTTGGTGTGCCCGCGCACACATCTACCTGTATATCTGATTCTGTCGATACACTGACATAAAGAGGAATCTCTGGGTCTGTACGCCTCTGTATGTAAGAGCCTGCGAGCGAGAAGAGAGGGAAAGTTAAAGCGAGAGGCTTCCCTTCGCAGGAGTCCATGGCGGCGGACTGTGTGGCGCGAAGCGCGTAACGAACTCCCGCAACAAACGGCTTCGCTTTCTTCGAAATTATCATAACACTGTGCAATGACGCGGAGGATGCCACTAAACATACACAAATGTGTGAATCTGTCCATACACCTGGACAAATAAAACACGCATATACATGTGCGTGTACTCAGCGAAAAGTACATGCATATGTGTGTATCTCCAGTTTGGGGGTCTCCCGAATGATCGTAAGGATGAATTCCTGAGGCGCGAAGGACGTACTCTGAGTGTTTTCTCATCTTTAGAGGGGTTTTGACGTTTCTTCGTCTCCTAACGTTTTCTGTCTCCTGGTGCAACTTTCCCTTTTTCCGCGCTTTCCTCACGGCGAGCGTTGACAGGCGGTTCATTGCGTTGCCCGCCGTCGGGGCAGCGTGCGAGACGGACCTCTACGGGACGGTCGCGCAGCAGCGATGCGCATGCTGCAAGCGCTGACGAGAAATTATCGGAGAGAAAAGACGAAAGCAGCCCGTTTTCCAGTGGATTTCTTGATTGCCGTTAGACCTGCGCGCGCGCTCCAAACGTGTTCCGCCGTCCCTCTCTCTCTCTTCACTTTTTTTCGCCTCTCACTCAGCAAGACCGGTCCCGCTACCGTCGAAGAACGAATGCGGATGGGGAGACGTGAGAGACTGGGGAAAGCGTGCACGAAGCAGGCAGTTCTTTTCAGAGTCGGGGCTGGGAAGCGAAGCAGAGACGGGCATCATTTGCTGACGAGATCTAACGAAGGCGTTGAAAGTGGGGTGCGTTTTCCGTGTCCAACTTGGAGTCTAGTGACGGCTTTTTCTTTCGAGCTCTACGTCCCCCGCTCACCGCCCACTGTCCCCGCTGTGCGCTTTTCCCGGGAACGAGTCAAGAGAGGAAGGCACAGCCGTCTTGTTGCCTCACGGTCCTTCCCTTCCCCGCGACGGCACGTTCCCTCTTCCTTGACCGACGCAGCCATCATCTGTGCGCCCGTTTGTGAAGCGTAGAGAGACCGTCGTTCCCGTGTGTGCGTCTCGGCAGCGCGCGCAGGCGCTGGAGGGAACGCTTTCGTGCCTGCCTCTTTTTGAGGTAAAACGCTCCGTCCTGTTCGCTCCCTCTCTCTCGTCCTTTTTCTCTGTGGGGGTTTTCCCCGGCGCCGCCGTCTCTGCTTCCGCCTTTGCATCTGCCCTTCCTCAACTGCTGGCCTTTTGCGCGCGGCGCTCCTCCGGTCTCCAGCGGGCTCCCGCGTTCATCCCGCTCCGCACCCTTCGTTTTGTCTCCCCTCTGCGCGCGCATAAAAACAACTTCTCTCTCTCAGGCCTTCGCTCCACGATGTCGGACGTCAGCGGAACGCCGGCAGTTCCCGCCGCGTTCATCGCGTCGGCAGTGGCGGAGAAGGACGAGGACAAGGAGTCGAGCGCTTCAGCTCGGTACCAGATTCACACATCTCAGGGTTCGGTGCTCGGTGTACCTCAGACTGACTGCGACAGTCCGGTTCCGGACGCGAACGGCGCGGCGCAACCTGCCACGGGATTGAGTCTCTCCGGTACAGACGGCTCGGGCGCGGCGGATCCCCGGTCTTTCGCGGCGGTCACCCGCGAGCGGACGATCGGCGTCGCCGCCGACGTCCCCGGTCTCGTGTCGTCCAGCGGCTGTGCAGAAGTCGTCAAGATCAAGGTGGTGATCTACGGAGGGCAAAACATGGATGGAAAAAAGCTGTACTGCAAGTTCTACCACGGCAGCTGCAAGCACAAGACGTCGACGGCGGTCGCGCGGCGGAATCCAGAGTGGAAAGAGTGGTTCTCCATCACTCACTTGGTCAGCAAGCAGTCGCCGGTCCTCCGCATCGAGATCTGGGGTGGCGGCTTTCTCGGCAAAGAAGTCAAGGGATTCTGTGACGTGGACCTTTCTCCCGTGCTCCACGATCACGTCCTCGTCGACGGCCTGTACGACGTGCGCGGCTGTGGGGGCCAACTCCGCGTGAAGCTTATCAACATGGATCTCCTGCCGCGCTGGGAACGGACGATTGCAGCGGAGGCCGCACTGCATGCAATCGGCGAGGAAGACCCCGAAGGCGTCCTCGCCCTCATGATCGACGACCTCAAGCGCATTTTCCCCGCAGTGCCCTACAAGGAAATCGCCCTCACCCTTCGAGCCCACGACTGGCGACGCACCTTCGCTACCAACGAGCTGAGAATCACCGGCGGGAAAAGAGCGCAAAGTGAGACACGTCGCGCGGGGAAGAAGCAGGGGAGAAGGGCCAAGACCGCGAATCGACCGCGACGCCTAGCGCATAAACTCCCTGGACACCCACACACACACGCATATGCGACAACCAGTCGGGAGGTCTTCTCTCTCGAGGACGGCCCGCGTTGCGGATTCGTCGACGCGCGCGGTTCTCCCTGCCACACGTAGCTGCAGAAATGCATGCACACATGAGTGTGGAAGCGCCTTGACATGCGCTCTCGTCTGCGCTCCGCATGGACACACAAGCGGGGGCTCTGAGGCCCATTCGTCTCTGTTTTCAAGCGAATCGGGGTGCTTTCGCGCACATGCCTGCGTTCTCGCCGCGTAGAAGTGTGGCCATCGCGAGTCTAGCGAGTGCGTTTCGACTCCGAAGAAACTTTGCCTCGGTGGCAGCTCCGCGGCGGTTCTCCTCGCATGTGGCTTTGTCGCCTTTTACCGCACGCTCCTTTCTCCCTTGGCCTCGTTTCCCTGGATGAACATCACAATCCGATGGTCCACGCTCAATCTTACCTTGCATAGTACGTTTATGATCCCAGGCACACATCGCTGTCAGTTTACTCGCGTTTGCTTCCGTTTCGTGCAGCTATCGCAAACCTCAGGAAACAACGCCCGATCGCCGTCGGCGACCCTGGACAAGGCTGCGTCAGTCTCGGTCTCGGATCGTCCGGCGAAAACGCAAAACACGAATCATTTATGGAGAGAAAGGTAACGTCTTCCAATGTCAATATCAACACGTGCTTGGTATGCATATACATATTCTTGTGTTGCAGGCAGCAACACGTCTATATATATATATATATATTTCATGTGTGAACATGTACATGTATACCTATTTACCCATACACGTAGATGTATATAGATCTGCACACCTCAGTTTTTTCGCATTCTTGTGGCACACGGGTACCCGCTATATTTGTAGCTTGCAGAGAAGGTTTCTTTCGGTTTCTCTTCCGATCTACCTATACTCTTCGATCTACCGAACTGTGACCCTCTCGACGCACAGACATAGCGGTTCACGTGCAAACACGCAGATACAGGTGTAAGGCAAATGTACGCGTACGGATATCAGTTGTTCTCCAGGAAAGGAACAAGAAAGACAAGATATCTCCTTGGTTGTTTTGCGCCTGTGTGTCCATATATACGTTTGTGTTCCTGTGCGCATGCACTGAACAGAAACGCCAGCAGATTCGGGAGGTGGCGAAGATGTTGCCGGATGTCGATCTGGAAGAAATTGAGCAGTAAGGCTTTCTTCACGGCTAAAATGAAACACGTAGGACCGCTCCTGGTACACCATTCTGCATATGTGCATGCATTTATATATATATATATATATATTTATTCATTCATCCCTTAGTGTGCAGCTTTCTCGGTCTGCATCTCGCTCGTATATATATATATATATATATATGTACCTCTGGTGTGATAGCATTCCTGTGTGGCGTGCGAGCGTGCGTTTGTCCCGTCGTTTTGCGTTCTTTTCTGTCTCGGAGAGGGTCCCTTTTGTAAAAAGACAGCTTTTCACTTAACGCTGCCAATGGAGTTGAGCCGTGTGCCTACCGTCCCCCCTTTTGTCAGCACGTTGCGAACGAACAACTGGAATGTATGCGCTGCTGTCGACGAGTTGATTCTCGCACACCGCGAAACCGACATGCCGACACAACAGAAGGGCGATGGCGTTCGAATCACCAAACTCGATACTACCGCTCAAGCAGGTAATTGTTCTCTTGAATCCACAGAGAAGACTGTATCTATGTATACATGAATGTATATGTATATATATATATATATATATATAAATATGTATATATATATATATATATAAATATGTATATATATGTATATATGTATGTATTTTTACATGTATGTACGTATGTGTTCCAGTCCCTCCCCCCCCCCGGTCACCAGCATCCACAGCATACATTGCAAATAAATCTTACCATGTAGCCTGTGGAATGCGGAAATGAGTTCTGCACAGTCTCGGCCTCGGAGGAGAGAGATGCTTGGGAGAGCGCGGAGGGCGCGATCTGCGATTTCCCCTTTTTCCGGTTCGTGTGTGCAACATCGAAGAGCCCACTAACATTTCCCGAAAGTACGACAAATCCAGCAAGAGGAGGCTCTGTATGGAAGGTACCAGAAAATGTCTGCGTGTCCATGTAGACGTGGATAGATGCGTCTCCAGATACACAAAACAGTCGCGTGTGTGCTTTGCGGCAGTTGAAGCGCCTGGCGGCATGTGCCGAGAGGGGCGACAGGGAGAGCCCCGAGGAACGGGGGTATGCGGATCAAGCGCACACGACGTTCTTTTCGCTTCCGTCCTCTGCGGCTCTTCTCAGGCGGATTTGTGGCAGTCGAACAACACCACGGCTTGGAGGTTCGCCACTCGTCTGCGCTTCCTCCCCAACGATCAGGTACTTTTGTTTTCTCTCCCTCCGTCTTCGCGTTCTCTCGCTTTTCGTGTCCACGCCTTGGCGTCTTTTCGCCCGTCCGCGTGTCCCCACTCCCTCTGTGGAGAGGCTGGTGTTCTCGCTCGTGTCTCGTGACGTGCGCTCGTTTCCTTGGCAATGATGCGGCCGTGGTTTTCTTTCGCGCGTCGCTGGAATTGCTGTACGCTTTCTACTTCAAGCGGTACGACCGGAGCTACGGGAAATGCACGGAATGCTCACAGAGACGCTTCTGCGTGGCGTCGCCGCTCTGTGGCGCTTGAGGTAGACAGGGAGAGAGAGTCGCGTGCCGTGCGTTGAGATGATAATCCTTCAAACGCTCACTTCTGCGTGAACCGCATTACGTTTACTGTTTTGGGGGCGGGTATGTCGCGGCGCGACACACTCGGAAGCGTTTTCGATCGGTTGGCGCCTTGTTCCCGTTGGGTATCGTGTGCGGAGAACATGGGAGAGAATGCTGTGGTGCGTTTGTTTTCAGGAGTCGGCGACAAGAAATTTCGACAGCGCGTCATGATGTTCGAGAGAGAAAAAGAGATTTAGTCCGCGGCCGCCTATCTAGAGCCAGCACTAACACACATTTTACGATTGGTCAGGCAGAAAGAGAAGACGAGCAAAGAGAAAGAGAGAGAGAAAACGAGAAAGAGAAAAAGAGAAGGAAAGGATATAGACAACGTCGACCGTGCCATTTGTTGCCCCGCAGAGGAGTCGTTAGATGTGGGCGAAACTTCCTTCTTTTAGCGCGTGCGAAGAAAGGGAAATCCCACCTGTTTCTTCCTGTCGCGTTTCTGTTGGGAAAACAGGATACAACCTGTTTCGTGCCGTCGCGCCTTTGCTTGCTGGCTTTTCGCTGGTGGTGTGTGCGTGTGGGTTTGTCCATTCCTCTTTGAAATTTGAGAGAGACGAACGCGTCGACTGGCGCCTCTCCCAGGTACGAGAGTGTTGCCGTTTGTCGGGTCGAGGTCGGGCGACGAAGGGCGCACGAGCCTCTCAAGGCGAACATGATATTTGTGAGAAAATTTAGGCGTTCCTATCTTTTTTGCCGCTCTATGTGGACGGGACCACTCGATTTGTTTTCCACCTTTCAAAACTTTTTTTTCTCGCGGCGCGTCGGCCCGGGGTGTCGCGCTCTCTCCCCTCCGGCTTCTCCGTGGTTGTTTTTGCCTCGCTTTTCCTGGAGACGGGGGCGAGAAGACTCTCCTTTTTAGGTCCCCTCGCGGGCTTCCTGTCGGATATCGAGAGACTGCGCCGGGCCGCGCGTTTTCCGGCGATTTCGTTCTCCCATCGCTGCGCCTCTTCTCTTGCGCTCTCTGTCGAATGAGAGGAAACTTTGAAAGGTTGAGAGGGGGAAGGGAAAAGGAAGACAGCGTGAGGGGTGTCGCCGTGAGAGCGGAAGGCTGACCCCTGGTTCGAAGGAATGATGTGCGTGCAAAAGATGGACAAAAAGGGACTGTCTTTGCTTTTTCTCAGGTAGTGGGAACCTCTGGGAACGGCGCTGGGAGAGAGAAGAGAAGCAACGAGAGCGCGAACACGTGCGCTGTGTTTGTGCTTGAGGGACGAGGGGAGGCGAATGCTCGAAAGAGAAAAAACCGAGAGGGAAAAGAGGGAACGCGGAAGAAGAGACAGTGATTGGAACACTTGGCAAGCGCGCGGGTGACTTGATCGCACAGCGCGCGCGTCTGCTTTGGGGCTGATCACAGTGAGGTTTCGTAGGTCTTTTTCGATCACCACGACGGGCGAGGACGTCTCTCTTTCCTCTCGGTTTCTGCATCTCCCCTTCCTCTGTCCATGGCGTCACGTGGCTGTCTCAGTGTCTCGTGCGCTCGCTCTTCTCGGAATTTGCCTGTCAAACACCTCTCGCTTCTTAGCCGGAAGGAAGAGGGATGGGTTCCCGGTGTGCAGTTTGCAGGGTTCACTGTCCCGTCTGGTTCGTGGTTTCCCACTTTCCTGCATGCGCCGCCGACACGCGTTTTCGGGCGTCGCACAGCTGCTCCCCGTACTCACTGCACGGACCTTTTTCGAGTCCCCCCCGTTATTTACTGCGGTGCCGCTTCCAGCGGGGCGTGGCTAGGAAATGACGCGTCAGGCCCAAAGCGCATGCGCGACCTCTCGCTCGCGCTGCTACGCACTCACCAGACCGAAGCTTCGGAAGCAGCCTGACAACGTTGAGGCTCTGGAGACGAACCCCGGGACGTTCTCCAGAATTCCAGAGCTCGCGAGCCAAGAGAAGTCGAGAGTGTGGGGAAACTCGCATTTCTGTTGAATGTACTTTGGGCGCAGTCTCGTGGTCTCAAACGATGCTTGTGACTGAAATGAGAGAGCGGGGCTTCGATGCACAAATATACCTACAAAAAATGTAGGCATACATGCGGGATAGACCTACCCGCACGTATAGATATATATATGCATATATCTAGTTCAAATATACATCTATTTATAAATAAATATGATTCGTATATATAATCTATATACTATTCATATATATATATATATATATATATGTACTATCTACCTATCTACTTACATGTGCATATATGCTTTTAGGCGTACCTATGGTTTGTAGCCGTATGTGTCGGATTGATACAGTTGTCGAAACAAGTATGTGAATAGAGAGCGGTAGATGAGACAGTTTCCACGGCGCAGTTTGTCTCACGTTTCGGATAAGAATGCTGGGTACGTCTTTACGCGTCTTCGATAGGAGGAGAGCGGAAACGGTACTGCTGACACAGTGAAGCGAAGCTCGAGGATTACTTCCCTCTTGAATCCTTTTTGAGCGAGAGCACTTAAACTTCCTGTCTCGTGCACGAGCATCCTCCCCCCTTACAGTGAAATTCACGCCTCGGGGGTCCGAATCTAGGGCCCCTCGGAGACACTCCGCCCAGGGAGAGCTCGACTGGCAAAGACAACTTCATGCTACTCATTGCGGCACATCTCTATTTTTATGTCCTTGATTTTTACTTACATGAATCTAATATATTTATCTCTATAGTTGTATGAAGAGAGATACATCGATGGGTAGATGAGGAGACTAGCATGAATGGATGCAGGCGACAGCTGCTCGAAAGCCTCGAGACAGATGGGCAGAAGACGACCACACAGACTTGATAGCAGAAGACGTTTGTACTGTGTATCGGGATGGACGCCCGGCACATGCGGCGCTGACTGCTTGAGAGACGACACTACGTATCCAAGGTTTCTAAAAGGGAGAACTTTGAAGGAAGGAAAAAGGCGAGGCATGAAGCGCAGGGACCGGGGTGCGAGCAGATACCATGTGAAAAAGACCGACAGGAGTCAGCAAATTTCCAGCAACCTTGAAATCCACTTTTTTCCTCGAGTTTCTCTCAAATGTGCGAAGGAACGTAACATCCCCATGTATCTGCCGGTTTCGTTATCTTCAGATTTCGCCGCCTGGGTCTGTGTACTCTTCTGCCCCAGAAGATGCTAATTCAAAAGGCTACCTTCTGATACACATGCATGCAATTATGTATGTATATATGTATATGCATGCACACACATATATCATGTATTCCTGCGTCTACGTATGTGTCTGTGTATCGGTGGCTATTTGTTTTTGCGGTGCATATGTGTGTGACTTTATGTCCTGTGCATGACGCACGCACAGACATGAAAATGTGATCTGGGCAGAGACACGGATTCACGCGTGTGTGCGCACCCGTTGTTACGGAACGAATTCTTCCCTGAGGCAGATGCAGTCCTGCCGACGCAGTGAGTTTCGAGATTTGCTCCTTGCATTGTTTGAACGATTTTTATTCCGTCCTTTAGAGACTTTTTTCTTGTTTAGGAGCTTTTCTGTGACGCCTTTCTGCGTCGCCGTAGCCGGCCGCAAGAAGCTGGTCCTACGAGGACGAGCTTCAGAACTGGAAAGCATCACCGCTGCGTTGTGACGAGAGGCAGTGTGAAAACGACAAGAAGAAAACCCGAAAAAACCATGGGTCTCCACGCACGACAAGCTCGAACGCGTACACATACACCACACCTAGGTATTCTTTCCTGCCTCCACACGCACGATACACCCTAGATTCCCAAGCATACACGGCTCGAAAACGTAAAATACAGATATCAGGGTATGCACCTGTAGGCACACAAATGTGTAGATATATTTATATATATACACACAAACAAATAAAAAGACAAATGACGTTCTCCATATCAAAAGTGCTTTTCCCTTAGGTTGAGGGCGTCTTTTTCTTTGAAGTTCTTCGCTGCGTCTTTTGCATCTGGAGATGTTTCTGATTTTCCTGGCGTTTCGATAGATCGAGCAGTTGGATTTGAAGCGCCTCTTGCTGTTTTAATTCTTCCTCGACGTCAAGAAGATGTTTGTAGTCTTCCTCTATGTGTACCATGTCGTGCAGCAGAGCTCGGTGCTGAGAAAGATGGACAGCAAAAGTGAAGAGGATTTGAAGTGAAAAGGGAAGAGACAACAGAGAAAAGAGCGGACTCGCGAAGAAGTGGGAGACGTGACAGGAAAGCGAGCGAGGTGCACTGAGAGACGCATACATGGAAGAAATGCGAACAACGTCGACAAAAACGACTTGATTCAGTGCTGTCACGAATGAAGAGAAAAAACACGAAAGGAAAAGGTGTACAGAGGCGAAGGCGTCGGAGACAGAAGAAGAAACCACGGACCAGAAGACCGAGAAGAATAGAAAAAAACCCGGGAAAACGCCTTCACAAAACCCTATCACACCCCCAGCGCCCGCGCTCTCACCTGAAGTAGCAGACGGTAGACGTCAAGCAGGCGGGAGACAGGAGACGGCAGTTTCTGGAGGTGCTCCGAATGCTGCGGAGACCGCCATTCACCAGCCAAGAAACCAAAAGAAAAAAACACGCGTTCTCATTGATTTCTTCATATCCACATCCACATTTCTGCACATGTACTGAGACATATGCATACGTGTATATTTGTAGAGGCAACAGAGTCACATGTGCTAACCCGAAACAAAAGCATCTACCTACCTCTATCCGTCTGTGTGTCCAGGTGCCTAACTGCCTTGTCTCGACTCTCGAATGATTTCAGTCGATCGGCTGATTCACGTATTTAGTGGACATGATACATCTTTGCACCGACAACCCTGCACACCGTTCCATACCTCACTTCACGTCGGTCTCGATGTCTCTCCAACGACATCCCAGCACAAACGTGCACACATACATACACGTATATGTATATACATTTATGTATATATATATATATATATATATACATACATTTATGTGTACGTTCACATGCCACGAACCGTGTCCCTTTCTCTGTCTCGGCGTACAAGTGGCAGGAGGGGTGTTTAAGACGTGTAGACATGCAATGCGTCTTCAGGTTCCGCACAGAGCCTCGTTTTCTCTCACCTCGCGGCAGAAAAGGAATGCTCTGCATTCCTCAGTGACACACCAGGAGACGTGCACGCCGCGCTGGTACGCACAGAGAGGATGGAAGCGCGTTGCGCAGCGCTGCGGATCTTTTTTCTTTCCTTCGAAGAGAGTCAAGACCGGGCACGGTTTTTTTCTTGTCTCGATTTCCGCGTCTTCTCCCGCATCGATTTCTCGCTTCAGGTTCTCGCGGTGTGCGAGGGAAGGAAAGCGACAGCCCCGAGACGGCAGAAAAGCCGGCGGCGCAGAAACCCCGCCAGTCGCGCGCTCGGGATGGCGAAACGAGCACTGAATCAGGAGACCTCCGACGCGGCAGCAAAACGCACAGGACAGTCCTACGTCCTGAAGCATCGCCACGTCTTGGCTCGGCGCTCCGCTCGCCTCGGCAGCGTTCTCCCGCTTGATCGCTCTCTGAGTTTGGTCCTTCACACCGCTGTCGCGGTCTTGTTTCGCTCCACCCCAGGGCTTCGCGCCTTGTGTTCGCAGATCCGCATCCGCCGACACCAGGGACGACGCGGACGGGGCGTTCGCTGGTTCTTCTCGCTTCACTTCGCCGACTTTGGGCTGTGGTTTCACTGTCTCCGGCGCCGCTGCTCCAGAGACAGCCAACCTGTGAACCTCCCCCTTGCCGCCGCGTTCTCGCTTGGCCCTTCCGCCCGCCTCTTGTTTGCGTTTCGCCGTCGCGAGGACGGAAAGGACAACGTCCGTCTTCGCCTTCAGAGCCGCCGCGAGGAGATCCACGCCCCACACTGGAGACAGTGCGCGGTTTCTCGCAATTTTCACCGGGGGAAACGGCGAGAGCAGGGCGCAGAACATGTGTACATACAGCGGCCGCCTCCAGCGACACAGCAACGCAGAAGAGAGAGCGGAGCTGCGCCACGCGGCGGCAGAGTCGAGGGGTTGGATCGCTTTCAGCGCGCCACCACGGCGCGGGCACAGCAAGCACGATACCTGCAGGGAAACAGAAGGGAGCCCCACGAAGGTGCATGCACTCGGGCCTCCGCGGTCGAGACGCGTTCTGCAGAGATCGCTCGCTGTGTCTGCCTGGATTTCGTCCTTTTCGGCCTCGTGCCTGCGTCTCAGCTGTGCAAAGCCCGCAGAAACATCTCCAGCGTCGCGCCTGGGTTGTCGCCTTTCGCCACAGCTGCGTCTGACTTCTCAGCAAGGGGCGAGGCTGCGAGGCGCATGGACCCGAGACCTGCCGACCAGCCTCTCCCCCTGAGGCTTCCGCAGCCGCGTGTCCCTATCCTGTCCGCAGATTAGTGTAATGGAGAAAGAGTGTTACACAGCAAGAAAACAAGCGAGACTCGAAAAGAGCAGACGAGGAGAAAAAGAAAGAGCGAAGCGAAGGCGAGGAGGGAAAGAAGAGAAGACACGAGAGACGAGGAGTGATCTTTACAAGACACACCACGAGGTGCGGCTGGGGTTGTGATTTTCCTTCCTTGTCGTACCTCACGAGGTCTGGACCCCCAAGCACACACATCGCAGAGGAACGTCCCGGCGACGGCAGTGCAGGTCGAGATTCGGCTCTCTTTGCCTTTCGTTGTCTCCTTGCCCTCCTCCTCGCACAGGGGATGCGGATCTTCGTTTTCGCGTTCATCCACCGTCTGCGTGTTCCTCGCTGACGAGTCCTCAGCGTTCACCGAGTTCAGATCCAGCCTTTCGTTTTCCGCTCCTCCTGCTCGAGGTGACGAATGCGCAGCAGAGGAGCCAGCAGAGAGCGAGGCGGAGAGACCCGCGACTTCGGAAGTCTCCCCAGCTGTCTTCGCTCCGAGTGAAGCGACGCGGAAACCGCGTCCACCGTAGCAGTCGCGATGCACGCAAACCCCACATCCTCGACAAGAGAAGACTTTTCTTTTCGACCTTTTCACCACGCGTGGAAGAACCGCTGTCTCCGCGCCTGTCTCCAGCACGGAAGGAGTCCGGTCGCTTTCTTTCCTCGCCTTTACTTGTTCGCGATTCTCCCCGTGCTTCCCACTCTGCTCGGCCGACAGTTGCCAATCGACGGCGCTGGACAGCTCGTCTTGCTGCTCAAGAAACGCACCAGGAACGCAGTGACAAGGGATTCAGAATTCACACAACGCCCTGAGTCGCCGCCACCAGAAAAGCGGAGCGCCCCACAGACGCGGACAGACACTCGCGGCGAGAGGAAGAGAGCACCGCCTCGCGGACAGGCGGAGGAAACAGCGGAAACAGAGGCGAGCTCGCCAGCAACGACAAGGAGAAGCCACGGGGGCGAGAAGGCTTCTCTCTGCTGAGGACCAGCCGGGCAAACATAAGGGAGAAAGAAGTCGGCAGAGCGCGACGGCGTGGGACGGCAGATTATTTCCAGTTCCTGCTCTGTGGAGAGACAGAGATCTTGACATGATGGCGAAGGAGACGACCGGCGAAGCGAGCGAACCAACAAAAGAGGTCAGCTCCACGTTTTCCCTGTGACGAAAGAAACGCAGAGACACGAGCGTCTGAGAGCTATGCATGTCTTTCTCACCTCGAGACAAACCGTACACACACCGGGTGGGTAGTGATCTGGAGGCAGGGGATCCCATTCTTCACTTTCTTCTCTCGCGTCGTCGCTCCGCCCTTCCGCAATCGCATGGTCTTCCGCGGACTGTCTCTCGAGCCACGGGAAGGGCGTCCGGCGATTCGCCCCCGCCCCTCTCTCGCAGTCTGTCTCGTCTCTTCGGCCTCCCGAGCTGAAGCCGATTGCCTCAGAGTCTCCACACCCGCCGGCGCCGTCTCGGGCTCCGAACCCGTCACTGCCGGCTTCCCCTCCCACGCTTTCCAGGTGCCCAGACACCCCAGCTGGCGCCCCGGCATCGCTTCCCGCTCCACAGGGCGCAAGAGGCGGCAGAGCAGCCACAGCAGACCCCGGCGCGGGAAATCCTTTCTTGTCGACTCCGTCGGCGCCTGGCCTAAGCTTTGGCGGAAACCGAACTCCGGGCGATTGCCACGGCGCGAGACTCTCGTGAGAAAAATTCGAAAACGCCGCCGGGAGAGGGCTGGCGCCCCCGGCCTTCCGGCGCTTCTTGCATGCGCTGAGATTCTTTCCCACCTTCCCGCCAGCGCGGCCTCCCAGGTGAGACTCCGAGTCGTCGGCGCCGTGAGCGACACCGAAGCCGTCAGCGTCGCCTCGGAGCGCATGCAGCGCAGGAGGCGAGGGGTCTGGCGGGAACAGGGCATTTGGAGACTCCGAGAAGGGGAGCGCTGGGGAAGCAAAAGCGTCGCCAGCGCGCGGCAACATAGAGGAAGCGTCCGGTGTACAGACGAGCATCGACCGATACGAGAAGCCTTCGGGTTGCGAAAGGGAAAGACGGAGAAGCCGGTAGTGCATCTGTTCGGCTTGGTCCCTGCGAGCAAGAAAGGAGAAAACACAGACAAGCTGTGAGCCACGCCGCTCCGGAAAGGACGCACACGGCGGTACACACCCACACGAGAAGAGCCTCGTTTGCTTTCTGGCCTCAGAGAGCGCCCCAACGGCGCAGGACACACGCCGCAGAGACCAGAGCACGAAGCTGGAACACGCAGGGACACCCTCGACAGAACCACGCCGCTCCCAGGCAAAAACAGTTACCGCACTGGCCTTCACAGGCGAACTTGACGCAGAGGGAAGGGCGCGTGGTTTGCGTGCTGGAGCCGTGGAGGCACAAAACAGGCGACTCAAGTCGAAATGCGAGGGCGCGTGCCGGCGAGGCGCGAAACCATTTCTCTTCTCTCTGGCTTCGCCGTTGCGCTCCAAACGCAAGATTTCTTTGCGCTGTCCACCCTAGTCCCCCTCCCCGCGACGCCCGACTCACCTAGCCCGCGCGTGCGGGGCGAGATGGGCGTGTTGAGGGCACCAGACGTGGACGACGAGGCGCTTCATGAGGAAATCTTCCCAGAGAGGTCCCCAGCGACTGGTTTGCCGTTTCGACGCGTCTCGAGTTTTCTCCTCGCCAGAAGGCGCACGCCCTCGTTGCGCGCTGAGACGCGCGCCGTCTCGCGCCGATCCAGCCTTCCAGCGCTTTCTCTCTTCTTCGCTTTTTCCAAAAGAAGAGAGAGGCACTGCTTCCGCTGCTCGGCCTTGTCGCGCGTCGTCTCCAGACAGGGCGCGCGACGCAGCTTTCGACGGAACCAGCAGGTCGGCGCTTCCTCCGCCGCTGTCAACGTCTTTGCCTTCGTGAGAGGCAGAGAGAGCGAGCGCCGCGGACGAAAGAGACGAGGACATCCAGGCGATCTCTTCTTCCTCCTCCTCCGACGAATCCGGCGGCGAGACGTCGTCCAGGCTTTCAGCGCGATACGGCACCCCGCCAGGGAGATAAAGATCTTCCCCCGGGTCGTGGTGCTCTTCGCCCCGCGTCTCCACTGTCTCCACGGCCCTCCCTTCCTCTTCCTTCCCGTTTCGGCTCGCGCGCGCGCGCCGCGCGGCCCACGGGAGCAGCCTGTGCGTCCGTGGAGAAGGGGCGAGGACGGTGAAGACTGGAAACGCGTTCAGCCACGCGCAGAGAGGATGGAAGAAACCGGAGGCGCACGCGCGGCAGGCGCACCTCTTCAGGAACCCCTCCTGCATGCCGCAGACGATACAGCTGGGGCTCTCGGGCGCAGGCGCGGCCCACGGGTCTCTGGCAGAGCGAAGCGGATCCGGGCCACCCGAATACCCACACAGCGCCGAACTCGGCACAAAAGCCCCTGGCGAGGCGGGGGGAGACGCGGCGTCGTCGACGCCTTCCCGATCCTCAAGGGACATGGAAGAGGGACGGGTTGGCGGAGGACCGTTCGAGGTCTCATAATATGGGAGTTTGCCGGCGGGAGCTGGGTCTGGGAAGAACGCGGGCGTCTCAGGAGAGGGAACGCCTCCTCCTGAGACAGAGGAGACGACTGAGAGTGGCGGAGCGTTTTCAAGGCCTTCGTCAGCCCCGCGCCGTCGCCCAGGGGAGGCGCCCGATCCACCGGTTCGCAGCTTCTTCGCTCCGTTGTCTCGGCCGTCTGGACTCTGTGCCACTTTGCCTTCGCCCCCGGTTGCTGCCTGGTCTCTCGCTGCCGTGTGCCCGTCCCTCTCCACCTCCCTCGCCTCCGCCCTCTTGCGTTTCCTGTCTCCGCTGTCTCCGTGCTGCTCTGCGCAACCCCGCGGCCCCCTGGAAGTCTCCCGCACCTCTCGCAGCGCGTCTTTCGAGCGCCGCATGCAGCGCGCAGCTTCCCGCTTCTTCTGGCGGCGCAAGCCCGACAAGTCCCAGGGCTCGAGGCACTCAGTGTCTAGACACCGCGTGTACGGCATCATCCACAGAGCGCACATGACGTGGACCATGTCGCCTCGGTCGACGCGTCGCCACTCTTCGGGTCTCGCGCGGCGCGTGCCGCACGGGCGAGACGCTCTCGTCGGAGAGGTGAAGACCGCGGGCGAAACAGAGAGATCCGGCGACGAAGATCGCGACAGAAGGCTGTCGAGAGAGTCGTCCCGTTGCACGCCTCCCTGTGCACCCCTGCAAGGGCCCGGCTTCGCATGTTCTTCCTGGACACCCGTTGCCCGATCCTCGTGTCCGTTCCGGCGCATCTCCGAGTTGCCTGGCGACGTCTCTCTCTGGGCAGAGGCGGTCGGACCTTTCCTTTCTTTTTCTTCCTTCTTCTCCCTCGGTTTCGGCCCACGACCACTCCCCGCACTTCCCCGCCGCCTCTTCTCACTGCGGCGGTCCTCGTCCAGGCCGCCTTCTCTCTCGCCGCGCTCCCCGGCCTTCCTGGACCGGCTCCGGCGGTGGTCTTCATCGCTGCACGTGTCTCCGTCCACACGCGCGAGTTTCGTGTCTCCGCTTTGTTCCTTCTCGGTTTCGCGGGGGCCGTGTGCGCGTCCCCGGCGTGGCTTACGCGGGGTAAGTCGCTCGAAGAACACCGCAGACTTCAGCGCGCCGCCCGCCCGTCCACAGATGCAGCAGACCGCCGAGGCGCAAACGAAGTTCTGTCTCTGCTGCTGAAGCCCAAAGAGGCGTCTCTCCTTTTCACACCGCGAGCATAGCCAGTCGTCTCCGCCCCCCGCGGCAATCGACGCTGCGACCACGTTCGGCGCGGGCGCAGCGCCGCGCTGGCTGAACGGGCCCTGGAAGGGGACAGTGGAGACAGTGTGGGGTCCACCGAGGGCCGCAGGGCCGGCGGTCTTGGCGTCGTGGCTCTGCGTGGCATCGGCGACGGGCCCAAACGCGGACGAGGTGCCAGGTCGCGGCGACGCCTGCGTCAGCGGCGAGCAACAGACAGCGTAGCAGTACCGGTGAACAGTCACTCTGCAGCACGTACACTGGAGCAGGCGGTTGATGTGGTCTTGCGTCGAGGTCCAGCAGACTGAGCAGTAGGAAGACAGTGGAGCGTCCACAGGGGACGCCGAACGCGCTCGCGTCTCACCCACGCGCCGCTGGCTCGCGTCCTCTCGCTCGCTCTGGTCGCCTTCTCTCCGCCCTTCGTCCTCTCGAAACGCGCGGCGCCGTCCGTCGCCGCGACTCCTCCCGCCGTCGGCCTCGCCCGCGGCTGCAGACGTTCCAGGGGATGAAGCCCCGCCACTGCAAAAGACCGAACAGCCTCCTCGCCGACGACCCCGCGAGCCTGGTCCGTCCGGTCCCCAGTGCTGAGCACCCCAGAGCGCCCGTGCGTGCGCGACCTCACCAGCGATTTCGGGTCGTCCACAGTCCCAGTTGCGCCCTGGGTTCCCGTGAGGTCTTTGTGCTTCCGCGGCGCGCCGAAGCTGCGCGCCCCGGAGCGAGGCCGAGCAGGCGAGGCAGCAGGAGCCCTGGCAGGATGCACCGCAGTAGTCGCGGTAGCCTCTGCGGACTGCGTCGACGAGAGCGGACCACCTCAGTCGACTAAAGTAGTGCCTGAGGATCACCTGTTGTTCCTCGACGCGGTCCGAGATGCGCGCCGGACTGTACAGGACTTCCTTCTCGAGTCTGTCGACGAGCACGTCTTTGTGCGCCGACAGCTGCCTCTCGAGGAGCGCGGCTGCGATGTACGTTGCCACGTAGTTGCACTCAATGAGCAGGGTTTCGTCCTCTTCCGGGCTTTCCTCGAGCGGCGACGCGTCGTCCCCCGACCTCTTGAGCGCACGCGAGGCGGACGCAGCGAGCGCGTCCCGCCGCAGCCGTTCACTCATATCGCAAGCGAGGCGCGTGATCCGCCGGTTGAACACTTCAGCAGCGAAGGACAGGCGCACCCCTTCGTGAGGGTCCGACAGGGACGGATCCGCAAAGGAGTAAGAAGAAAACGAAAAAGGGGCGAAAGACGCATCCAGATCCCGGAGCGCCGCCGCGCCTGCGAGCGCAGCTGCGACGGCGGAAGATGGAGGAAGAAGAGCCACGTTGCCAGCGACGAGGGGAAGGCCCCCGCGGGGCTTTGGAGACACCAGAGCCGTCGAGGCCGACCCGCCCTTGGCGAAAGGAAACCGCTCCCGCTTCGCTTCTCCAGAGACGAAGGGCACCGCAAGAGAGACTGTGGAGTCCACTGAAGCGGACGCGGCCGCACACCCGCCCCCAGCGCGAGAGGCCAGCTGGCCGTCGGGGCAGCACGCCGAGGACGGAACAGAAGACGCAACAGGCGAAGAATGCAAAGGCGACGAATGCACAGAAGGGATTCCCGGGCGGTCTGGGTGGGCGTCTTGTGGGAGCGCCGAGGCACGCTGGCATTCCGGATCGGTCAAACGCTGCGCATCCCGCGTGTCTGCCGGGGCGCGTTCCGAGTTGGAGTCGCCGCTCGCCGTCTCTTCCTGCGCCCTGTCTCTCTGCTCCTGCGCCCGCCGCAGTGGGAGGGTGTTGTGGACGCTCCCGAAGTCGATTTTCAGGGCACACGAAACCGCGAGCGAGGACGACTCATCTGCGGGCGCGGCGTTCGGCGAGCCGGCGAGGCGGGAAGAGGCTGGAAGCACGAGAGAAGACACGACAGGCGCCTCATGCGCACATGAGGAGGGCGACGGGAGCGCAGACGGCGCGGTGAACGAGAGCGAAAGAGGCCGGAGCTTGAGGAAGGCCGCTGGGTAAGGCGCGAGGGGCAAAACTTCGTCGAGAGTCACCGTTTGTTGGGTTTCGCGTGTTGTCCGCTCGCGCTCCTCTCTCTGGGGGTGTTTGCTCTCTCCGGCGGTTTCTCCCGCGTGCACGTCCCGCATCTCTGGTTTTCCGTCCTTCTGCACGTTTCCTCGCCCCACACCCGCGTCGGTGTCTTCGCCTGCCGCGTCGGCGTCGCCAGCGCTTTCTCTCGCGGCTTCCTCTTCTGTGCTCAGGAGGTCCTCGTAGAAGCTGAGCAGCTTCTCAACCTGCGTCGAGAGAGCGGCAGGGGAGAGGGACGGCGTCCCCGTGGAGGCGCCTTTTCCTTTTTCTGCGCCCGCTGAGCCGGCAGCGGAGAACACGGACGGCAGGAGATGCGGCAACGAGGGAGAGGCCAGAAGAGACAGCGAGGCCCGGTACTGCTGGATGAGGTCGCGTTCCGCGCGGCGCTTTCTGGCCGCTTCCTCTCGCGATTCGGCAGAAACCTTCAAGGACGCGTACGCCTGGACGCCGCCAAAATCCAGCAAGGTAAGCACGCACGCCTTTCGCTTGCTCTCGCGCCTCTCGTCTTCGCCCTCGCCGCACGAAGCAGCGGGGAGACGCCCCCCGCTGGTTTCCACGGCAACCTCCTCGGCCGCCTTTCTCTCTCTCCGAGAAGACAGGGACGGGTCTCGCGATCCTTTCGGAGACGCAGGGACCGCGTCGCGGTCGCAGGGCGCTCCCAGCTGTGCGCCGTCCGCTTTTGGAGGCGTCGGGCCTGGCGCCTCTGCGTCTTCGCTGTCTCTCCCCACACCTGATCCATCGGCCTCTCCGGCACTGCCTTGCGCTGCCACAGAGTGTCGCCCTTTCCGCCCTTCAAAAGACGAGGAGGGAGAAGACGCCAGCGAAAAACTCCCGTCTTCCCTGTCTCTCCCTTCGTCGCCCAGCCAGCCTCCAGGCGTCCCTTTCCGCGAGCGTCTCCCTCGGGTTCCGCTTCGCCCCGAAGACGAGAGGAGCGCCAGCCTTCCCGAGCTGTCCCCTGTTCGATCTGCCTGCTTCGCGCCCTCGTCCCCGAGAGAATGGCCCTTCGTGCTCGCCCCACTGCTGCGTCGACTGCATGCCCGTGCGGCAAATTTCTCGCGTCTCTCCCGGCCTTCTTGCGCGCGACCGCGTCCACTGGCCCCTGTCTCCAGACTCGCTTGGAAACTGGTGCGGTGAGAGAGAAGGCCGCCCTCCCGAGGGGTTCCCGCTGGCAACGCCTTTCTTCCTGCTGGCGAGCCAGGAGGCGAACGCGAAGGCGAGAGGCCCGCAGCCTCCGCCGCATCTTCTTCCGGCGGAGACACCAGGCACACGGAGTCTGTCAGGGCGGGAAGCGCGCAGGGCGGAGGGAGAAGTCTCGCGTCTTCTTCCTCGTCCCACGCGTTCTCGCGGGCGCAAACGCGGATGTAGAAAGGCAGCAGAAAGGTCTCGAAGAAGCTGAAAGAGCCAGAGAGCGGCAAACTCGCTGGCCAACGAAGCTGGACCCGCAAGTCCGGCGAGGGCATTCCACCTGCGGACTGCCGGAAGAGAGACGAAAAGGAAGGTGCACCCGAGACAGACGTGGAGAGCGAGAACGGACAAGCAGCGTGAGCAGGAGGGGCGACACGCAGTCGAGGGGACGCTCCCCACGACGTCTCCGCATGCATTCCGGGGGACTCCGGTTCAAAACCCGAGACAGGTCCGCTTTCTGAACTGAGGACTTGAGAGCTCCAAGGGGGCAACTCAGGCACGCAGTTGCCGGCGAGACCTGGCTCCTCGAGCGCCCCTAACCCCGGACTGTCCAGCAAAGCCAGGGCCGGCGAGGCCGGGGTGTGAAGACACGAGCCGGGCCCCGGGGGGCTGGGGCGAGCGGGGAGAGACTCCACAGCCGCCTGAGGAGACAGTGGAGATGGGAGCAGCGAAGCGGACGAGGGCAGGTGCGAAGGCGAGGCGGTCAAGGAGTGCGCGGAGGACGGCGAGGAGGCAGCATCGTCGGAGTCGAAGAGGAGACGGCGAAGATGCTCGCCGGCAGCCACCGCCTTGCCGCGTTCTCCGGGAGGAGTCAGGCGCAGGAGTTGGGGGGCGAAGACGCCGAAAACGACGCGCTTGAAACGCACATCAAAACGGTGCCACTGGAGCGTGGTCCCACGCGTGGCCGCCGCGTGCACGTTCGTGTTTCCCGCGGCGCCCGTGTCGGGCGCTGGCCCGCCTGCGTCGGCGGTCACGCGCGAAGACCGCGAAGACGCTGGAGACTGTGCGGGGCCTCGCAGTGGCAACGAGGGCGACTGCGGGAAGGGACTGTCTGAGGTCCGCGAACTGGACGGCAGCTGCGGAGATCGCGACCTCGAAGACGCAGGCGAACCGGAAGAGCGCGAAGACGGACGAGGCGAGTGCGGCTGGAAGAGACTGGGCCCCGGGTTAGGCCACGCGTCCATCGGCGGCAAGAAAGCAATGTCCGGTTGTGTTGGAGGGTTCGGAGACATCGACGGACCGTCGCTCTCTCGCACTCGCGCTCTCTCCGCCCACCCCCGCGCGGGTTCTTCACTCGTCGCGCCCGGCCTTGAGTCGCCTCTCGGCTCTCCGTTCTCTCTGCCTCCTTCTGTGTCGCCTGCTCTGGCCACTCCGCGCTGGTCCCTCGCGTCGCGCGCCGCGCCACGAGCCGCGACGGCCGTGGGGTCTCCAGCCTCTGCGCTTCGCGCCGGGGCAGCGCCTTGCTGCGCGACTCCAGCGCGCTCTCGCCTGTCTGGCTGTTCTCTTCCTGGCTCCGCGGGGCCTCCCAACTGCGTTTCCCCCCCAGCCGGCCCCGCGCGCCCCGCGGCCGAGACCCACGCGAGCTCGCCAGCGTCAGCGCGGGACGTCCCCGTCGCCGACTCGACAGGCTGTCGACGCTTCAAAGAGGAGACAAGGCGGCGACACAAACCGGGGACTGCAGCCCGCCTGGCGACGGCGAGCGAGGTCGAATCTGCGTGAGCCTCACACAGCACCGCTCGCCAGATGTGCCCGCCCCACAGCCGTCGGCCTGAAGAGCTCCATTGCGACGCCGGCGGCAGAGGCACGAAGTCGCGTTTCCGCTTCTTCGTTTGAGCAGAATCCGAGCCCGGAGACGATGTGCGGCACCGGCTGCAAAGACTGGGGGTCGCGTTCTCTTTTTCATTCCCTGCTGCGCCGTCGTCCGCGCACCGGCTCTCGCCTCCGTCGTCCTCGTCCCTGTCTCGTGGGGGTTCCATGTCTCTCTCTTCGCTTCGGCTTCTTTGGACCTCCCGTCGCCTGTGGCCGCCGCAGCCAAGCGCAAACGCCCCAGCCCGTCCTCTCTCGCCTCGCAGCTCTTCCAGACCGGCCTCCTCTCGATTCTCAGAAAAACGTCGTCCCTTGTCTTTCTCCCGCGAATAGAGGAGCAACATCTCTTGAATGAGTGCCCCTTTCTCTTGGGCGCAGGACGCATGCACGCGGGCCTTGCAGCCGGGATACGCGCAGGCGAGCGGGAAGCCTCTGAAGAGCGGCGGCGCAGCAGCCTCCGCCGAGGAACCAGACGGACGCAGAGAAGAGAGAGAAGCTGAAACAGCAGAAAGAGAGGGGCGAGCGTCGCTTGACGGCGCGCTGGACTCTCCGGAATCTGCGGATCCGAGAGAAGTTGCTGAGTCGTTCGCAGTCTCTGGCGCGGCCTGCGTTTCTGTCGATTTGTCGTCTGAGGCGGCGGCCACGCCCCCTGAAGCCTCTGCGTCGAGTCCCGAAGGTGCACGGGCGAGAGATGGAGACGACGAAGCTAGCGACGGCGCCTCTCGAATCAAACTGCGACAGGAAGGAGTTGCGAGTCCAGAGGCGCAGAGCGAACATGACCAGCAGTTGAGACCGGAGAGAAATAAAAGTTCGGAGACTTGACTGGTCGACAGCCCTCGAGAGGCAGGAGACGGTTCGACCGTTCGGTCGTCGCTCTCGGCTTTCTCCAGAAGCTGCTCAGCCCCCGCGTGTATCTCCCTCTCTGTCTCATTTTTGCCACGGTCGCCGTCTTTCTTCGCCGCTCTTTCGCCGCCCCCTTCTCGCTCCGTCGCCCCAGACGAAGTCTGCACGTCCGCGCTGGCTTCCGCCCCATAGAAGGCCCCAGAGGCATCCGCGCTGTCGTCCTCGCGCGTCGATGCAGACACAGAGACGCCGCGGGCGCTTTCGCTTCTTTTTGTGCGTTCTCTTCGTTCGAAAAACTCCGCAACGGGGTCGGGCACCAGCTGAGCCTTTGTGTAGATCGCGCACGAGCTGTGGACAGGCGGGGTCGCTCGGCTTTCGTCCGGGAAAAAATGCTCGAAAATGCCGCCTTCTCTCCCGCACAAAACGCACCGCAACGCCTCTTCTCTCTGGCCTACCCGACCTGTGCCCTCCACGGCCGAAAAAAACGGGAAATCACCACAAAGAGAAGGAAAAGCGGACGAGGACCCAGATGAGGCCGCGCAGGGACTGGAGGGCGACGCGGGCGAAGGTGGCGGCGAAGAGGGACGAGCCTGGCCGTCTCCAACCCCGACCCCTCGAGCTGCCGACAGGGTGTGGAAGTGGCTGTGGAGAGCCGGAGAGGGAGAAGTCTTCTCTTCCTGGCGATGGCCTTTCAACTGAAGAAACGCGCAACTCGTACACTGGAAGAGCTTCAAGTAGCGATCCCGCACGCGCCACGCGGAAGAGCCCTCAGATTCGCGTTTCTCCACTGCATGAACAGGGGCGGAGAAGACCGCCGAAATGAAGTCGGAGAACGAGAGCCCATCCTCCGGCGACTGCGGGCCTTCGCCAGAGCCCGTGCCGTCTCCTCTGGAATTTGGTCCTCCTGTCCCTGCCGCGCCTACCGCGCCGCCCTGGTCTTCCTGAGGCTGCGGCCGTGCGTCTTCGGGCCTCTCCTCGGCGGCGCGCGCGGCAGTCGAGAACTTTCCTGCGCGGCCAGACAGACCAGCCTGCCGCCCGCCTCTCTTGAAAGCCGCGTACGCAAGATGAAGAAGGTGCGACGGAAGACAAAACAGGTGAGCCGCCACCCGGCACGTGCGACAGCAGACGATTGGATTCTCCTCCGTCAGCCCCTTCTGGCCACAAATGGAACATGCGGCGACGCCCTCCACACGTCTGCCTGCTTCAGGCGACGCTTGGTCCTCAACGTGCTCTGGCGCGTCACAGTCCTTTTCTCCCCCCTCTTCCCCTGTCACCTTCTCGCGATCAGCCTCTGTCCCTGTCGCGGCCTCTTGCTCGTTGTTCTCTGCTTTTCTCTCTCCGTCTTTCTCTGCCTCCACCCCTTCCTTCTCTGCCTCCGCCTCTTCCTTCTCTGCCTCCGCCTCTTCCTTCTCTGCCTCCATCTCTTCCTTCTCTGCCTCCATCTCTTCCTTCTCTGCCTCCACCTCTTCCTTGTCTTTTTTCCGGGTCACTTTCTCCGTGTGTTCCTTCTCTGTGAAGTGTTGTTCGTCTTGCTTCGGTACTGCTGGACCCTCTCCGTCGCCTTGTAGGCTTCCCCGTGTTGTTTCTTTCGCACCGTTCTCTGCTTCTCCAGTCACCTTTCTAGAGGTCTGGTTTTCGAGAGCAGGGAGCGCCGAGGCGTGTCTCTGTCGTTCCTCCTGTCCAGCGGCACCGGCCGGCGCTGGAGGCTTCTCGGTTCCGGGCCCAGAGACTGCTGGTGAGTCCTCTGTGGAGGGGCCGTCGCTGGATCGCCCCACGTCAGTCTCTGCACCGGAGACAGGAGGCGAGACTGCAGGGGAAGAATGCCGGACTCCAGAGACAGCGGGCGGGCCGCAAGGAGACACCTGCGGCGAGGCGGGAGACGGAAGAGACGCAGGAAGCCGCGGCGCTGGAGACGCTGCAGAGGGAGAGGCGTGGACGTTCGCGAAGAGAGAAGAGGAGAGACGCTCCGTCACGAGCGACAGGAGCTGAGCAGGAGTGATTGCTCCAGATGTCACAAGGTCCGACTCCATGCGCTTGCGAGCCGCCTCGGCCAGAGGCTCGGAGCTCTCCGGGGCCCCGCCTCGCGAGGGCGAACCCAGGGACGCGAGCGGCGCGGACTTGGAGGACGGCGACGGCGGCGCGGGTCGGAGCAGCGCCGAGGGCAAGAAGGCAGGAAGTTCCCGAGGAAGCGAAGACGACGAGACTTGGGCTGGTTCACTGTCTCCACCTGCCGCGGGGTGGCCCCGCTCCGGTCTCTGGAGGGAAAGGTTTTTCTCGCGAGTTACGAGGAACAGCCGCAACAGCTCCTCGCGCGGTAGGCCTGCGGCCGGCTGAGTCGCCGGTCGAGGGCTGTCTATCTGGAGAGGCGACGCCGCACGGGAAGGCGACGAGAAAGCAGGCAGCGCGGGAGGTCGCGGACACGGGCGAGGCGAAACAGAAGCGAGTCCCGCCACCGCAGGAACAGAGGCGGGGCGAGGAGCCGGAGTTGGCTGCAGCTGTCCGGGAGGCGTGGGGCGCAAGGGCGGGAAGGGGTCGGCGAGAGACGCTCCGAGAGGCTCTTGGCTTCGCTCCGGGCCTCCAGAGGTCGCGGCGGCCGTCGCCAAGCGCTCTGAAAACTGAGCAAGAAAGTGCGGGGACGCGGGCGACGCGGGAGACACGGGAGACGAGCGAGAGGCCGCGGGAGAAGTCGAACCAGGAGAGACGGGGAGCCGAGACGGAAGGGAAGAGACAGACGGGAGAGAAGAGACGGCCCCAGGCGAGGGCGACGCAGCGAGAGCCGTGCCCAGCGAGAACTCCGGAAGCGAGCGAAGGCGTTGAAGACTCTGAGGGTCCAGCGCCTGTTGCTGAAGAAGGAAAACAAGCTGCTGAGGCGTGAGAGAACGGGCGGAAGGAGGCGCGAGAGAAGAGGGACCGGAGGGGTCGGTGGAGCGCCTTCCTGGACGGCGCGGCGACGACATCGCGGCCTGTTCTCTCAAGTTCTTTGAGGCAGGTCAAGAGAGAGCAAAGAACGGAACTCAGAGGAAAACGGAAGCAGTAAAACAAGGCCGCGTCCAACCGGGTTTCAAAATGCTGTCTACGGCTTGGGAAAAACAATCATTCACACGCCCCCGCGCGAGGCGCAATTCTTCCCCGCAATTCCGAAGAAACGCCTGGAAACAAAGCGAAAACACTCTTGACGTCGCAGCCTGCCCAGCTAGGCGAAAGGACGAGAGAAAACCCCGGCCACACTTTGTTCGGGGGGGGGGGGGGTGATCAGGGACGGTGCATCGCTTCTAGGAGCCGTAGAGAAAGGGGGACGAACGGTTGCGTCGTTCGATCCTAGGCCATTCTCGGAAGAAGGCGAGGCCGAAAGCGACGGCTCAGACGTCGTCTTCTCCAGTTCCTACGTTTTTCTCAGATGCAACGTTTCCTTCACACAAGAGCCCTCAGGTGGTTCGCTGTGCACACTGGTTCGCTTCTGAACTCTCGCGGGTGCGTCTCGCCAAGATCACACACGGAAAAGCGGCAGGAGTGGGAAAGACAGAGGGGAAACAGCCTGAAAAAACGCCGCCTCTGGTCCAGTCCCTCCGCTCTATGCGAGAGGAGGCTAGACTCCCTAGCTGTTTGGCTCACACGCGGATCCGGGGGATCCGACGCCTTTCCCTTTCCTCCACACTGTGTCGCTTACCAGAGCGGAAAGGCGGGAAAATGCGGGGAACCCGGATCGCCCGCCGTTTGCGATCACTTTCCACCAAGAATATCTGAGGGAGCGTCCATGGAAGAAGAATGGGCCTTCAAAAAACGGGGCTTCCAAGCGCATGCACCGAGCACCCGCGGAAGCCCTAGACGGGAAAGTCGCGTTTTTGCCCGAGAAAAAAGGCAAGTGCGAGGCCGAAACACAGCGGAAAGAATGAGCGCGTCGCCTTTTGAGAAACACGTAAAAGGCGCTACGCGAGAAGACGAGATGCCAGCGAAAAGGAGTTGCGATGCCGGACGCAAACATCTTGCGCTGGCCTCCAACGCTGCGCGGGGTGACCTGGCCGTGCCCCGCTGGAAGGAGGCGGTGAAGCGCTCGGTAACTTTTTCCCGCGTTCAAAGAAGTGGAAACCACGAGTTAAGGACAACGGAAGTGTGTGGTTCTTTTGCGTCTCCTTCACGAAATGACGCGCGAGAGGATGCCCCAAAACGCGGCCCCGGAGCCGAGAAGCGAGGCAGTGTGTAGCTTGTTTTTCGAGTTAGATGGCCTTTCCGCCCCAGGTCCACCGAGGGACTGCGCGTCTGTCCCCGTTGTTTTTCTTTCTGCGATTTCTGCCACGCTTCGCTCTATGCGCATTGCTCTCCCGCAAAGTGGGCATGCAAAAGGGTAGCTCCGCGAGCACCTAGCCGCGCACGTGTGTGTGTGTGTGCGTGCGTTAGCTTCACTGGAGACGACAGCGAATCACGACGTCTCTCCCACACGAGAGAAAAGACATGAATATGTGTGCTGAGAGCGTGAAAGCAAAGAATCCAACCAAGAGAAGAGGCACACAAAACGTGAGGCTGACAAGAATTCAACGCTCTTCACCGTCCCCTTGTGCCAAGCCACGCCTATCTACACATCTCTTCCCAGACGCAAAAACTCTGTATACAAGCATAAATGCGTAAGCATGCACATGGATGTAGTGGCGCAGTGAGTAACGCAGTCGAAGGAGAGTCGCAAACGCACTGGAACTAAAGACCGACTGGTTGTTCCTTCCTCAGACTGTCTGCCTCCGTGGTCGAACATTTCGGAAGAGAACAATCGAATGCAGCCTCGAAAGCTCCAGTCACCGCTGCTCCGTTCTTTGCTTTCCTACTAAGCGGATTCAAACGCAAGCAGCCGTGGGAACGAACCTCACACCCAGTTACAGGAATCCTGTCAGTGGGTCTTCTTACAAGTGAAAAGTACAGACAATATACGCGTATATACGTCGCTGTTCAGAGTATGCCTGTGCACGGCGGCTCATTCCTCTCAGCTACTTCTATCCTCACCGGATTGTGTGGCAGGCGAAACAGGAGGAAGGCAGTAATGTCATTTTCATTTTCTTAAAGATTCCATAAAGCAATCCTGTAATATTTACATATATATATATATATATATATATATATATGACAGTATGGAAGTGTTACCTGCCTGTTACTTGGTGTCAAGGCTGTATGTGTGCTTCCGCCATAAATGCGCGCCTCTGTTTTTTAGGGTTCTTCTCGGGAGCAGTTGAACCCTCCTTTGTTCCTTCGCTCTAAACGATGAGAAGGCGAAAACAAACAGGCATTGACTGTCTCAGATTGCCGACGCAATCACGCGAGGAAGCACAACACCCAATTTTCTTCTCTCTACCTCTGTTGCCCATTTGCTCCGCCTCTACGCCACCTGCTCTCGTTGAGCGTCTCAAAAAAACGCTATGAAAAGCGCAGGTGCGACGGGCGAGATGAGAGAAGGCAGGCGGCTACCAACATCCGTGCCTTACTTGGCTGTACCCGCAGGTGCACGCATCGGAACACCATGATGTGTCCTATCTGCACGCACGCTTGCGAAGCCGCACATGTGTTTGCAACTGCTACACGCAATTCGCTGGAGAAAAAGGTTCACTGCATTGCGGTTTCCTCTTCATTCGTTCGTAACCGCACAACGCACGAAGCCGCCACAATTTGCCATTTGTCTCTATACATGCATGCCCAGACGGATACAAATGTACACACAGCTACGCAGCAGTCCATGTTTTTTCATCTTTAGGCGAGAAATCGGTGGAGACATTTACAAACCGAGAAGTTAGGCGAAGCTTCTCGCGTCTCTAGATTACGTCTGAAGTCACAAAACGCCCGTCTCTCACAACGCTGGCGGTGGAAAACACAAGACGAATTCTCGGCAGACCAGCGTTTCTAGAATCGAAACGGGGTCTGCGTTTGCACAAAAGGGTACCTCACACACGAAGTGCACAAACACCCGTGTCTCTCCAGATGTGAATGCATGTGGACTTGTGTCTATGCGAGCGGGCGTCTCCCTGTACATCCCTGTCTGCTTCCTTCTTCACCTGCCTATGTGTTTCTGTACAAATATATAAACAAATATGTAAAAATATTTGTATGGAAGTACACCTAGCAGGCGGCTACCTTCCTACAGACAGGGGTTTGTTTCTCCACGCGAACTGCGATGGCGAAATGTGTGCGCCCCGTAGTGCCGACAGGGTCCCGCAAACGGCAGAGACAAGAGAACGGAAACGCCAAAGAACCCTTTTCGACTGGAAAACGCCCGCACAGCATTTCCAGAAACGGAACGGACAAACCCGACACAAAAAACACTGCCTAGGCATGCAACCTTGGAACATTCCGCGAATGTCACCAAAGAGCCAGCTGAGAGTGGAACGATGTGAGAGCACCGAAAGCTTGACGCGACGGCTCTCACTTTTGAGTGCCAAAAGAAGCCCCAAGCGTGAACATGCGCCCCAACTTTGTTCCCGCACAGGACAGCCATTCCGGGAAAAAAGGAGACGGCAGGGACACTGCAAAGGCAATGAATGGACGCTGCGATTCCCCGTTCGCCTCTCGGCACCGGCGGGCACCCCTCCGCATCTTGCCCAGTCCCCTGGCATGTGGCTGTGTGCGTCTCTCTGTCTCGCCTCTGTCGCCTCTCCTCTCTTTGCTCCCTTCCCTCCGATGCAGTGAGGACATCTTCCTGTGCGCGCCACCAAGACGGAGAGAACGACGCGTTGCTCTTGTCCTCATGCATGCGCCCTCGGCCCTCTGCTGGCCCATTCGGCTGCATCTTTCCTCTCGAGTTCCTCGTTTCTTGTCGTTCTCTCTCTCGCCTGTCCATCGTCATCGTCTCCACCTTCACCGCTCAAGTGGAGGAGCAAGTCACAGGGAAAGGCTGGAGCCTCCTCAATCTCGGCACTGAACAAGCAAACCCGAAAACGCGCGCACGCATCTGCTCCAGCAGACGGCACCCTCCGGCACACATCGTTGCATGCAAAGGGCAAGACAAACAAAAAAAAGGTCGACGTGTCCGAACCCGCACCGCGAGTGCCGGGAACAAAAGAACGCGCTGCTGCTCGCGCGACACACGCAAAGGGAACGGCCCAGAAGAAAAACGACAGACTTTTTCGACAATCCCTGGCCGCCGCTCAAACAACCCGGGTCACCGAGCCTCTGACAATATGCCGTTTAAGGTCTTCTCCGTCTCCTGTTCTCCCTCAGTTCCCCCGTGAAGAAAACACTCGCCTCGGTCGAGGCTTATATTCGAGACCTCAGTTCTTCCAGCAACACCACGCACGTGGTATACCTATGCATGCGTACCTCTCCATCCTTATATACATATATACATATGTGTTGGGGTATTGAATATGTATGCATTCGTTTGTATGTGCAGCTGGATCTCCATTGCCATATGAAAGTGAGAAAGGAAATGCACCGCGACACCTACTGCATTTTCCCGGACGAAACAAATGGTGTACACAGACCTCGGCAAAGTGAAAGAAAGCGTCTCTGGTTCCTGGCTCGGTTGGGTTTTGCTGATGGATTACCTTGGCGAGAAGAACTCGAGGATGCGAATGTACACCCAGGTGATGATCGCCACGATGCAGAAGATTTTTCCGCTGACCGGTCCGAGGTCGTAGATTTTCCGCAGCCTCTGCACGACGATGAACGGCGAGGGAAGCGGCGGGGGCGAAGGAGGCAGGGAGAGACACCCGCAACACAGCGGCGGTTTTCGACAGCATTGACACAGACTGTCTTCGTAAAAGCTGTTACCCGGTCGAGAGGCAGGAATCCACGAACAAGGGAGGCTGCGCGTCTCCCCATCTCTGGTAGTCGGCCGCTCCAGTTGTCGCCCGTCTGTCCTCTGTCTCTCCACACATTCCAGGTAGCCTTCTCCAACCGTCTCCGACTCGGCTGGACTCCCGGCGTCTTCGCTGAGGTCGTCCTCCAACGAGAGAGGCGCGTGGCAGCTGCAGGGCGGCGAGGCCGAGCAACACGGCGGATAGGAATGCTCGGGAAAGAGAAGAGAGAAGTAAACCCGCTCCTGAGGTCGAGAAACACAACGCAGGAGAACTCAGCCAAGGCCTCGGACCAGGTGTCTCCCGCACCCAAACGCGAAACGCCCCAGACACGCACTGCCATCCAAACCCTGAAGGGAGACACCGAGACAGACTCGGCATGCATCGATGCAGCGACACGTGCATGCACAACGTCTACCTAGATATACACACAAACATTCACATTCATGAATAGACATAGATATGCTCATATATATATATATATATATATATATACGGCTTATATATATATATATATATATATATATACGTATATATATATATATATATATATTTAGATATGCATATATGTGCAGATATGGAGGGATAATGCGCGTGGGTGCGCAGGTCATGCAAATCCTTGGGTAAAAATGTCTCTGTCTCGCTGGCCTTATCGGAAAGGTGTGCGTCGGAAACTAACTGGAGCGCTAGGCAGAGCGGCGAAGGGCGAGGAAAAACGCCCGTGAGGAAGGCGAAGGACAGAGACAACAGCGGGAAACGACGGGGCAGAAAAAGAGAAACTGACCGTTCGAGCGGCAACGTCGTGCCAGGAGTAATACTCCCTTATCTGCGAAAAAAGCGACAGACGAAAATGGATCTAAAGCGAGACTCGAGGCACACCGCAGTCACTCAGGAAAACAGTGACCGGAAGCAAACATAAACACAAGTATATATATATACATATATATCCGACGTCCTAGTATGCACAAATCTCTCAATATGTGTACGTGTCTTTGTACGAATATCTATACACATCTGCATGCATGCATATATATATATACATACACGTATCGCTTCTCTACATCTGTATGCGTATATACGTATGTACATATATATAAATAACGTTTGATATAGATATATATACGATCGAGAGACGCTTGTCGATTTGCCTGTGGAATGTGTTCTTTTGGGCCTACTTCTTCATGGAAGCGAAACGGATCGACAGTGTGAACAATGGCGATTGCCTCCTCGAGTCGGCGAGTCACCTGGACGTCGTCAGGTTCACTGAGCAAGACCATGTGGGGCGGCAGAACCTGGGAAGAAAATACGCCACACGCCTTCGCTTTCGACCCCACAAAAACACGGAAGAAAAAGGCACCATGCACATGCTCCTGTAATCGTATTTATACGTATATACCCATACATACAAGTAACCATATACATGTATATATATGTATATATACCTTGCACATACATGTATATGCATGTATACGTCTGCATGCGACAGCTAGTCAGACCAGCTGTCGGGAAAAAGTCGGAAACGTGTAGACGGGCCCACGTGGGAAAGAGACGAAAAACGGAAGCACAAACGCCCGTATATGCCTTTCTCTATGATCTTGCATGCGCATGCACTGTGGTGTTTGATAGAAAAAAAAGCCGGACTGCCTGTGTCACACTCACCTCAGGGATGCCTCCGACATTCGTCGAAACAACGAGCATTCCACACGCGGCTGCTTCTGAGACGGACGCAAACCAAAGAAACGAAAACGCACGAGCGTACGCGTAAGGATGCCCACGGGAGAGAATTCCGCATGCGGGCATGACAATATTGACGTGGGCGACGTTTGACTGCGTCGGCGACATGCAGTCGCACACGGATTCATATAAATATGTTTATACGCCTGTGCATACAAGCAAAAATATATATGTATAAATAAAAAAGTGTATACATGTAAATATACACATGCATGTAAATAATGCATATATAAATGCATATATATATATATATATATATGATAGCAAGCGGCATGTGTTGTACGCCCAACTGCAGTTTTTGGAAGCACGCAGTGGGGCGAGTCGATTGGGCAGCAGTACTGACCTTTGCTGTACAATCCAATTTGCACACGTGTCTATCAACCTATTCTATCTCTCTATCAATCTACCCCCCCTATCTCTATTCGTCAGTTTATGTATATCTATGTCTGTTTATCAACCTCTCTGTGTCGATCTCTCTTTGGACATCTATACGTTTTTATAGATGGGCGAGTATGCGAAGCTACGCATGTGCTTTGTCCCGGCGTCGGCCGCGCGCCAGGCGTGCGGGAAATGCGAGGAAGATAGTGTTTGAGTCCACAACACATGCAGATGCCTCGCCATCGCGGCTGCAACCGCTGCCTGCGAGAGAGAAGGCCCACGCTCCGCACAGACCGCAACACTCACCAACAATCGCGATGCAGAAAGACTCCGTGAGTGACGTGTTGAGGAATATGTGCCCAGACTGAAGCAGCGAACAAACTTTGTCGTGGGAGACGGCGCCTGTGAAGAGTGATAGGAGACAGACGCAGGCATAGCCTCAAAAGCTGCGCCGGACCTCGAAGAGGCGCTGTGCACACCCTCCTGCCCACTTCTCCACAGACGACTTCCAGGCGCATATTCACCAGAGACCGATCAGCGCAGCCGCAACAGACGCGTGTCCGGAGTGTCTGCGGCCCCGCGAGAACCAGCATTTCTTTCACCATCTGGACTCTCGCGATGGGGCGAGAAGAACCTGCGCACTGGTTTGAGGGACGCGGCGCCGCAAGCTGCCGGACGAACCGGGATGAAAATGTTCTTTCCCATGTCGCCGGAGAATCCCGAAGAAGGCAGACCTACCGATTAACTCGACGCGGTCCTGCAGTCTGTGCTTTTCGCGCATTTCCTCCAGAATGATGCGCTTGGGCCCGTAGCCCCCTGCAGGCGAGCAACACAGGTGCGAGGAAACAGTGAGGATACGAGTCGCACAAAAACGCCACGCGCAGCTCGTGAGAGTCGACGGCGCCCGAGAGTACCCTGGAAGATGGCGGCGTCGGTAAAAACGCCGCCCCGCATGCAAACAAGTCTCTTCTGCCCTTCGTGGTCCAGCAGCCGCAAGACGGAAAGCCTCCAGAATGGGAGCAGAAGACCACGGCAGCCGCCTGGTTTCGGCTTTGTGCAAGACGGCGCCGCCTGGAAAGCCTTCGCGTGTTTCAGACGATGGCCAACACCCCGCGTCTTCGGCTGCGTGCATCTTCCTCCCTTTAATTCTCGCAGTTCCCGGACCTAAACAAGGCGCTATCGTCCGTCTACGCAACTGCGACTCCAATTCGCAACGCCGCGAATTTCCACAAGTATAAAAGACGATCGGGCGCAACAGAGAGCAGCGAAGAGCTCATGGGTGAGAGACAGCCCCAGTTCCGCGATGACTCGTGGAGCCAGGCTTTTTCGTCGCTCCTCTCGCATCTCACCGATGACAAAGTTGACGTTCGGGAGTTTCTTGCAGATGGGCGGGATGACGGTGACCAGGAGATCGATTCCTTTCCGGTACGTCAGCCGCGAGAGAACAACGACGCGGATCTCCGGAGGCTTCGGACGCTTGGAAGGGTCGGGGACCAACGTGCTGGCGTCCTAGACACGGGACCCGAGGGAAAAAGGGAAAGGGAAACGAGGAAAGATCGAAAAGAGCGAGAAACGAGGGAACCCCACAGGAGAGACAGGTTGAAAGGAAGAAGAAAAGAGAGAACACCAGGGGAGAGAGAAAGAGATCGAAAGGTGAGATGAAAGGAAAAAGACCTGAAACGGACAAACCGAGGACTGCTGTGCCCTACCAGATTTCCGGAGATCGCATAAAGAGGAGATAGCAGACAGTTTCTGTGGCGCCTTCTCGCTCTGTGAAGTTTGGTCTCTCGCCTTACGACTGCATTGTTGATGACGTAAACGCGAGAGGGAGGGACGCCTGCGCGAAGAACGAAGTTTTCCCGGTGCGTGTGCGAGACGCAGATGCATGCGTCGAGGTCGTGGAGAGCAAAGCGGAGGACTTTGTTCAAATGGATGCATGCCATGTCGGCGAAGCCAAACAGGCTGTGGTCCGTGTAGACAACCTGAGAGGCGAGGGCAGAAAAACGCGGGGAAAAGCGACGCGTCACACGCGAGGCCAAGAACCTACACGGCGGCAGCGAACATTACCAGAAAGAGCTGTCCCATTCCCGGCGGCGAGTCGAAGCGCAGAAAAACGAGATAAGAGTTCAGCATCCGAGCGAACGGGAGGATTCCTACATGCATGCCGAGAGCGCGAGCGACGAGGGAGGTCTCGTGCGCCAGCGGACTGGTGGCTTGGTGGCCGTGGACGATGTCGGCTCTCTCCCGCAAGAGGATGTTTCTGGAAAAACGGCAGAGAGTGGAGCCAGGGGAGGCAGCCGCGACAGAGCAGAGAGAAGCGGAGAGACGAAGATGACAGACGCCGAGAGCGACACGAAGAGGAGACAGACCCCACACACACACACACACACACACACACACAGCGGCTGAGTGAAGAAGCGAACAGGCCAGAGCAGGCGAAGAAAGAGACGAGAGGAAAGGGGGAGAGAAGGAAGCAAGAGACAGAAAGAGAAGAAAACGAAAACCAGAAAAAGAAATGCAAACCAGAAACAGAAGCAAATGCAAAGAAGAGGAGCGGAAGAAAGAGGAGGGAGGCAGAAGTAGGAGCCCGAGGAGGAAGAGAAGAGGAAGTGAAGGAGACGCACAAGAGAGAAGAATCAAAAGGACGATTGCGTGCGGTTTGCAACATGACAAGAGCCACAAACGGGAAGCGAGGCAGAAGATGGAAAGGAAGGACTGGAGCAGCAGAGCAATGTCAGAAGAGGCAGCGACTCTGGCGACACAGGCGATGCAGAGGTTTTGAGTGCTCACCGGATAAGAGGGAAAAACGAAAAGAAGGTCGGCAAAGTGGCGTTGTCCAAAACGGGGAGGAAAGGAAGATAGTACACTTTCAGACCGTTTGAGAGGTAGCGGACGCCGTGGCGCTTGTCGGTGTAGTGGGTGATCGCCACAACTTTGTAGCCTGGCGAAACGGAGCGGAGAGAGAAGCGCGCGTGAGAAGGGAGCACTGGGAAAGAGAGGCCGAAGAAACACGGCGCACGAAAGACAGAAAGCACGGGAGAGGCATCAACGCCACACACGGGCACGGCGGAACGAAGGGGCGGGAAGACGCGAGAGAAAAGGCGAGACGAGAAGAGCAATCCGAGAACACGCGCTCTCGAGAAAGCAGACGGAAAGAAGCAGAGGCAAAAAGAGAGAGGAAGACAAACACAAGGAAAGGCCTGAGAGACACAGAGAGACGAAAAGAGGGAAGGAAGGGGCCCGGGACGCAGAAAGAAAGAGACAGACAAGGAGGGAGAGGAAATGAAGGGACACAGAACGGGAGCGACAGGAAGAGACGAAGAGACAGGCAAAGAACGGCAGGAGACGGCATTCATCTGCGGATTGGGAAGGCGAGCTTGGATTTGATCCGTACCTCGTTGAATAAGACACTGGGAGAGGTGGTATATGTGCGTTTCGATTCCACCGAGAGAGGGGAAGAAGAAGTCGCTGACCATGCATATGCAGATCTGTCTCCGCCTCCTCGTCGGGGCTGCGTTCATCGTATCCCCCCCCCGAGCCTCCATCATTGTGGAAAACGGCTTTCCGTGCCAAGAGCCTCGTCTCGATCTCTGCCCGACGTGGTGCGTCTAGATGCGCCTATCCCTGCGTAGGTTTGCCATACTCCAGATAATTTTCCAAAGGCACGTATTTCCACGTGCATGGCTGTGCGGATGCATTTACGCTCATGCGTGTATATATGCACGCACATCAGGACGTTCGTCACGTGCATGCAAAGGCGTTAAGAAAAGACAAGGGGGAACGAGACGAGGCAGACGGACGGCGAGAAAAGGTCGGCAAGGCCTCGTTCTCGACAGACTGAGGCCTGCGTCTCTCCCTCTCCGAGGAGCGAGGCGAGAGCCTCACAGGAAGGAGGCGAGCGCAAAGAGCGCACAGAGAAGCAGAAGAAAAAGAGAGAGGGGCGGAGACTCTACGGGCGAAGAGAAACTGGACAGCGCCTGACTGGATGCGAGGCAAATGCAGGCGCCGCGACGCGTTTTGTCTCACAATCCGAGGGCGAGGCAGCAACGGAGACGAAGAGATGGGCAGGGAGCGCGGCCACGGAAGGGAGCGAAGGGGAAACGCAAAAAAAGATTCTCTTTGGTGGCTCTGAAGAGGAAACGAATCCAGGTGGAGAACGGAGGGAGTCGGGTCTCTCTCCGGTGCAGAAGACTGCAGAGTTTTCGCGCATGCAGCCCCGAAAGCCACCCGATGCATGCCCAGAAAAGATGAGTTTCTCCGAGAAAAGCGGTTCGCCGAATCGCCGGTTTCTTTCTCCTCTTTTTCTCCCTCGTCTTCGCTTCTCCGAAAAGCTCCAGGCGACCACTCGGCTGTTCACGGTCTTCACCCTCGGCGCGCTCGCACTGCAACACACACAAGACACCGCAAAGACCTCGCCACAGCTTTCTCAGACTTGAGCGACGAAGATGGAGAGCGTCTGCGTGGAAAGCCCGCAACAGGAGACAGGGGAGAAAGAGAAGACTGAGAAGACATACAGGAGAGACTGAGAAGACATGCAGGAGAGACTGAGAAGAGGTACAGGATAGATTGAGAAGACATACAGGAGAGACTGAGAAGAGGTACAGTCGACGGGAAGGCGGGGCAGTCGAGGCGGGTGTCTTCTCGGTTCGCGGCGTCTCTGCGGCGATTTTCGTAGGAGACTTGCGACTCGCACAGAAGGTTCACGGCGTCGCTGTCGTCTTTTCCAAGATGAAGAGCATTCGCCTGCTCGTGCTCCTCGTTTCCGCGTGGTCCGGCTGGCTTTTCGAGGCCGGGAGGCAGTCTGAAAACCTCACTGAGACGGGCTCGGACCGGCCGTGGTTTCTGGCCGAGGCCTCGCCACTTCCCTCTCGGCGAGTCTCCTTCTGGAATCTTCCTCTCGAGGCGAACGCGTTCCTCGACTCTCGACATTCTGTCGTTGCCTCTCAGCCTTCGCCGTTGTCAGGTCCACTCCGTTTTTCTTCCGATTCATCTCGCCTCTCCTGGCCTTCTCTCTCTGCTTCCTCTCCCCTTTCTCTGCCGCTCTCCCAGTCTCCCTGTGGAAGATTGGGATCCCGGCTGCCTTCTTTCGTCTTTTTGCGCCCGTCTCTCGCTCTCCAACCGTCGCCGCTCCCTCCGAGCAAGCGACAGGACTCTTTGAGGCCCACCACAAGACACGACAGGAGCCCTTCTCCTCACTGTCTGTCTTCTTCTGGTTGGTATTTTTTGGTCTTTTCGTCTCTCGCTCGCTCTCGGTGTCTCGCAAGCTCGTCTTCCTCCTCGCTCCTTCCACCGTCTTCTTCGGCTTGTTCTTCTGCTCCTGTGCGTCGCGGGTCTGTGGATTCCTCGCCGGATGGCGGATCGGAAGGCCAAGCGTTCTCGCGACAAGGGGGGGAACAGAAAAGGAAGTCGGAAGAAGAAATTCTCGTCACCAGGTTCGCCCCAAGCCCCACCGGTCCCCTGCACGTTGGGGGTGCGCGCGTTGCTCTGTTCAATTTTCTTCTTGCCAGAAAAAGACAGAAGGAAGAGAGGGAAAAAAACAGAGCGTCGGTGCATGAAACCACGCCTAAATCGATGTCGCCTTCCCCAGACTCACTGGCGACGCCTCCCTCATCTTCTCGATCCTCTTCTTCCTCTACCGCCTCTTCTTCCTCTACCTCCTCTTCTTCTGTTTCTCCTTCTCTCTCTCCTTCTCTTGCTTCTTCTCCTGTCTCTTCTTTTCCTTTGCGCACTCGCTCTTCCTTCCTTCTTCGCATCGAAGACACAGACGAGAAACGAAACGCGCAGGCAGCCTCATTCGCGGCTGCTCTTTTGGCAGATCTTCGGTGAGCTCGGGCGCACGGATCGGAGCCGTGTTGACCTGGCACCTGTTTCTCAACTGGAGGAACTCGCATGACGCGTGGAATAGTTGGTCCTCGACTCTTCGAGAGTTTAACCGCTGCTGCTGGGAATGAGAGGCTCTTTCGAAAGCCCTCCGTTTCCTGAGGGCTGTAGTTTCCCTCGGGTATAGTTTTGTCTGACTCTGGTTTCTGCGAGAGAGACAGTCTGCCTTGGCGGGTGCTGTCTCGCGACGCGCAAAAACGCCCTCCACCCCCCCTCCACAGGGGTTTTAGGCGAAGGCCTTTTCTCGTTGAAAGACGACCGGATGTGCGCCACCCGTTCTACTCGATTCTTCTCTCCCGTTCTCTCCTGCTTTACGCCTCAAACTTTCCAGCGCTTAACCTTCGTCTCCTTTGTCTCCTTTTCCGCTTTCAGGTGGCTCGGCATCATGTGGGACGAGGGCCCGGACGTCGGCGGCCCCGCAGGGCCGTATACCCAGTCCCTACGGACGGCCTTCTACGCGTGCGTCTCGAAGACAGAAACGGAAGGCGAAGCGAAAAAGAAGAAACGGGACAGAGGCTGGCCGAAAAAACCTGAGCGGAAAGGCGCGAATGGGAGACACCGCTCAGGGAAAGTGGAAAAGAGAACGGAGACTTCTGAGACGGAGCGATGGCCACGTGGAAGCGAGAACACGTAAAGGGAACATGAAGAAGATGTAGCACACAGAGAGAAAAGAAAGGAAAGACCAGAGAGGGAGAGGAGAGACAGGGATGAAAGAGAAAGGAGAGAGAGAAGGGAACAGAAAGAGAAAGACGAGATGGTTGGGTGAACGAAAACGGAGACATCAGGGAGAAAGACCAGACCGAACAGCAAACAGATGATCCCAGACCGTGGGTGAGTAGCGCCACAGGGGTGACGCATCGATCGTCCCGTGCCTCTGTGCATTTTGTCTCTTTCTCTACACTCTCTCTGCCTGATGTTTGATGTCTCTCCCAGCGACGTCGGCAAGCAGCTGGTAACCGAGGGCTGTCTCTATCCCTGCTTCTGCACGAGAGACGACCTCCTCCGTCTCCGCCGCGCGGTAGGGCTCCAATTCTCGTTTTCACTCGTTGCGTCTCTTCTTCTGTTCGGCTTCTCGACACCTCTAAACTACCGCTGCTCTACCACTGTACACGCGTCTCTGCGGACTCCTCGCCCTCAGTCGCCTCCACGTCTGCCTCGCGTCCTCTTTCCTCTCTTTCTCTCCTCTCTCTCTTTCCTCGCGTCCTCTCTTCTCTCTCTCCTCTATCTCTCTCTCTTCTCTCTCTCCTCTCTCTCTTTCCTCGCGTCCTCTCTTTCCTCTCTCTTCTCTCTCTTTCCTCTCTCTTCTCTCTCTCCTCTCTTTCTCTCCTCTCTTTCTCTCCTCTCTTTCGCTTTTCCTTTTTTTCCTCTTCTCTTGCGTGTTTCCTTCTCACTTCCTTCTCTCTTTCATCTTTCTCTTTCTCGTCCTCTCGCCTTCTGGACTTCTCTCCTTGTCCGCGTCGCCTCCTGTGTCTGTCGGCGGTCTCGTTTTGTTCTGCACGCCGCGCAAACTTCGCTTCTCCTTCCTCTCTCTCTTCACAGGCAGTTGCAGCTGGAGAAAGGCCGCGCTACAACGGGGCGTGTCGGGCGCTGTCTCCTGCGGAACAGGCGCGGCAGCTGGAAGAGGCCCGCGAGAAAAACGCCGCGTTCACGCTTCGGTTCAAGTACGCGAGTGTCTGAGTCACCCGTCTGGACACAGAGCGGACGCCGGCTCCCCAGCCCCCGAACCGCTGCATGCGCGATCTTTCTCTTTGCTTCACGCGCGGGCAGCGAAGGTGCAGAAAAACGAGGCCTTTCCTCTCGGTCCACTTCAAGCTCCCTCGGCGCAACTGCTCGATCTGGAGCGGGGCGGGGGCACCACGGAGACGGTCTGGTGTTTTTCGCATCGTCGACTGGTGTTACGCGAGCGTTCTACTTCTGAAACACTGCGCTCCTGTCTAGACGCCTGAAAGTCGCGCGACAGTCTTCCTTCTCAGCTGCAAGCTCTCGAGAAGACGCGGGGGGAGTGCACTGCGTCGCTCCATCTCGTCAAGATAGGCAGACGCTTTTCTCTCCACAAAAAAACGCTTTACGGGAAGCAGGCGCAGTCGAAACGCTTGACGCCCGGCGCCGTCTCCCGTGTGACGTCTGCTCTTTACCCCTGCAGAGTCCCAGAAAGCCTCGAGTTTGTCCAGATCAACGACGCGCTGCGAGGCCCTGTGCGGTTGCCAAAGAACGCTTTAAGCGATTTCCTCTGCTTTCGTCGTGTCTACTTCAAAACGAAGGAGCCCGGCGTCCGATGCCCGAGTTCAACAACCAATCGATCTGGAATCACCGCTAGTGTTGCACACATTCCGTCCCCTCTGTCGCCCGATTTCTCTTCTCCCTCCGCTTCTTCGCCCTCGTCTTTTGCTTCCCTTTCTCCTCCCTCGTGGATTCATGACTCTGTGGAACTGGAGGCTCCGGTCTACAACTTTTGCGTCGCTCTCGACGACTGGGCCATGGGCGTCACGCACGTCGTGCGGGGCTGCGATCATCTCATCAACGCTGCCAGGTAAAACGCGTGTGCCCCGTAACTTTGCCGCTCCGTGCAGAGTCCCCTATACTTATCCATACCACGAAACACATGCACGTCCACGAATGACATATTTGATTACATACAAATATACCTGCATGCGTATATATATATATATATTGGTATGTCATGGACGTATGCATGGACACTTGTCAGGTGTCCCGTGTGCGTGTGTGTTCCTTGGCGTCGTTCCTTCTAAGGCAAAGTAGCTGTTTTGTTCGTGTCTCCACAGACGCTTTTTCCCGCGTGTGGCTGTTGCGCTTCTGTCTCGTGAAGGCCCTTTGACGGAGACTCCGTCTGCGTCGAACCCCGAAACCGTTGGTGGCCGTGTATCTGGAGAGTGTGGTGCAGCAGGCTGTCTTTTCAGCTGGCTCCGCTTCTCCTGCAGGGAGACGCGTGCGGATGAGAGGCGTTGTGTGCGTGGGGTTGAAAAACGCGGTTGCGGTCGATTGGGCTTCCCTTTGCGGTCTTCTTGTCTTTCCAATCTGTGTTCTCAGCCAAGTTCTGCTCCTGCGCGCCCTGAACGCAACTGTGCCTGTATACGTCCACAGCGGTCTTCTCTGTTCTCCCACCGGAGCGAAAATAAGCAAGCGCAGCGTGGGCGGTCTCAACGGCGCAGGCGGAGAGCAGCCAATTGCGGACCGCAGAGAAGAAGCGGGCGAGGACGGAGACAGGAGACAGAAAGCGACTCGGGCCCATCCTGTGGGCGCACTCTTCGATTTGAGACGTGCACCGCGCCGCCACGAAGAGGGAAGCGAGGAGAACTGCGAAGCCAGAGACGTTGGAGACGAAGAACGGTGTGGACCACACCACGAAGAAGGAGAGGACGGAAAGCAGGAAGGCGAAAGGGTGCGAGGCACAGGTCGATTTCTACATGCAGAGGAGTCTGAAGAGGAAGGCGAGGAGGAACAGGCAGCGCAAGGACGAGCCAGCGAAGTGTGGCGCTTTTCTCCGTACACAGTTGAGGGACTGAGACGGAGAGGCTTCCTGCCGGAGGCAGTGCTTCTTTTTCTCTCGGGTGCTCACGACAAAGTGTCGAGGTGCGTTCGAAAATCGCTGAGAATCTGGAAAGAGTAGAGACAGGCGAGTACGTGTGGACGGGCGCAGACACTGAAGGCAGCCACAGCGGGATTTGACGCCAGCGAAGAACCAAGCGAGTGCGAGGCGGGCCCCGGTGGCCACAGAAAGGACAAGATCCCAGGAAGGATTCTCCTTTAGCGCTGCACACTTAAGCCTGTCTGGAGGGGCGGGGTGGAGACGAGAGCTATAGAAACCATATTTCGTTTTCGTTCACGTGAGATGCGTCTGGCTCTTTTCCGCCCCGCTCCGTCACTCTCGGGGTCCTCGGTCGCCGTTTGCCTGCCGGTGCAGAGTGTCGGACTTGCTCGAGACGTTTTCGGTCGAGGATGTGGGCGCGTCCAACCTCGTCTTTGACGAGGCGTTGCTTCTGCATCTTCACTTCAAATTGATTCGCCAGGTAGACGCCACACGCGGCCGTTCTGCGTCCTTCGCTCTCTCGCGTCTTCCCATCTCCACCTTTCTCCAGTTTGTCTCCTGGTTCCCGCCGTCGTCCGTTGCCACTTCCGCCTACCTCAGCCCCGCAGTGCACGCCTTGTTTGTTTCCTTCGGTGTGTTTTCTCCCGTGACCGGCGCTCTCTCTCTCTCGTGCACGCTTTCTTTCTTTTCTTGTCTCCCCTTTCGTCTCTCTGACTCCTCTCTGGGGTGCGCCCTCCCTCGGTCCGGTTTGCGTCGCTCCGCACAGGCGCTCCAGGAGGGCGATCGCTGTCTCCTCACCCGGCACCTCTGGACTCTCCTGCGTCTGGCGACGACGCCGCCCGAGCAGCCGCGGGCGAAGGCGCAGAAAGGAGCCCTCGAGGCGCGGAGCTGCGAAGCCTCGACGCGACGCGGAGACCGAGAGAAGCGAGCGCCAGGCGCTGGCGGGCCGCCGCAGTCGCCAGCCGCCGCACAAAGAACCTGGGATGGGGACCAGTGCGGAGTGGAGAGAAGAGAACTCAGCGAACGCGCGACAGAGACAGGCGGCGCAACCCCAGACGCACACGACGCCGCTGAAGAACGGAACGAACCAGAAGGAAGAGAACAAGGGAAAGAAGAAGAGGGGTGTGCGATTTCGACGGCTGCTGTCGCAGAGCTTCTGTCGGGCCTCTTTGGACAGCCAATTGAGGCGGTTTCCGATGGGGCAAATCGACCGGAACGGCTTGTGGCGAAGCGCCGAAAATCGAGCAGGCCTGCGCTGAGGCACTTTTTTCTCCTTGCCGCCTCCTTGCTGCTTCCCCAGTACGTCTCCCCCCCAGAGACGCTGAGGGCGTTGTCGCGCCTCCTGCGAACAGCGCTGCCCGCGCCCCGCGCCGGGGGAGAAGAAGTCCGCGAGGAGAGGAGACATGCAACGCGGCGCGAGGAGGCAGGGAAGACCGAGGAGAGACCCCGGGAAGACGCGGTTCCCCAGAGAGTGCTCGACAACATCGAGGCGTTCAAGCGTCTCGCACGCTATCTGTTTCCAGATGAGGCCTCGTATGCGTCGTTTGGAGGCGGACTTCTCCAAGTTGTCGAGGAAATGAAGGCCATCGAGTTCGCGTCCTCCCCAGGGTCGTCTTCTCCGCGCTCGTCTGCTTCGGCTCATTCCCCGTGCGCAGATTCTTCTCGTTCTACCAGCCGAATCGGGTCTTCTTCTCGCGTCTCGCTTGCCGTCGCCGAAGAACGGAACCGCGAGGAAGGCTCGCAAGACAGTCACGACCGCGCCCGTAGACTGTTTGACCACTGGATCACCAGAAGCCTGGAAGCCTGCAAGCTCTCCAAAAAACTGTTTCTCTACCTCCTCCGGTTCGCCCTCACCGGGCGAGAAGAAGGCGCGCCGCTCCGACAGCTGGTAAGGGTCTGTTTTCGGCGTGCGTTCCTCTGCCTGCTTGTCTCTCCACATTCTTCCGTCTTGCGCCACGAAAGGTTTCGTCGGGGGAAGCGCGGATCGAAAAAGGCGAACGCGATTCCTTTGTACCCGAGGCATCTCTGCCAAAAACGCGATGCTTTCCAGACATCCCCCCGTTTCCGCTCATCGTCAGGGTGGTGTGTTTCTTTTCCCCGGCCTTGTGGATGTTTTTCGCCATCTCTCGCTCTTTGCGTGGTTCGTGGACCATATCGTGCTCGAACGCCTCGCTTTTCGACTTGCTCCTGCGTCTCCCGCTTCCTCTGGAGGACACGTGTCTGGATCTCTTTCGCGAGGCGTTTCGCGTCTCCTTGCCTCCTTGCTTGAGAAAAAATGATGCGGCGCCCTGTGCGTCTCCTGGCACTTGAGCCATCTCTTCTCGCCACGAGGCTGGGCCCCCCTTTTTTTGCTCTTGGAGGCTCGTGCGTCATCTGGAGATTGACGTCTGCGTTGCGCGCCTGCAGCTTCTCCTTCTCAGCCTCGCCGAGCAAGCGGGTCTGAGGTCGAGGCCTTCCGTGAGTCTGCGCGCGGCGTCGGCAGAGGAGCAGAAAGTGCCCACGTTTTGTGAGGAAAAGAGAGACAGAGCCGACCGAAGGGACAGAGCCAAACCGAATCGTCGGGAGGCAGCGCGAGAAATGAGAGAGGACGGAGTCGACCTTGGAAGCGAAGAGAAGACTGAACGAGGCCACCAAGAAGCGCAGAAAGGGGAACCTTTGGAAGTCGCAAACGGTGGAGAGAACACGACAGAGAGAAGCCAGTGGTATTCAGAGCCTGCTGCTTCACTTCCCCTTCGCTTTGATACCTTAACGGATAGGCTGAACGCCTTGAAAGACTTCGTGAACAGTTTGGAGAACCGGAATCAATAACTGACTCATCGTGGGAGGGAAACGAGCAAGGCCTCCTTTCGATCTCCTAGTTGGTCTTCGCCTTCTCTTCCTTCTCTACATGCTACAAAGAAGACTTTCCGGTTCTCTCTCTCTCTCTCTCTCTATATATATATATATATGTATATATTGAGTGATATGTAGACGGACATACTCAAGCAGGGCTGTGCCGCTCATGCACTTTTCTCATTTGCCGTTATTCAAACGTAGCTACGAGGGAATACAACGTAACTCGGCCAATTAAAATGTCTTTGTGGGCCTCTTTCTGCATATCTGTAAAGAGACCCATATATATATATATATATATATATATATATGCCTTTGTGTCAGTATGTGTACGTGGATATCATCTCGATGTATATATATATATATATATATATGTAGATATATGCAGACGGATGGGTGCCTTTTCAGGTACGTGCGGGATGTTGGTGCGCAAGGGCGTCGATGGTGTTATTTGGTCAGTTCCCTTTTCGAGGGAGAGACTGTAGATTTGGCTACTCATTCACGACCAATTCACTTGTCAAGTCTTCTCCAACGCATAGCAAGAAGGCGCGAATGCAGCGCCACTGAGAAGCGTGAAGCGTCAGTCGAACAGAGGAAATCGATTTTCAATCGGCGCTGAATCTCAGCGACTTCTTTAAGGTGTACCCACGAAGTGCTAATGCCAGTTTCATTCTAACATGTTTGCTTTTTTCTAAAAACAGGTGCACGTTTCCAGATAGTTTGTAGCTATATTTTACAGTCTGGTTTGAGCCTATAAAAGCATTTTTGTCAGGAAACGAATTTGTTCGCGCACGGCACTAACATGGACACTTGCATTCATTGTTCTCTCGGAGAGAACACCCTCCTCCGTGCCGTAGGTTGAGCCCTCTGCTTGCTGCTTGTACCGTTTATAAGGAAATTCCCCGGCTCAGAGCACAGAGGGAGATGAAAGTCCGCGCCTAGTTGTGCATGCAAACGCGTTCTCGTGGCCGCTCTGCTTCAGGATGGTGGTAGGGGCACAGCCTCTGTGTGAGCGTGGGGGCGGGTGCTGCCTACTGCGTCTGGGCTGAAACGGCGATTCGCATCAGGAGCGAAACGCGAACGCGGCGAGGACGCCCAGCCAGCAAAGCGGAGGACTCGCCGAGGGAAGAAGCCTCGGATACGAGGTGAAAGAGAGGGCTAGCGACCGCACAGGGACGGGGACACTGGGAAAAGTGGAAACGAACTCGACGCGCAAATCGAACAAAGCTGGAGCAGCAGCGGGGTTCGGGTGGAGATTCGAAAAACTTTGGCGAAGCGCAAATACAAGGGCGCGGTAGCAGTCGCCGATCCCGGAAAAAAGTGCTCCAAATCGAACGGCGCTCGGCCCCGCGAAGGGCGACTTCCTCGCCTCTGGCTCCAGCCCTCGCTCGTCTGGTTAACACCAAAATGTCTCCTCTGCCCGGAAGCCCCAGGAAATCAAATCGGGAGACCTCGGCAAAACAATTCTGTAACAACGGGGTAAAAGCCCCGCGCCACGCAAAGGAGAAAAGACAGCCAGGAAGCAAGACAGAGAGGCAACAGGGAGGCAGTCTGGTCCTGTCGACGGACGCGCAAATGCCCTAAAGCCACTCTCCCCCTCTCGGAGAAGTTCGCACTTCTTATCCGAAGACAAACCCGCCACACTGCCTTCTCGCGTTTGCTCTCCCCTGAACTGTGTACACTATATACAAGGCGGTCGACACCCTGGACCCTGGACGCAGGCAGACGGAGTCCGAGAGTCCCCGAGCGCCGCTACTTCGGAGTTTTTGCACGCTCTCCGGGTCCACTCGAGAAGCGTCGCTGAACCTGACTCGTCTGAAACGGAGGTTCTTCTGGCTCTTCTTGAAGTTTCCCTCGCGAGTGCAGCCGCGCGACACTGTTAGCGGCCTCGTCCATCTACGCGTCAAAGTGAACTGTCAAGAGACCCGAAGGACATCAGATGGCGACCCGGGATTCGACATCCAACAGGTCGAACGGGGATTTCTGCTGCGTCCCTCGCTCCCCTGGGCCCCCACCGCCCACTCTGCCTTCGGAATCTGGGGCCTCGTCTCCTCGCGCCGCCTCTCGGCTTGTGCGGTCTTCGGAGCTCTTCGGCGCGTACTCGACGCCGCCCTGCGTGGCGACCGGCTTCCGGTCCAGCGGCGTAGCGCCTTCGCGAGGGCCCTCGCCGCCTTCCCCCCTGGAAGCGCCTTGCCATGTGTCTCCCTGACGCTCTTCTCTGGGCTCGACAGCGCCTGGCGAATCTGCACTGGATTCGCGGGCTGCGTCGCGGGAGACAGTCGACGCGACGCTGTCTCGCTTCTTCTCGGAAGCGACAGCGCGAGGGGCGAACTTGTCGACGGGCGCATGGGCCGCCTCGGGCGTCGGGTAGAAGGCGGCCGGGCCCGCACGCACTGGGTTCTCTGCGCAGGCTGCGCGCAGCAGGCGCTGGGTCGGCGCGATGTTCTTCTGCACGCGCCACTCGAGCCGGTCTTTCAGCACGCAAATGATCGCCTGGTGTTTCGCGTCGATCGCCTCAAACTCCTCAGGCGCGTTCTGGAGCTGCCGCCAGCGCTCGCTGTTTGCGAACGCGTTCTGGAGGCAACGCCCTCTGCACGCAAAAAGACGCAAAAACGCCTTTCTCGCCCATCTCCCGAAAGCAGAGGAATCCGCAGCCCGCAGGAAAAAAGTGTGCGGCCCATGCAAGCTTCTCGAGAAAGCAACGGGGCGAGAGAAAGCGGGCGCGAATCGAGATGTCGGATCGCTTACTGAATCTCGTCAGTTGTGTCGACTGCAGCGATTTCTTCGTAGAGAGGAATGATGATGAAGCGAAGAAAACCTTCTTGGCCCTTGGGAAAGTCGGCGTGTTTCCTCCGGTCAAACATTGGCGTGATGGTGCGGCCTAGCCACGAAACACCGCGGAAAGCCGGAGCGAACAGATCCAGGAAGAAAGCACCGAACGCAAAACCTTCACACCCCACCACGTCATGGCTTTACCTAGATTGCAAACAAGCATTTAGATATATTATTGTTTTTTGCATGTAGGTTCCTTCCCGATGTACAGAGAGTAGTGCACATACGGAGTAAACGCGCGTTCTCCCTGGACACAGGCACGTCGGTGGGTCTCTGTATCTTGAGGGACACACAGGTGGATACTGAAATCTAAGAAAGGAAGACAGAGAAAGACAGACACATATAAACACCTATGCATCATACATACCTATATGCATCCAGAAATATGCATATCCGTATCTGTGTGTATCGGATGGAGAAAGGTACCCCACGTGGCCGCGTTCCCTGGGAGGAAAAGTTCCTACATATGTGCAGTCGCCGTCACGCACAGAACTCGCATCCCGCGAGCTCTGCCCTCTTTGTGTGCACAGAGCAGCGAAGGGGACAAAGTGAAACATCCCTCGAGAAGACGAACCTTGCGCGAGTTCGATGTCGCCCTGTTCGTAGAACTCGGAGGCTGCGCGGTACGACCAGCTGACATGGCTCTCCCACGAGAGCAGGCCGTGGCTGACATCGCCGCCTTTGATGCACATTCGCAGCAGCATCCTGAAGAGGAGAAAAAGCTCGACAAGGAAGTTCGTGGAAAGACGCGAAAAGCAGGCGCCTCCCCACGACGTGTCTTCCGCCAAAGTTCCTTGTCACCCAGCCGGTTGAGAGCCGAGCAGAGGGGGGGGGGGATACCGCGAGAAACTACTCGGAGCAAAATCCTTTCCACGGCCTCTTCTCTCAGTGTCTCCTTCGTTTCTCGCTCTCGTTTCTTCCCCCCTCACGCCTCATGCAGATGCCGAGGGCCCCATCTACCCCCGGAAACGTGGGAAATGGAAATGAGGTAGGCGAGGCGTCCGGGTCTTGTCAAAAGGTTTGAAGGAACTTGTAACAAATAGTGCAACCGTTTTTCCTGCTGTACATACATATCGTTTTTAGTTTTGTTTTGGACTCTAGGCAACGCTTTACAACGGGGACAGCAGTTCCTTACGACACGTCGTCGTCGTTCGTTCGGCAGAACTCCGGCGAATTCCGACGAAGACGGAACTTGGAGAGCGTCTCGAAGTGCATCTTCATGTCGGTCGCGAGAATGAGATCGATCATGCGGTTTCGGACAATCTGAAATTCCTGGAAAACACAATTCCACGCCAGAGAACAGACAGGAGCAACACAAAACGTGACACAGACACCGCGCGCAGAGAGTCGAGAGCCCAGACGGGAAAGGGGGAGGGCGCGAGAGTGTGCTCGAGAAAATGTGGAGATCTTCGACTTGTTGAATTCAAAAGAAACTGTCGAGCTGTACACACCTGCCTGTCGCCGGCTTCTAAGATATCAGTTCTGAGAAAGGGTGAAGTGCAAAACCGGAAAGACCACCGACGGAGCAAGTCGGGACGAGTCATAAAAATACAAGCAGCATATATACAGGCACATCTACGTAGTACACCCTGCGCTCAAACGTCCATTTACACGCAAATCTACATACTTAGGGATAGACAGAGGTAGGCAGATCGATCGAGAGACACACGAGCCTCGCACGCCGGGCGGTTTAAAGCTGCCGACCACAGAAACCGAACGGCTTTGAATCGACAGCGTCGTCGAAGACAATCACAAGATCGTTCGCCTCCCTCAAAGAGCGCATGCAGCTGCATGCACGCATCTATGAATATGCAAGAATACGCGGTTCTATAGGGTGTGCGTCTCCTGTGTGATGGCGTATTCTCTTTAGAAGGGAAAAGAACACAGATTCTTCGTTTCCTTGGCACTCACTTCCGGTGAGAGATGCATGAACAGATTACACTCCGGCCTGAAGAGCAGAAAAAAAACACCGGAGAGGAGACGAAGTGCAGGTGCACGCCGCGGGCCCTCGCACAAAAAAACTCCCCTTGAAGAAAGTTCTCAATATATAAGGCCGCATGCAGATGGTCACGCAGGCAATTGCACTTGCGCCATCATCAATTCAATGCGTGAAACGCATAAATATATGTAACTGCGTGCTGCACACCTGCAGATTTGTATATATGCGTAACTGTGTATGCAACTCCTCGCACATCTGTTTATGTACACATCGACCGACATCGACATATATATATAGAGAGAGAGAGATAGGTACAGATGAGTATGTAGGCCGCATAGTTGGGAAGAGTGCGTATCCGTCTGCTGGCGAGCAGGCGTGCACACACATTGGGAACATCCCAGAGGCAATTCCCGCGCAGGTGGAGTAGTGTGTCGCTGCTGGCTCCGCCTGCGTTGATGCGGCAACTCCATATGCTCAAACGCGTCACCTCCGGCTCCAGTGAGCGCGGATATCCGAATATAAGCCGGTATCCGACTGGGCGCATCTGCTTAGGCGGGAGAACACGAGCAGCGACTTGCCTGGCGAGGATCTTGAAAGTGAGGCTGGCATGGAAGTTTTCGAGGACCGAAATGTCGTTGTAGATGATTCCCTGAAAGAATGCGTGGGAGAATCAACTCTCAGAGCACGTCCGCCTGCTTCGAGGCGAGAATCCTTTCAAACGTGGACGTAAAACCAGCAAATCCCCGAAAGACTGGCGCGCTCACAGATGTGCAAAGGGCCAAAGACAGCCTAGACGCGCACATGCACGTTAGTCGCATGCACACACACATATGCAGGCCGACGCCTGCAGGCCGACGCATGCAGGCGCCGAGACCCAAAGACCGACGTGGACACAGGTGGCGAAACAGGCACCGTCGCAAGGCTTCCATGGACAGACAGAGACAGTTCTGTGTGTCCCCGCTCCGTCTGTGTTTTTGGAGGGTGATCCACGAGAACATCGCCGTGGCGAGAAACATCGACAAGGTAAGCCCCACGTACCCACACTACTACCCCTTTATACAAATATCCCCATATGCACATATGCATGTATACGTATTTGAGTATACATACATAAAAATAGGTATATGAATATCTAGAATTCGGTCGATCTCTCCCGTCAGATGCACGGTTTTCTCGCGCTTGCACGATCGACAGCGATATCCACAACTTACCAGGGGAGACCGACTTGCGATGTAGAACGCGTTATTCTTGCCTTGGTGACCAATGTCATGGCAGAGAGCAGCGACGATCAGAGCGACGAGGTCCGGCGCCGTGAGGCTGAAACCGGCGCAGAAATACAGAGAAGCGAGCCGCCGTGGATGCGCGCGTCGGCACAGGCGACCTCTGGGAACAGGCGTCGGGTCTTCTCACGCGTCCCCCGCGCCCGAATTCGACCTCAGACATTCAATCAGGAGCCTCAGGCTTTTAACACCGTCAAACTGCATGCTCTGCCAGGCACACGCGGCGAGCCGCGGCAACGACGGGCGCGCGTCTACTTTCCCGCAAACACGAACCACACAAAGTCGTAACACCCCGCAAGAGCTCCAGAGAGCACGCAGCCACGATAAATGCAAATACTCATAATAAATAGGAAGGAGGTCGAGCGGGAGAAGATGCATCCACATCGAGATGCACAGAGACGTTTACGTGCGCGAGTGCTGATGCGGATAGACATATACTGGCATGCTGTTTGCACACCAATTCCACGCCTCCACGCACGCATATAAAATACATATATATATATATATATATATATACATGTATATATATACATATATATATGCGCATGCAGAAGCGGCACTTGACGGGGGCCCGGGCGTCTCGACCTCTCCGAGAGGCTGCAAGTGCTCTCTGCATGTCTCGCGCAGACGCTCGGATCCCTTTTCTCACCTGCTGGCCAGCTCCAACTTCCTGGCGAGCCAGACTGTGTTGTGGGCGACCTGCGCTCCGTGGAGGTGATTGTGATAGATAGTCGGCTGGTAGCACATTTGCGCAACTTTCCTGCGAGCGAGGCACAGACGCACACACTCGGCACAGATGCACACACTCGGCTCGGCACAGGCGCGCGCACTCGGCACAGCTGGGGGAGTGGGACGAGTCACGAGTCGCTGCGCTCCGGAGCGAGAACACACGGCAACAAGAAAGCGGGACCACACCACGGCGGCGTGTCGCGAGCTATGTGGTCCTCTAAACGCGCAAAGGTTTTTCGGCGCGACTCACATGAAGTTCTGGACGACGCGCTTCTCACATTCGAAGCCTTGAACTTTGCAGAAAATCAGATCACTTCCCACGCAGTAGAGACACCAGCCCTTGCACTGCTGGTCCACCTGCACGGAACGGGAAGAATCGGCAGCTCTCCACATCTCCACGCATGCGCCGTGGCATGCAAATCGTATATACTTCAGGTGTGCACAGACTATGAACATGCACGTTTCGAGTTGCGGACGAATGTGTGTGTGTGTGTGTGTGGCCCATGGGTTGTGTGTCCATATCTTCTCGAGCGTTTTCCTTGTTCGTTTTTCTCCGTTTGTGGTTTTGACAGGTCTTTGAAAAGGTGGGCACAAACGGCAGCGTCGCCCGCGTGTCCCGCGTCGCCTCGTGCTGTCACGCTTCGTTTCCAGCGCGGCGTCTTCCTTGTCCGAAAGACCAGAGTCACTTACGTCGATCATGCTCAAGTTCCACTCGATGCTAACTTTCCGCGAAAGCATGACGTGCTGCAAAGGACAGGCGCCAACAAACTCGCGCACTCACGCATGCAAACCCCCTCGAAACCACCGAAACGAACGTCCCGGACGCGAGATCCTAGCCACGCCACCCGAGCCACGCAAGCGCTGTCGCCTCGCTCTGTCCAAAGACGACACATCTCCTCTCGCTCACCAGGCGAGCAGCAGGGAACTGCGGGAAATGGGAAAAAAAGATGTTTCCTGCGTCTTGGACCCCTTTTCTCTTGGTTCCATCGCGGTTGTCGGCGCTGTAGGCGAGATCTGATTGCGGATCGCGAATGTCGACAATGGCCCACAAGTCCTCCGGGCACTTCACGTGGAAGCTCGTCATTTCCTGGGCGCCCAAGTCTGGCGCATGCGGAGACAAAAAACAGACGCGGAGACTCGGCGCCAGGATGCATCCGCGGTTAGGAAACGACGTCAAACGCGGTAGAAAAAGAGTGGTGTCGGAGCGCCTGGCTCCAGCAGCTACACGAGCACGCGTTGAACGGGTCCGCCGGGGCGCGTTCGAGTCCGATGGCCAAGCCCGGGAACGAGGGCAAACCGACGCGAAGGCGTAGCAGAGAGAGCGAGGACAAGATGCAGACGACGAGAGAAGAACCAAGAGTGCAAGAGCAAAGCAGAGAACAAGAGTGGGGGCACGAGAGGTCAAGGAAGGCGTCTCCGTTCCACTGTCTTACCAGAGGATTTTGTGAAATCTGTCATAAGGTCGTCATCGTCGTCGGAAGCTGCCGAGGCGGAGAGAGTCAGTTGACCAGTGCTGACAATCCCCCGAGATGTCGTGCCCTCTCCGCGTGAGCGAGCGCCGATGATGTCCATCAAGTTCTCGCGGATGCCTGCGTCGCCGTCCCCTTCCTGTAAAAAAGAGGCAAATCACACAGGATTCGCGCGGGAACGGACGGTCGAAACGCACCAAAGAGGCAGAGGGAGACAATAGAGGAGGAGCGCCAGGAAGAAAGAGGGAGAGAACGAAATTGACGACAACTGGGTCCAAAAACGACTCCAGATGGGTTCGTGGGTTCTCGAAGCAGAGGAGAGCAAAGTGACGACAGATTGTGTCGAGATCCGGCAGAGCTTCGCGTTTCGCCCCGTCTCGTTTCATCGTTTTTTGCAAAAACAACGCGAATGAAAGGCCCTCGGTTTGCCAGTGTGGAGACCTTTTGAGAACGGTCACAAAAACTCACGCCAATGCGGAGCGCAAAGAGATCATCGCCAGCAGTCAGAATCATCAAGCACCTGAGAGGATCGACGAGCCGCAAAACAAGACAGATGCACGCAGGTACACCAAAGTGAGTCCCAATGGGGAAGCCTTCGCCGCCACTCCAAAATCAAGTCGACGCACTCAGTTCCACAGACGTACACACATGTACACAGGCACATGTACATAAAATATGTATAGATATATATATGTATATATTTGCACAGATACTTTGATGTATGTGTACGAAGCTGTATTGACGTATGTATCGCCGTGCGCAAGCACACATGCAACTCTGCTTCTAGTCCTGTTCCGAACCGTGTCCCTGCATGCCCATCAGGTTTTTTCTGTCTCTTGCGAGGGCGTCAAAATGGCCGAAGGATGGATGAACGAGAGCAAAGTGCACGAAGCCCGCCGGAAAAGAAAAAAGAGCAGCTACGTACGTTTGCCGCGCGCGTTTACGGTTTCACGCCTAGAACACAAAAAAGATGAAGTATAACCTTAATGCAGTAGGATACTGAAATCCAACACGCTTAGCTGTCTTTAAAGTGGTGGGCGCCTCTTCAGGCTCGAGGCGCACACAGATTGCGCGTGCGGGTGAGAACAGAGAAGGGATGGAGCGAACCTGATGAGCATTCCCTCGGACTCGATGAGATCGGTGCATTTCTTGTACTTCATTTTCTTCCGAGCCCGCCGAATCTTGAGTCCTGCCTGAGAAAAAAAAGGAACGAGAGCCGCAGAGCCTGAGGACGGTCGAGAACGCGCGCCAGACTCGAAACGTGGACCTCTCTTTGTCGGAGACAGATTCTGTCTTGGTCTTGAAAGCGAAGGGAGAGATCGAGCATGCTCTCAAGGTGCGAGGCAGGAGCAAACGCGAAGTGTGGACTTTCGGGGAGACGCCGCGAGTGTGCGCCGCCTTTTTCTCGGAGTGACATTTCAATAAAGTGGTTAGACCCACGTCACGTCACCGGTACGCCGGCGGCAAAACACCCGCGACTCACGCTGGGAAAAAACAAAAATCGTGACACAACTCGCCAGGCGCGACGAGAGCGGAGAACGGCAACTCGGCAGTACGCATCCCACGAAACGGGAAAACGGAGAGCTGACCTCGGAAGGGGGGGGGGGGGGGGGGACGAGGAAAGTCTCGACACAGAACTGCCGCCCCGCGGCCAGAAAGCAGCAAAGAGTACGAAAACCCAGGGGAGACGGCCAACGAGAAGTCTCACCTCGTTAATCAACAAAATCAGTTCTTCCACGAGAGTCGCCGAACCAGACGCGCCAGTGGCCTCCGCGCCGATGTCTTGTCCATACCGTGCACGCTGGGAAGCGCCACGAGAGCAAAACAGAGAGGGGAACGAAGGCAAGACAAAGATGGGGCGTAGCGTAAGGAAGGGATGAGGGCAAATGCCATGAGGACGTGAAAGTCGAACGGGTAAACGACCGGTATATCTCAGGAGCGGACGACAAAAGCGACAAAAGAGGCGCTCCGGAGTCGACAGGGGGGCGAGGCAGCTCGGAAAACCGGCAGGAGACAGAACGCTGCGCCTTTCGCTTGCCACGAGATTCGCAAACGCCAGCGAACAACGGTGTAGAAAAACGACCTGGGACGTAGTTCTCCCTTCCCCGCGATTCGGTGTATCCGACGACTGGCGGAGACCGCTGAAAACATACCGGGCCGACTCTCATACAGAAAAAAGCATATATATGTATATATATACGTACATATGCATATCTGTACGAACGTTCACATAATTACTACGCATTGAGGCAAAGTGTATCCATATATGTGCGTACTGCGACAAAACAGGGTTCTCAGCAGGGCCAGGCTTTGGACGGCCGCTAAGACGCTGTGGGTACTGTGCATGCAGGAGACTCGAGACAGGAGAGAAGACACACGCAGAAAAATCTCAGACGCGGAGATTACGCGATAGCGAGATGAGGGATCACGAGGAACGCAATTGCCCATAAACAAATGTAGACATAGGCTGATGCATGCGCAGAGAATCGCCGAAAACGGACGCCTCACCTCGCGCTGGAAGAAGAGAAAACGACGTAGACGCTCCCCTTTCATAGCGTGGTACAGAGCCACCGGAATAACGCTGTACGTGTAGAAGACAGAAGCGAGGTACCTGAAAAGAGGAAAAACACCGTGACGGATACGCATATATATCCGGGATTATGACTAAGGAGACCGGAAGTCCTAAAAAAGTCCCGAGGGCAGCGCTCGAGCAGGGAGCACCGTGCTGTCCCCAAGCTCCCCGCCTAGACGGTTTTGCATGCATTGCCCTCTCCTCTAAGGTCCCCCCCACCCGTCTAACGACGAACTCTGTCTCTATATACGTATATTTGCTTCGGTAATGAATGCTTCAGGTCGGCCTATGTAGGAGGCTGGAAACGCCCACACAGTATCCGCGAACAGACTCTCGCCTCTAGAAAGAGATACCGCTTCAAATGGAAACAAGCGGAGTCAACGGATATAGAGTTATCTATTTCCATCTCCGCTCGCAAGAGTGCCACGCCGAGTTGACAGCGTGAACGGAGCGATGAGATAGAGCGGGAGACGCACAGAGAGAAGGGAGTGACGCGCAACACTGTGGTGCACAAAAATAGATCCCCACACGCAGAGTAGCAAATATAGATGCCAGCACTTGTAAAAACAGAAAGATATTCGGCGTCTGAGCCAGGCGCCACGTGAGCGAGGACTGCGCTGGATAAGAGGGGCGAGAAAAAAACGACGGCAGGACTCACAGGGAGTGATCTTTAAAAGCAAAGGCGAAGGCGACCAGAGCGGCAGTGATGGCCACCATGACGCCTATCGCCACGTAGAGGATCTTGCGAAGCCTGAGGAGAGAACACAACGCGGTACCCGATCCAGTCTTCCTCTCTCTCCGCTCCTCTTCTCTCTCCGTTCTTCTTGCATGGTTTTTCTCCTCTCCACATTGCCCCGTAGATCGCCTTCGCGCGCCTCTTCTGCTGCCTTGGCGCTCGCGCTCTGTCATGTGTGTCTTTCGTGTCTCGGCTTCTCTGTAGTTGTTGCAGGGGGGGGGTGTCGGACTCACCTGATTCCCGAGGAAAAAATCGTTGCCGTGATGAACAGAACCGCGAAGGCGAGGTATCCCTGAGACGCGACAAAGCCCGCGAGACCGAAGGAAGTGTCGAGGAGCGGCGGCGCGAGGCGGGAAGTCGACTCGCCGTAGTCGTGGATGATGTACGGATTGAAGCCAATCCACACGGCGACTACCGCCCCAAGGGCGATAGGGAAGATCGTCGTCTGTCGAGAAACAGAGACCAAACGAAAATCACCAGGCGAAACTTCAGCGGCGGCGCACGCGAGCGCGCCCGTCGGGCACATGCACGTGGGAGGTTTCCTATTTAACAGGAGCGCGTCGCCCGCTGGTCGGTGTGGGGTGTTGGAGCTTGCAGGAAGATGGAGTCGCTCTTTTGTCGAGATCCCGAGAAGGTAGAATGCGACGCATCCTAAAAGAGTACTCTCTTCTCGGTTTCTGCCACGCTTCTTGCGGTTTTCCTTTCCTCCGCGGATCTTCCGGTGCCTCACCATTCCAATGGATGCGGTTCCAAAGTCTTCCGTGAAGCAAGGTCGCCAGTGGTACGCCTCGTACATCGGGATGGCGCCTTCTTCAGCTTTGCGGAGCGCCTTCTCTTTGCGGTTGAAGCGCTCGACGGAGGTGCCTCCCGTGCGCCTCCAGAGGAACACGACGAAGATGCTGATGGCGGAAATCACCCAGGAGACGACAAACGGCACGACCATGCGGCGGCTGCTCGCCACGCCGGGCCGCGTCAGCACGCACAGGCAGTAAATCAGAAAGGTGCAGAAGATCCACGCAGCGTGGAAGAGAAGCAAATACCCAGACAGCGCCGGACAGCGGTAGAGCGCGTAGGACCGCTCCAGGTTCTTCGACGAAAAGTAGCAAGGGATCCCCGTGACAGCCATGTCGAAATATTTCCGGTCCTCTGGAAAGGGCCGTTCAACGAAAAGGCGAAAGCGTCAGCGACGCACGCAGGGACAGACGACGGAATGCGAAGAGAAGAGAGGAAGCACGAGGTAGAGCGAAGTGGGGGAGGGGGGGAATCGCCCAGAGAGAGGGTGGCCGAGGGAAGACGCGGAGGAGAAGCAAAAAGAGAGGCACAAGGCAAAGAAACACAAGAACATCACACACACACACACACGGTCCTATCGTGAGTTCTTCGAGAAGGACATCAAATATCTGGACTACGAGTCAGTGGAAACTAGAGGGAGCGCGATCGAAATCGCGTGCATCGCCCTACGAGGGGTCACTGGAGTGTCTTTCCGTTTTAGAGTGGAAGACAGGAGTGCAGAGGAGCCCTTTTTATCTCTGTCCGACTTGTGCTGCATTCTAGGTTGAGATCTTCTCGAGATCGGTTCAGAGCGGTCCCGAGGAGACCGAGCATTTCTTCTCACGCGCGGGATCTTTTCTGCGCGTTTTTCTTTCGTGGCTTCCCCTGACTCTCCGCCTGTGCTCTCTCCACCCTTTCTCTCCCCTCTGTTGTATCGGGGCCAGCAGACCTCGGCGTGCCTGTCTCTGGCTTTGTCTCCGAAAAACGAGCGTATGCAGCTCTCTTTCTCTCGCCAACATTTCGCATCCCCCCTGAGGCTTTTTTGGGTCGGCCCGTCTTTTCCTCGCGTTTACCTTCCGAGAAGAATTTGTAGACAGAGTGTTTGGACCATTTGAGGTAGAGCGCCTCGAGTCTGCCTGTGCCGCGGTGGTGCCAGGGAGTGTCATCCACTTCCAGCGTGGCGTTTCGCTCCTTGTTTTTCTCGGCCAAGTCGAGACCCTCGTTGGTTGCGCGGCGCCCGAGCTCGGCGCCTCCGTCGACCAGAGAGCCTTCCACTCGGACAGGGACGCCGCGTTTCGCGCTGCCGCTTCGCTCTGCTGCGAAGTTGCTGTCGGCGACTCCGCGGATCTTTATCGACATCAATCTGTCGGGTTCGTCTTCCACGCCAAAGGACTGGATCCGCAGACCGCCGTCGCCGTTCACGACGCTTCCGCCGGCCCGAGACGCCGTGCCCATGACTGTTCCTCCGCGGGAGTCAAGTCGGACCGTTTCAAAGCTCAGCTTGTTGCTTAGGTTTCGGCGCGACTTCTCCGGTCCTGCAGCCTGCGGTGAAGCCGCAACTGCCAACAGCGAGAGGCCGGACTCGAGGCCCCGCAGCACGCGGGGAGACGTGCACAGCCTCGCCACCGCGGCGAGGCTGCCTCCCGCCGCACTCTCGGTCTCCTCGCCTTTTCCCGGGTCTCCAGACACGCCGGCAGTGCGCAGCTGCGTCGGGCAGTCGTCGCCCAATACGCTCGACTTGAGCGAGAGCCGCGCCGAGCGGCCGCGGAACTTGGTCGAGGCCAGGAAGTCGGGACGCTCCACGCTCCGGTTCTGGCCGTAGGTTTCTGCGTCCGAACGCGCTCCGGGGACGTCCGGGTGAGAGTCCGGAAGGCCGGCAAGGACGAATCGACTCGCCAGGGTTCCTGCCCCTGCGTCAACTCCTGCTTGCCCGTCTCCCGCGCCATTGAGTTCCTCTGGAGATCCGTCGCCGTCTGCTCGCTTTCCCGCGCGCGCCGCGACCCGCGTGGCGGCGGACTTGAGGCGTCCCATTTCGCGGTGGGCGCGTGAGCTGAGACGCCGAGGCGAGCCGCGGGGCGGAGAGCGGGGGAGAGTGGGAGTGAGCGGAAAAGAAGGGACAAAGAAAACGGAGAGAAGGCAAGACGAACGGCGAGGCGAAACACCGAGGTCGGCGTGCAGGTGTGTGCCGGCCAGAGAACGGCGGCGTGGCACGTGGGTAGCTCGGCTGCTGACGCGAGTCACGGGCGAACGCTACACAGAAAAGCGGGTACGGGAGCGGGCGATGTGAAGAGCGGCATCGTGGACGGTGAGGCGCGGCAGAAGACTCTGCGTGGATCTACGCAAAACTGTTGGGCAGCTCAAAAAACTGAGAACCGTCCTTGCGCAAAGAAGACGTTTCGGACAGCGGTGTGGAGCTTGCCGTTACGGGAACGGCGGACAAACGGAGAAACTGACGAGGCATACCTTCTCCAAGACACAACCGCTATGGGACAAACGCAAGACAACTGTAGCTTCGGCGCTTTCGTGCGTTGGCTTAGGAAACGGAACTGGAAACCCACGACCGGACCAAACAGGGGAACCGACTACAGCCGCCCCGATGGCCCGGTGTATGTACACCTCCGACAACGGCATCCAAATGTCCGTCAACACAACGTGGAACGGGAATGTGCACCGGGAAAGGGCGGAGAGGGTCTGAACGGCATAGAAGACGGGACTCCACGCTGCCCGAGACTCCAACTCAAGCTGGAATCCAAGCCGATCACAACGGAAATCGCATTCATTTGGCCAGCCGGCCTAACAACGACGTGTCCGTGAAAAGCAGTGTAAGCGTGCTTTTTCGGGAAACAAAGGCAGAGGTCGGCGAAAAATAAGCCAACATAAGCGAAGCGCCGGGCATTCGGAGCGCTGTGACGGGAAGAGACTGGACCTGCGATTTCCACGCTCGATTCCAGCTCTGTCGCCAGGAGGGACTCGGAGCCACCGTGGCAAATTGCACAATGAGCAAAACTATACCTGATTTAAAAAATCTATGTCAGTTACAGGGCCGACAAACAAACAGATTGTGAAAGCAGACTGCCGCGCAGACGGGGGCGCTTCGGTATAGAGATGTGCAGCGAACCGGCAAGCGAGCTCTGGAGAGATGCGGCAGAAGGCCGGACGCGGTGTCGCCTAGAGAGGCACAATCTAACGCCTCGGAATGAAGATAGACGAAATGGCTAAAACGACGGAAAAAAACGGGCGTACAGGGGACGATGATGTCGCTAGACAGACAAACGCGGCCACCTAGACAAGGGACAATAAACCTGGTCTTTCGGTTTTGGAGACGGCAGAAGAAAACGGCGTTTGAAATCGTGTTCCACGAAAGAAAATCGAAAGAGAAAGGCTCCTGCAAACACTGTTTTACCTAAGAGGGTCGTCGGGGCTTCGGGTCTCTGGGGTAGGTCCGTCCGCTAGTCGTCTCAGCGCTCCTCTCGATCACGCTAAGAACGAGTGGAAGGGGGAAGGAGGGAACGAATCGCTGGGGAAAGACAGCCACAAAAGACGTGGAAGACGGTCAGGCGAGCCTGTGCCTCTCGTCCTCACTAATAGAATAAGATACAAAATCTAAAAGGAAAGAGACAAGCACGCGCTGCATAAAGATCGCCAGGAGTCACGCTTGGTAGGAAGCCGGGGGAACGATGACCCAGATGGAACCCCACCTCCTTTCGATCGGCCTCCGTCCCAGCTGCTGAAACCGAATCCGCTGCCTGCTCTGAGCAGCTGTGCTGTAGCCTCTGGGCGGTTTCCCTCCACAATATTGGGATAGGCAGCGGGCCTCACGTCCATTTTAAACTTCTGCCCTTAAAGTCTACGACTCCACAAATGGTTTCCACTTGCAGAGAGAGGCCAGAAAAGGATCTCCCTGTCGGGAATTGGGTTCCATTCTCTGCGCGAGAGATCGCTCTAGCCCGGGCCTCACGCAAGTGCAATGGCGTCCGAGGCACAGCTCCTCAGCACCCCACACACGAACGCGCAGTCGCCATGCCAAAGCTTTAACTGCGAAAGAAAGAGTCTGTTCCTGTGTCACCACGGAGTTCCAGTCCTCAGACAGGGGCCATGCTGTAAACAACGGATTCGTTAAACTGCGGAGCCAAGCACACACACACACACACACGAACCGTACACGGATTAATCAAATCGAGCTGTGCATCTAAGTTAATGCTCGGTTATCTATCATAGACGGTAGCTTCCCGGGTAAAGTTTTGACGTATTAGACCAGCATGGGAGAGATGTTGTTGGCCGAGCAGCAAAGCAAAGGATCGCCCAGCCGGTCAGCGGCCACGTACTCCCGATCAACAACGCCTGCCGTACTGCAACGCTCTCAAAGGATCTGCCTTTCCGACACGAAATGGCTGTCATCCATGTCACTCGTGCCTTTCTCTCCAACTCGAAACGTTACGCTGCCGGTCAATCCTACACTCTGTACTCCCGCTGCGCGCAGATCAGTCGTCTCCAGGGTCTTCAGACGCCTCCCGATGTCACGCGTCCAAACGGAATCCGCGGGATCGAAGGATGTGTTGTTCGTGGTGCCTTTCCACAGTTTTAGGGGCATGGGGCGAGAACCTCGTGTTTTCTCCACGTTCGTAATGTTTCAGTTCTCTAAGGCACCAGGAATGCTCTTCTCTGCACTGGAGTGTGCAGCCCTTGGACAGCTCCAAGTACCACGGACACCAAAAGAAACCCCGTAAATTCTCACCTCCAGGGAAGGCGTCTTGGGTTGTCAGCCGGACGGCACACTAGAGGGGGAGACCAAAAGTTAAGATATAGTTTCATCCTCCTGCACATGACCCCATAAAGACACTTTGTACGAAACGCGAATATGGTGTTCGGTACGACAGGAGCCGGGAGAGTTAAGGCGATGCACACAGGGGATCAACGCTGCACTGCTAGAGTAACAACAGCGTCGCAGCCTGCGCATTCACGGGATGAGCGAGAGCTATGCATGTGTGTGTCTGAATCAAGGATAGAGGTTCAATCCGGTTCGCGTCTGAAAACCCGGAGAGAGAAACCAGTGCGTTGCCCGGGGCGCGAACGTCATGACGGTTTTTCCATCATGGGAGCAACAGGCAGCACTCTGCGGCGCAGTAATGTGGAGTTTTCTGTTTCGGAAGTGTTTTCCGGTGGAACCGAAGTGCCGCTGAAACTCGTTCTTCAGTTCAGCACCAGGCACGCACCAAATACAATCAGTGAAAGCCCTTCTGATTTCCCCCGCAGCCCCGACATCCTGACTTGCAGTGCCACGGCACCGCGGCAGTTCGGTCTTTGCGTGTGTTCTCCACTCCTTTCTCTTTGTACAGCAGCGGCTGCGGCCTAGGCCGGCACACCTTTGGAATTTGCTGGAGTCTTCTCTGGGTTCAAAGTGCCATTGCCACCGGCTAGCGTCGAGACGGCTTCACGGCGCTGGACGGCGCCTTCACCACTCGGATCTGCATCACGCTGTCTACAGACACTGTTAAAGACAACTGCGAGTTGGAGCTTGCGATTGACTGGAGGTGACAACGGCGTTACAGGGACAACCATCGTCCAGAAAGGTACTCACGGGCGACGCTTCAGTGTGTTGCGTGGAAGGAATCGACGTCCGCGGCCACTGTAAAAACAGGAATGGTGAATCCCTAAAGCGTAGGGAGAGGCAGGAAGGCGAGATCTTTCGCGAACCAGGCAGCACTTTCCGCGTGTTTCTCTCCAGTTCTCAAGCGATCTGCCGGTACGTGTGAACTTTGCCTCTTGTCATCTGAGGTGCTACGAAGGACTGTCAGCCTTCCCTGGCGCATAAAGCCTGTCCCGTAAATGGCGACGAACTGTCAGCATTGTGGCCTCTCTATGGAAACGTTTACGGTTTAGGAATGTCGGTTTCGGGGGGGACCATTGTTCTCGTGCGGTTGTCTTGTATCCACAGAAAACCCGAATCTGAGCGTGGAAATGACCATCCTCGCCGCCGCCGTGCTTCCCATGCACACGCAAAGGGTGGCGAGCAAATCTTGTTGGTTTCTTCATCGAGGCTTCCAGGCTTCCTTTCCCCACGCCTCGCCTTGCTATCAACTGCGCAAAAAACCACATTCGGTGGAGGAATGTTTTACGCGACTGCTGGGCGTCAGCGTTTTCCCGTACTCTCGCGACATTTTTGGTACTCTCGCAGACATTTTTGCGAAAGTACTGTGCTCACTGCAACTCGAAGTCCACAAACGCTTGCTTTCGTACAGACTCCGCGAAACTGTCATTTCCAAAACGTCCCGTATTCCCGAGTGTTGCGTGCAAAACAACTGTGTGACCTGAAGTGTGAGACTACGTGAACGCTTCCATGAGCTCGGACAGTGACTGCAAACTCGAGCTCCCGGAAAAGCCCTCGGCTTTGCATGCACGCGTTCTTGAGCCTCGGCAGTTTCACAGACAAAACTGGAAATTGCGGATTTTTGAAGCTGGCCACGTGTTTGAAACGCCCTTCGCCATTGTTCCTCCCCATGCCCCGTTCTGTCTGAAGAGAATCACCTCTTTTCTGCACCTGCTTGCGTGAGCTTAATGTCTCGTCGCCGTTTTCCTGGTTTTCCGTGGCCGGGCCCTTTTTGATTCTCTCCTTCCATTTCTCTCCTTTCCTGCGGACCACACCATGCGCCTTGTCGGACTCCGGAATGCCTTCTGTCGGTCGCTTCCTGTTGCTGGAGACATTCACAGATCGGCAGAGCTCGTGCCATCGCCTTGGCCCCCCGCCCACGAACTTCCTCTTCGTCACCAACGTTCTTCTTAGCAGCAGTGCCTGCAAAAACCGAAGAGAGCGGGATGTACATACTTTCCCGTGGTTTCAGGTGACTTCGCTTCGCTCCACATCATGCACATGAATGCCGTTAGTGTACACCTAACTACCACGACCGGAGATCGCACAAACAAGTTTCCCTTGGCGAAGAAAAGGGCGAGGACCTCGCCGTCACCCGTGCCTCACCTTGGCAGGTTGGTCAGACCGAATTCTCTGTCCTCTCTCCTGAGTTTTCCCCGTTCACTTTTCGTCGCGAAAACAGGGGGACACGCGTGGTGAAAAAGCGACAGGGCTCGTGAGAAAAGCTGCCGCCTGGCCCTTCTCTTGTTCGCCCTCGTCTTCTCGATTCCGCCCGCTTTTCCACGGAACGTCGACGAAAAAAGCGACTTCTTTCGGAACTGACAGAGTCTTCTCTTATTTCGCGCCTTCCTCTGTGCCGCCTGCCTCTGGCTCTCGGACTTCTTCCTCGCTCAACTGATTCTTCTTCCTCTCCGACAGACGTAGGGACAAGCAGCACGGAATCAGTCACCTGATGAAGCGACGACTACACATCTCTACAACAAATTCCTCAACCTCCGTCTTTTCGTTCTCGTTTTCTTGGTCACGTTTCGCCTCGTTCATTCACCATGCCCCGAGGGACTGCAGGAGTTGCCTTTTCAGGAGGTACGTCTTGTGGTCAGCCGTGCAAAAGACTCACTTTCCAGCTGCAACTGTCTTCTTCCTTTGCGTGTAAAGGCTTCTGACAAAAACGTCCTTCAAAGGCACGCGGTGTACGTACTCCGTGAGTTCTCGCCGCCTCGTTCACCCACCGGGCGCGCTCCGGACGCCTGCGGGGAGGACACACGAGCCTTCTTTCGTCGCACCGAGAGACAGCAAAGATAAACAAGAAATTTACCTTTTCACGATATAGGGTTTCGAGTCTTTCCTCATTTCCTTTTCTACCTTCGTAGGGCGGGTGGCAGAGAGCGAGGCGTTCGCTGCGCCGGGCGGCATGCGCGCCATCCAAGGGCTCTGGGTCACCGTTTCCCCGGTCGCGTCTCCAAATATCTGGGAGATCAAGAGCGAAATCGAGAAGGAAGTCGCCCCCTGCTGTGATTACGGTGAGATGCTTGCCACGGCTCACGTTCTCCTGCGAGCCTCCAGAGCACTTCTCCAGTTCCGCCTTCTCCGCATGCGCATATATATATATATGCATATACATGCATTTCTGCGTATATCCACGCAAGTGCGTGCATATGCGGTTTGCGTACCGATTCGCACACACAGGCCCTTTGCGGGGGTATCTGGCTTTCTCTGCCCTCTTGTCTGTCGGCTGTCCAACATCTGTGGGTGCGTATCAGTAAGCGCATGCATGCACTTGCATGCGGATGCAGACTCGCAATTTCCACTTCCATTCGCAGTCTTGCGTTTCGTTGGCTGAGCAAGGTCAGGGGCTCGGCGAAGCAGCTCAATGTCTGCCGACGCATTTGTATATCTACATACGCATATATATACATGTGTGTATGTGTCTACATATACAAATACATACATACATACATCCATACATCCATACATCCGTACATATTTATATATATATATATATATATATAGATGCATATATGTATGCGAATGGTACATGTTGGAAATGTGTGTGCAAGCCCTTCACAAAGCGGTACATGTTTTATTTGCACGTGAATACCACGCTGGTTTCTGCGGCGTTTCGTCCCACTGACCCAAAGCTCCTTTGTCTCCTTTCCCTCTTCTGTCCCCGTTTTCCCGCTCTTTTCCGTTAACAGTGTACGACAGCCCCCTGCGAGAACTGCACCTGTGGTAAGCGCGAAAAGAGAGAAGAGGTGGGATTTCTTGGTGCGGGAAGTCGCAACTCTTTCTTAGTTTTCGCGGCGCAGTCCTTGTGCGTGCGTTGACATGCACGTGAGAACCTACGCTGGAGGACCCCTCGCGCTTCATGCACATACGCGCGTAGAGCTGTCCAAGTACGCACACAATCATGCTCTGTTACGTACGGAGAAAGCAGAGCGTGTTGTGCGAAGGTCAGGCATCCTCTGTCACTGGCGTACACATGGAAGAAAGCGGGGGAACGCGCGTTAGCGTTCCTTCTCTCTTTGCTTTTCGTGGTGATGTTTGCGCGCCACGGTGTACGCACTCTGGAGTTCATCGTCCATGTTCCCACAGCGTCTGTCACCCCGGTCGTGCGCGACCTTCCCCTGTCTTTCCTGCCGTGTCTGTACACCGCATGTGCTCTGGCCTGTCTTGCTGCGTGTTCAGCTTTCAGTCGGAGGCCTTGGCAAATGCAGCGTGAGTTTTCAGAGACAAAACCCGCTGAAATTCACGGGTTGATCTCCCGCTGTCCTCGTCGCCTTTCGTCTTTTTGCTCGTCCTCGTCGCATGAGTCCTCCTTTCTCGCCGTATATATATATATATATATATAAGTCTCTGACCCATCGTGAATCGAGCCTTTTATGTAGCTATCTGCCTCTGTAACCAGACGTGTCGACAGGGACTCACCTCCTTTCCATTCGCCTATCTGCCGGTGTAGCTTTTCATTTCTGCCATACCATATGCATAAATATATATGTGTATATGCATCATTAGAGGGAGCGTGACGCCGCGACGTTCACTTGTTCTGATTCTTTAACTACTGCGCCTCGAGGTCAACTGCCACTGGGGCTGTCCTGTCCTTCGTTTATGAGCGTCGACCTGTCGTTTGCTTTCCTCTCGACTTCTAGCCCCTGCATCGCATCCAGTTTTGTCCGTCTGTGAACTTTTTTTTGTGGACAATTGTCTCGTTCAGTATCCTCCTCGGTGGAGGCGCGATTTCCTTCACTCCCCAGTTCTCCATTCGCTTCTGCTCAAATCCTGTGAGTATTCTGCGCAGCGAAAACCAGACGAACGCACGGTGGCACCAGGAGGAAGAGCCAGCAAATGAAGCATGGACATGCCCGACGCATGCCGTGGCCTACCGCCGCCTGAAACATACACCCTAACCCTTGTAGTTTGCATATAGGCTGTGTTGTATAATTGCTCAAAGAAGCACGAGTGTCCTCTTGTTGAACGATAAAAATGGATGTATGTGCATATATATATATATATATATACAATATATGGATTATTTATATATGTGCCTACACAAATGTATATACGCACCTACATGTGTTTATATATGCCTATATTCACTTGTATTTATATAATGCTACTTAAATCCAAGCGTAAATAGATAAATATATACACGCGTACACGGCGAAACAAGACAAGTCGACATACAGTTGGTTACAAGGAAGCGAAAAACAGATTTTGACTCCTCTGTCGCCTGCACCGTGCTGTCGATGAAGTGTTTGGGTTTCTGGTTTACTGGTTTTTCGTTCTTCGTGCTTCGACTCAAGAGCCCCGAAACACCATTTTTATTAGAGTGCCGCGGTGTCTGCATGCATTTTGCCTCCCACGCCATCAGGACATTCTTGGCAGGAAAGTGATCACGGACTTCTCCGACGATTGGCCGATGCGCTGGGAGCAAAGATCGCTTCTGTTCAAGGTACAATCTGCATTTCACTTTTTTTCGCGTGCCACAAGAATGGCCGCGGGTCCAGGAGCGAAGTTCCTTATGCTCCGGCGTTACACGACTCTGTGAAGCCGAGCGTCTCTCCTTTCGTGTCGGTTTGCCTGGTTTCTTCGTATATTGTAGATGCCTCGGTTTTTCTATTGTGGAGCGTCTCCTTGTCTCACGAATACTCCGATATTTACGTGGACGCATGCCTACCGAGGACCCTCTAGAGTGGTAAAGGTACAACTGTGCATAGTCACCTCCTTCTATGTATATGTGATTATATATGTATATGTATGTATATGTATATATATATGTATATATATGTATGTATATGCATGTATAGTTTCATGCTGGTAGACGTCTGGTCTGCCTTTGCGGCGGTCTGTGTGGATCGATTCCTTTCTTCGCGTACCTGGGCCTACGCAAGATAGAGCGAGAACCACAGATGCATGTTTCCGAATGAAGTGTGCCATCTTTCTGTCCTTTCCCACTTCTGGATTTCAAGTGGTCTTTTTTTTAAGTGCTTGCCTTTTCTATCGTCTTTCCCCGCCTTGTTCCCCTCTTGCTGCGTGGGTTTCCGTCTCTGTGTTGGCTGTCGCTGCGCATTTTTGCATGCACCGGTTGTGTCTCCGTGGTGCGTTTTGCGTTCAGATGCCGAATATTTTCTTCGAGTTTTTTGAAGGGTTTTGCGAAGGCGCACGCAGGCTGCTCTTTGGCGTGCAGTGCAAACGGGTTCGGAGTTCAGGCGCTCGAAGCGAAGATCGGAGAGAAGCACGAAAGTAGTCAATTTCAGCAGTCGCTTACTCTCGAAGCGGTCTGGAGGCGGCAGCGACGCACACATGGCAAACTGAGAGGATATGGTCCAGCGCCGCAGTGGGGCGACAGAGTGCTCTCTGAGAAGGCGAAAGAGACACAGGGAAAAAGAAAGGCGATGAGCAAGGTTTAAAAGACAGAGAAGAGAGACTGGAAAGGCATACGCCGATGGAGATGCAGCCAGGCTCTCCGAGTCACGAACACCGGCAAGAAACGCCGACAAGACACACAGGGTGACGATGCGAGCTATGTAGAGAAACACGAGACATATAACTACAGGGAGAGACAGAGCTCCGAAGAGGAATGCACTGAAAAAACGGGAGTTCAGACCAAGACACAAACTCACAGGGCAACGGTAGCGAAGAGGAGGGCAAGGGAGGCTATGCGGCGGAGGCCGAGAAAAGACGAGGGAAGGCACGCGTGACAGTGGCGAGAGAGAGCCCTTGAGGGGTGGCGAGGCTCCGATGGGCTTTCGATCAGCAGGGTGACTCTTGTTCGTAGTCTCGCCTCTGCTGCGGCGAAAATGGAAACAGAGAACGCACAAGGGAGCCTCCGTTTCCAGCTCCAGCTCGCACGCTTCCTGGGCGTCGGCTGCTTCACAAAGGAAATGCTGATGAAGCTTTGCTGCGTATCAACGCAGATGCTGTACGTATAGACGGGAACAGATGACTTTACCTGTATGTGGACAGAATGCGTCTGGAGTGCTACAAATTGACAGATGTGTCTGTGTCTGTATGCTCCCTTAAATAGAGCTACGGAGACACATTTACGCATACGTAATCGTGTGTACATATCCATAGAGAAAGAGGAAGATTTGCAGATGCATAGGTATATCTCTGTCCGAATATATATTTAGATATATTCATGTCTGTATCAGCGCGTATATATATTAATATATAAATATATACTTGTATTTGACTGTATGGGGTGGACCCGAGGGGGAGAGCCGGCAGCGCAAAGAAAGCGTGGTGTATGTCCAGGGTCCTTCAGGGAAGAAGAGGAAGAGAGGCAAGTATCCCTTTTTCTCCGTGATTTTTTCGAACTGAAAGTGCAGCCTTGTGTGGTTGAATCTATGGTTTCTTTTGACAAACGTTCTCACCTCTCCCCTTTTTCTCGAAAAGAAAATCTTTCCGAGGTTCATTCTCCACTCTTGAAGGGCTTCTGACACACTTCAGTCTAGGAAATTCTCTCCTCCTTCAGTGGCGGAGCAGCGCAGCCGTCAACTCAGCACTGTATGATTAAATGTGTCTGCGTATACCATAAGGATAGACGGATACCTCCCACCCACAGAAAAAAACACGTAAATTTATGTTTATATATTTGGTGCACATACAGATGGAGAGAAGACAGAGATTGTCCACATAGAGAAACGCACATGGAGGGGAGCACGTATCCCTAGGTAGTGTCTAAGCAGATGCTCAGAGAGCGAGAAGACTTGTACCACCGAAGGAGACATAGAGAGAGGTATCTCTCTGTCTGTATATTGTACACGCATGGGCATCGGTGAGCACAATTGTATACCAATGCATTTACGTATAATTTATACGTTGATTTCTGCTGAGGAAAGGTTTGGAAGTTGAAAGAGCGGCATTCCCCGCCGGCGTGTAGATATTTTGAAGAGATCGACTCTCCGGTGAACACGCGGGCCCGAGACCAGCAGGTTCTCTTTGTGACTTGCAGATCTCTGGACCACGAAAATCAAAGCTGCCATGTAGAGATGCACTGCTGTTTGTACCTACTTGACTCAGTCTAAGTTAAGGAGTCCTTTTTACAGGTTGTACCATTACGTTCCGGACGTGACCGATGTCGATATGAAGTTGGCATGACTCAAATCGAATACACACAGACATTAGAGTACCAATGATACTGAATATGACTCATTAATCAGATACGAACAACGACGTTCATTATGACTGCTGTTTACACCCCCATACCAAGCGTTGTTCTCTCCGTACGCAGGCTCCGGTGCCGCCCTTCCTTTGGCGCTTACACTTTATCGGTTTTTCTAGGAATGCCGCGAATCGCCTTTCTGTTTATCTTTTTTATTCGCTTCCTTTGAGTATTTAATTATAAATCCCACCTTTATCTGAGCTAGGGCTGGAATCACAAAAAAGGCGTTCAGATCACGTTTCAGCTTCCCGCCGAAAAAAAACTTAGGTCTCGCCCTGTCGACCTCTGAATACATGTGTGTCCCTGCCTACACGTTTGTTCAAGCAGTGTGGATTTATAAATCGTTGCGCTGCGACTTTCCTTCCCAGATGCGACACCCGTTCTAAACAGCTTTCCACAAATCTCTCGCGCTTTGCGACTCCACTTGCCCAGCGCGCAGTTCTCTCTTCGCTGCCGCCTCCCTTCTCTCAAGACTCGCGATCCTACAGCTGCGCGTCGCCAAACGCGTCTTTTTTTTCTCGAAGCATCATGCTCCGGCAGGCATCTTCGGTGCGTCTCTTCGACGCCAACTCTCTGACACTCTCTGTGCGTGGCATTCCGCGCGTCCTTCGTTTCTGGAACCTTTCGGCCGGCAGAGGGGACCCAGACGCTGTGCGGCGTTGTGTCGCCGACAAAGGCGAGCGCGCGAGACGGGGAGGCGAGGAAAGGAAACCGAGAGAGACACGAACCAGGCTTCCTTGCGCGGAGGGCGACGCCAGAGAGAGGCGCCCTCGCATCCCTCAAAGGAAACGAACTGGTTTTCCCCGTCAAACAAAGCCGGAAACCGGAACCCGCGAGTTGCCCATTCGCTCTATGCAGGTGACAAGACACCGGAAAGGACCTTCGAAAAAGGAGGGCCTTTTCACAGACGAGACAGAAAGAAAAACGCGTCACCTCGACTGCTCGCGCAGCAAGCAGATCAGCAAAAATAAACTGTCCCATCTGCATGCACGTGTGCCTGCGTGGAAAGAACGCACCACCCACCCGCTCCAGAAGCGTGGATTTTTCGGTGGAACCGCAAAACTGTCTCAATCCCAGCTCCAGCGTTAAACAGATCCTTTCCCGTGCAGGCGGGGACAAAGACCACATACAGTATCCCTTATCAGATCTTCCCTGCGGAACACCTATCGTCACACCGTTATCAGCCTTCCCAAAGAGCCGCGTCTTCGCATCTGCGTATCCATGACGACATGTGTATTTAGAGATATGTAGAAACATATTCATATAAAGACCCTTTTAAAAAACGCATGCACAGATCTCCCTACACGGATAAATATATACATACACATAGATATATAGCTAGTGAAATATATATATTTATGTATGTATATACCTATATGTATATATACGTATATATGGAAACGTGACTGTGGTCACGGGTTGTGTGCAGGTTTTCCGTATGCAAACCTTTAATGCCTCGCGGCGACGAACGCTTCCACGGTTCTACGTCAAGGCTGAGGGTGGTTTTCAGAAATTCATAAAAAGCTCTCACGCTTGTTCCGGGCGTGCCGCGAACGAAATGTCCTAAGGAGCTGTGCGCGCACTCTCCGCAGCGAAAAAAACTCTCTTACGTACACAGGGACACCTTTTCCCCTCGGATTGCTACACATACACACTCACATAAGCCGCCTTCCTCGCAGATGTGCAGAAGCAAGCACGATTCACACACACGCGCGCGCGGCTCTCGTCCTGTTTCACATCGCCAACCTCATACACCAAATCCCTTCCAGATATACGATCCCCCACGGGCAACGTAAGAGTGTGCACATGCGCATATCTATATATGCATAGTCAAATATATATATATATATATATATATATATATAGTGTTGGAACGAGCGACGAGAAGAGAGGTTCGTGTGCGTTTAAAGGTCAAGCGCCTCTTCTTGCGAAGAGGCGCCGTTGTATCGGCCATATTTCGCCACGTAGGAGTCAAAGGCGAGGCGGGTCTGACTCGACTGGTAACGCGTGAGCGACACGCGGTCGAGGAGCTCGTCAGTCACCGCTCCCGTGTAGCCGGCCTTCTTCACCTGCAGAGGGAACCGCCAGAGCGCAGGCAGCGCCACACAACGAAACGCAACCCCGCACATCTGAAAGATCGAAAGAAATCAAAGTTGGCGCACGAAACAACGAAAACGTGCACTGCATCAAACAACAAACATCGGTACCAAGGGAGAGAGAAATCCACCGACAGACTCAGACACACATGCCCATAGAAAGGTATTTCTGTACATATACGCATGTATACACATATATATACACCGTAAATATATATATATATATACATATGTGTATATGTATGTATATATATACGTATGTAGATTTGTGCGGAGAAAATGTGTGTACGGGGAAAAGAGTTTGTGTACGCGCATGCATGAACGTATACAGATATGAAAGATATATGCGCACGCACACAGACGTTCGCAGTGGACGTCGATTCCTGTATCTATGGAAAATGGAAAGTGGAGAATCCATTTTCCCGCTCGCGTTTCGAGGTGTTCAGCTGGCAGACGCGTCTCTGTGTCGTCCTCGCGGTGTTCCTCGCCTTTTCGTTTCGCAATTTTTTCTTTCGTCCTTTTCTCTTTTCGTTTGTCCTTACCAGAGACGCGATTGCCTCGCGTTGCGTCATCTGCATTTCCTGCGCAATCTCCGGCAGATAGGTGGCCGAGTACCTAGCGCGCGAAAAAAGCGAGGAGACCACGCACAAAAGAAACGTCCAAGACAGCGAACGAAAGCTCAGAAAGGCACCGGCGCCGCCTCGCCCCAGGCACAGGTGTCTCTTCTCTGCTTGTTCTCGACTTTACGTAGCACAGAAAACGCGCACGCATTGCGAACGAGAAAGATGCGTGCTCGCCGGAGCTGTCTCTGGCTCATACATATGTCCATATACATATATATATATATATATATGCTTATATACTTATATACTTGTATACGTCCCTCTATATGTTTATCCACGTTTGTATTCATGTTTCGATACATTATATGGATGAACGTTCGCCTGTATGCAAGTACGTGTGAGATGATTATGTGCGTAGAGGTATTCACATTTGAGTACGGAGGAATGCGCGTCCACAACGGTGAGTAAGTTTTCCGAAGTGTTTGTGTATATACATGGGCAGAGAGGGTCCGCAGGAGAGACAGTCCCGCCGCGACGCAGCAGAAGATTCTTTTTCGCTTGATTCGCTTTCCCAGACGCAAAGACTCTTTTCTCTTGGCGAAAGTGTCTGGAGTGTGCCCTTACTTCGCTCCTCGGTCATCACAAAAGGAGATCGTTGTGCCGTGTAGGCCGACGGTCCAGTCCAGTGCATGCGCCGCTTGCTGGGAAAACGAGGAGCCGAGCAGACAGGGATTCGAGGAAACAGCAAACGAAAGACGCAAAGTTTCGCAGGGTCAGAAGAACGGTCGCGAAAAGCGAACGATGGGGCGAAGAAGAGGAAGAGACAGACAGGGAGAAAGAGGCAAGACAGAACGGGAGAAAGAGGACGCGAGAAAGGCGAGAGATGAAGGCATAGGGGAAACGGAAACCAGAGACGAAGGCGAAGGCGGCATTAAGATGTGGAAGAAACGCGTAAGGCCAGAGAGACGCCACAGCGAGGCGAGACGTTCCTCTCCGAAAACCTTGATACCAACCGAGAAAAGAGGCCAAACCGCCAACGGTTGAGCGTCAGTGTGCGGATTGTGCTTTTACGTGGTCTGGAGGCTCATCAGAACCGCGGAGAGCGACCAATGGCACGAGACGGAAGCAAAGCAAGAGAGACAGGAGAGCGTGCGCCGAGCGAGCGCGTCGTTCCACCCTCTCGTGCACGCACAAAAGAGGAAAGGAGAGCAAACCGCGAGACAGAAGGTACGCATTCTTTACTGACCTCGTAGGAATGCAAAAGAGACACGTGGCACTTCAGCTGGGGGACCTCACGCAGGGAAATCGGTTTGAATCGTCGATCCCTCAAGGCGCTGGTGATCACATAGTCCCCTATACGAAACGGAAAGGAACAGCAGCCTCAGAGAGCCGCATGTGCAGGTGATCCTTTCTTTCCAGCACAGCCAGGCGGTTTCTACCAGCCCCAAAGTGTTTCAAAACACGAAACCGACAAGGCGCACAATTCGCTGCATGCAGACGCGTGACAGAGGGAACCCTTTCACGCAGGCAGCGTCCACGAAACAGGCCGCGAAAACAGTCGATTTTAACGCACTTCCGCATCTCGACGTGTCGCGAGATTCTTTACCTGCCACACACTTGTGCACCTACATCTTCATACATCGCTCTCTCTGTAAATACATATATATATATATATATATATATATATATTTACGTGTGTGTAGGTACAAACATATCTCTATGGGCACAGCGAAGCGCTCGCAAACATGGACTCAGATGGACACATGCAAAACATACACCTTTCCTACGCGCACACGCCGGCACTCGTAAATCCTGACACTACAGCCATATAAATATATATATGTATATATGTAAATATATATATATATATATGTGCGTATGTAGAGTTTCCCTTTCTGGGTCCATGTCTGCGGAGGACGTTCTTCGTACCGACTTCCATGATGGGTATGGGATTGAGAGATCCAATGCAGCCGCGCAGGTCAGCATCTTCGCGGGAGAATCCAGCAGCGCCTTTGCGTCTCTTCATCCACGTGACAAAGACGGGGCACGACACTCCGCATTCTTTGAGGCGCACGATCGACGCGGGGGGCGGCGGCCGCCTCTGGTCGCCCTGAGAGAAGGGAAGCGAAGGAAAATCACGGGTTGCATGCAGTCGCTGCCTGCGGCAAGCGCGCGCTTCTGTGCTGGGTCAGCTGTCTGTCTCCAGCGTTACCTCGAGGTGGGCGATCAAGATGTCGAAAGCCCACGCGCACATTTCCTCTTCGGCGCGCAGAACGACGGACCCATCTGTCGCAGCACAAAGAGGGGAAAGAAACAAATCTGCTCGGACCCGCACCCAGTCACGACAGGGCCGTTCCACGCATACAGCTGTGTGTGCACAGCTGTGTGCCGGGGCATACTGCGAAACTCGCTGCTCGTATTACGGTCCGTTGTGCCTTTGTGTGTCTATCCGCGCGTAGGTGTGTGAAGAGTAGGGGATAGAGACAGGTGTCTCTTCTCTGCATGTGTGGGAATCGAAGCGCCTGTCTCCATGGTCTCGAGCACAGCGGAGAACGCCTTTCCGCAGGTCTAAGTCGCCTCTTTCCACGGGAGAAAACCGGAAGGTGAAAAGAACGGACACAGAGAGTCACGAGAGAGAGAGAGGCGCCGCGTGCTGTGTGAGGCTCGTTCCATCGACAGGCGAGAGGGAGAGACGCCTCCCCGCCGCCGAGGAAGCAAGGAAAGAACAGAAAAAAGGCCTGCGTTTCCGAGGTCGCCGACCTGAGCGGCTACTCGTGAAACGGCACTTGGGATTTTCACGAGACGTAGGGAAGCACACGCTGTCCTGTGCGCTTACTGGAGACACCTTTGCTCGTCGGCGTCCGCGAAAGGGGTGCTTCCTTCGCTGTGCGCTCCTCGAGCGCATCGTCCTCGTCTCCGTTCTTCCCCGCGCCTTTTCCCGGCTTCGCCGCCTCGTTTTTCCCCATTGTCCCGCCGTCCCGAGAGTTCGCTTCTTTGTCGGCTGTTTTCGCGCTGAGAAACAGGACTGCTTCTTCAACTCTGCAGTCCCTGTTTCAAGGGTTCGAGCGTACTCCTTTCCGCGGTGACGCGCTTCAACTTCGCTATTCGTCCGTTCTCGCTCGCCTTCGCTCCCTGCACACGGCTCGCCGGAAAGGCATATCTGATGCGAAACGGCGACAAAAAGTGGAGACTGCGAGGGAGCGGGGGGGCGTCTTGAAAACAGCGAGGCTGCAACGCTCACCAGAGACACTCCGAGGGAAGAAACGGGTGCCCAATCTGCCAAAGCGGAGAACCCGGCTGCCGAGAGAGCGATCGGAAACGAGAAGCGTCGAAGAAAGGAAGAAGAAGAAGAAAAGGAAGAAGGGGAAGAAGATAGGAAGAAGAAGGCGGAGACGAAAAGGAAGAAGAAGACGGAGACGAAAAGGAAGAAGAAGGCGGAGACGAAAACTGAGGGCAGAAGTGGGACAAAACGAAGATTGGGAGAAAAGCCTGTGTGGTCCGCAAGCTCAGTTCCCCTATGGGATATGCCCAAGACGACTTGAGAGGGGAAGGAACGGCAGAGAGGGAGGGAAAGACAAGGCAGAAAGACGAAAAGAGAGCAAACAGCGAAGCGGAAGGCCTGAGTCTTGAACGCCGAGACAGACGAGAGACCGCCGGCTCGTAGCCCCCTCTTGGGTCGGTTCCCGGAAACCCAAAGTGAAGATGCACGGAACTCTGAAAGGCGACACTGGCCGCCCCAGGAAAAGCCGACAGGCTCCTCGTTCCTCTCTCCTCCTGTCTCTCTGTCCCTCGACTTGCTTGTCTCTCATCCCTCTCCTCGCATTGCCTCCGAGGCTATTTTAAGGCGCGAGAGAATGCCGACGCGCTGGGTGCAACGCGAACGGAGCCGGGGACAAAGTGGAAAGAGAGAGACATGCAAAGGACACAAGAGACCGGGGTTTTCTTAAAAAGGATTTCAAACAGCACGAACGCTAACCGCTCGGAGGCTCCACGCGTGTCTCGAGCCTGGCGCTAGAGAGGCAGCTGCGCCGGACACGAGGCACAGCGCGACGTCCCGTTTGAGACGAGAAAAGGAGACGATAATCCAGATTTTGGGGAGGCATAAAAAGCAGGAACACGAAGAGAGACCCAGGCAAGGACAAAAAACGGTTAAATAAAAACCCTGTTCCAACGCGCCTTGTCGCAGGGAGAGCTGGCGGTGTGCGGGTCGCCTCGAACACCCCGCGAAGGGGGAAAAAACGGCACTTTTTTCTCTTCTCTCGGTTTTTCCTTCCTTTCTCGGGGAAGTTTTTCGATTCTCTTTTTTTGAAAGACACACCGGGTCTTGGCCTCGACACACGGGCGAAACAGCGGAAAGTTCCCACTCCGCCGCGACACACGCGGAAAAGACTCCTCGAAAACGCGTCACGGGAAAACGTTCATTTTAGGTTTTCAAATAGACATTGGCCATAAATCGGCAGTTGACCCCCACAGATCGCTTCTTTGCAGAAAATCCAACGTGATTTGTCAGCGAGAACGTGCGACTGTCCGCGCCCCGTTGGGGTGGGTGTCTTGAGAACTGGGTATTCTCCGCGCCACTTTTCTTTGCCGAGAAAATCGCGGAAAAGGGATTTCCGCACCCAGTGAACTCGGAGCATCCCCTCAGCCTTTTCTCGTGAACTCACCTGCTGAGGGGTTCTTTTTCGTGGATTCCTCGTAGAAATCACTCAACAGGCGCCGTGCCCAGTGGGGGTTCAAGACAGGCACAGACGGTTGCGGCGGGTTGAGTCGAGTGGCGAGTGCAGCTCTTCTTCTGAAGCACTACGGTTAAGCGAAAAGGAAAAAGGGAAAGTGACGCAGTCGAGAGAAGCTTTCTCGCTGCTCATCGCGCCTCAAGAACGACGAGAGACCACTGGTCAGGGGGGAAGACGAGCGGAGAGGCGCGAGCGACGACCGCTGGTTTCTCAGAAAAAGCTGCCGTTTTGACGCTGAAAATAGACACAGACAGACCAGAAGGGCCGGTGAACAGCTTCCAAACACCGGAAAACGAAACGATGAGTGCTGGATAAAGTGACGGAGGCGTCGAAAAGAGAAAAAGAGAAACAGGTTGCATAACAGGGTGCCGCGCGATTCATGCCGAATCCGACACAGCGGGAGCCGAGTTTCTGTTCAGACACCTTTGCAGCAAAACGTCTTTTTCAGCGAACGCAGGTACACCTCGGGGAAAACACAGGTTCCCGTTTGCCGTCGGCCTTCTTCGGTTACGACCTTTTGTGGAGTTTGGCGCTGCAGACCTGCCGGCGCCCTTCCTGGTCTCCTTGGTAACCGAGAGGAGCGGTGAGATCCCCTAAAAACAGCCTCTCTCTTTAAGGGAAACACAAAAACGTACACATGGGACGGTCTGCCCAGCATAAATATATATATATATATATCCATTCGTTTACTCGCACATCTCTGTATGCGCAGGCAAGTATACAGACATTTACGTTCCTAAAGGCATATATATATATATATATATATATATATGCACATTTGTGTGCGTATGTAAAGGAATAAATACGCACATACATGTCTACCAAGGGATATGTACGCATATTGTGGGTAGAAGCACATGAATTTGCACGTATGTAAAGGAATATATATAACATATATTATTTATATATAATCCAGTATGGGATGGTATGGATGTGTACACAGAGGCGTGGTCTGCTGCGTGCGAGACAAGTGTCAGCTCTCCATTCGACTACGGACAGGTTGTGATTAGTCGAAAGAGCCGAGGTCTCCGGGCATTTTTGTGATATTCTGCAATGCCGCTGCAGAAAAAGGCGATGCTCAAAACAGTCGCCAGTCCGCGGACATGCGATTGAGGGAGGGAGACGCGAAGATATGTGATGGAGGTGGGCTTTTCGTGCGAAAACCAGAAGCTAGCTCTGAGGGAGGCGTCTTCCCGAGTTGCCTGAAAGGAGGATCCTTTCCCTTCCCTCGTTTCCAAACCAAAAAGTGCTCCAAAAGCAACGCTCTCGTGATGCACGCAGCCAAGCCAATTGCAAGAGCCGACGGCGGTGCGATCGCGCCGTTTCCGGTTTACGGTTTGAGTGTATAGACACCCCGACGCGAGAGGTAGTTTGCGAAGAAACGCGCTTTTCGTGGAAACCGACACATTCAAAAAGCGTAGAGTCTCCATCGAAAAACGCAAATGATTTCTCGACTCATACCCAAACACAAGTATGCAGGCATGCTTCAAGATAGATTTCATATATCTGCATTGAAGCACTTGCCCACATGTGTCTACCCGCAGGCGCTACATAGAAATATATACATCCATATATATATATATATATATGCATAGTCACATGCGTTCAGGTCTTTGTCTGCATGCATATATTAAGAGAAAAGCCGTCCATTTCAAATGTGGATCGGTTGCAGCGTCGATCGCCGCGAAGATTTTTTTTTGGTGAGGGGATTTGCCGTTTGTGCCTCGTTTCCCTTCGTTCCTTTGAGAGCAAGGAAAAGACGACGTGCGGTAACGGCCTCTTTTCGTCTGGTCTTCGGCGACCGTTCCTCCGAGCGACAGTGTCACTTCCTTCCCTTCGACTGGGACAGAAAGCGATACAGAAAAAGCAGAGAGGCCGGATGCAAACCCGGGACGCGCGCAGCTTCTCGGAGGCTCTGAGGGCGGTGGGCCTCCAGCTGCTCTAACTCCTCGGTCGAAAAAGAGGGGAAATTCGCCCTGAAAAAACCATTCAATTTACCGAGCCAGTGACATCAAACGTAACCACAAACCCAGACGAAATATTCAACTACACCACACAGAAACAAATATATCTCTACACAGGTCCGCCCCTGCTCTGCAGTTACACCTATGCCACATATACCTATTTAGACAGAGAGAGATATAAACGTCAATAAATTATGACTGACTCGGACATATACGCATACCTATATATACAGACATACACAAATATATATATATATATATATATATATCTTCCACAGTGTTATAGTTTAGAATAGACGGTAGATGCTGTGCGCTACGGGTCGCTGCCGAGTACCTTGAATATTGGATGGAGGGAGGAATTTTGGTATCGACTTTCCCTCTGATGATTGCGGCCTCTTTTTCTTGTCCTTCAAAGTACGCGCTGTATCGACACTCGGCAGCGGTTGTGACAGCTATGGTTTCCAGTTCGTCCTCCCAGTTACGTAAAAGGCGTTCTAGAGCACTTTTGAGCCTCGCGTGTCTTTCCAACTTTTCTCTCCTCTCAGAAACCCACAGACGCCTGTCGTGACTCTCTCCGATCTCATCTTTCGCCTTCGGGCCTGTCTCATCCTCGCTCCCGCCTTCCAGCGAAACCGGTTCCCCAGTCGAAAAAGACGAAGTCGAAACAGACAGAGAGGAAGATGAAGAGAAAGAAGAGGAAGATGGAGAGGAAGACGTGTGGACAGAAGGGTGTCTGTAGCCTTCATGGAGCAGACAAAGAAGCAAAACAAGTTGAAGAGGGCGCCGGAGAAGAGGAACGAATTTTTTGATTTCTTCGTAGCCCGGACGCGAGAGAGACGCTTCACTGCCAACAGGCGTGTGTCCCTCTCTGTCGTGCGCATTTTTTGTTGTTTCCTGTTCGCTTTCGTCTTGCGAAACAGCTGAAGCCGAGAAGCACGGCAGAGACGGACACGGGGGCAGAGATAAGGACGAAGTTGAAGAAGATAAACCAGGATCAGTAGACGCTGGAAAGAAGGAAGACGGCAGAGCGGATACAAGCTCCGCTGCTTTCCACGACCTTTCAGAGGCTCCGAGCTTCGCGAGAAGATGGAGAAGAGACTTCTCGACGAGCAGCCACGGGGTGAACAAGCATATGCCTTCTGGGCAGGAAGAAACAGAGGAAGAAACAGAGGAAGAAGCAGAGGAAGGAAAAGAAGAGACCAAAGAAGCAGGAGCGGCAGACGATGGACAACACGAGGACGTGGAGGAAGGCCAGGCAGGAGCAGTCGACGCATCCGGAAAGCTGCTCGCTGAAGAGAACAGCGAGCGCCCTGTAGTCACCATCATCCGCACTCTCGCCCTCCACTGAGACGCGGGAAGATGATAAGACCTGAAGAGCGCAAACGATCGAGAGAAGAGACAGGGTACGCAGTGGAAGAGAGGAGAAACGAGCGCTTGCAGGAGACAACGTCGAAGCGTGGTCTGCAAAACATGCCCAAGGAGAGCCGTGCAGTGCAGGGACAGGCCGCGCTCACACCCTGGTGTATGTACACACGCACATCCGCAAGGAGACGAGGAAAGACGAGACGAAACTGAGGTTAACGGGTGCAGGAAGGCGACGTCGCTGAACGACTGAAGAGGAAACATGTCATCGCCGATTCGATCCACCTCTCTGTTCGCTGAACAGCGTGGAGTCTTGCTTTCCACGTCAGTTCTCGAGATTCTCGCGCTCTCGCCCACTCACCTTTTCGTTCCCGCGTTCTTTTCATCCCGCGCCTTTCCCGCTCCTGTCAGCTAGGATTCTCACCTCAGAAAGTGAAGGAGGCTCTCGGCCTTTTGTCTCCGGCGGCGCGTGCTCTCGATCCGCTCCGCATCCCGCACGATCCCGCCTCGCAGTGCGGTGTCTATACACCTGAAGTCGGCGTTGTCGGGCCGCGTCGAGAGGCGACACTCGGATCTGCTTGCAAACATGCGGTAGGGCTCTTCGACTCCCGTTTGTGTGAGGTCGTGGGCGCACACGCCAATCAGGAATTTCTCGCGATTGAGAGAGATCGCCGGCGGCAAAGACGAGGCTGTGACAGAAAACAGTTCGTTCTCACTCCCTTCCTCTCGCGTCTCACACACCGTCACCGCGGCGCGCCTCTCAGCCCCGACAGCCGTCCTTCCGTCATCCCCGTGAACCGGCTTCTCTTTTTGTTTCTCGCCCGCCTCGCTCGCGGATCTGGCCTCGGCCGCCTCACGTTGCATCGCTGCTTTCTCTTCTTTCGCGGCCTGGTGCGGCGTCCCTGCGTCGCGATGTTTTGCGTCCGTTGAGTTCGCGCTCGCGCTCGCGCACCGCGTCTTGTCTCTGAGGGCGCGGAGTGCAGCATTCCATCCTGCGAGCAGACCCATCGCGGCAGCTTCTTCGTAGCCGGTCGTGCCGATCACTTGCCCAGCGAGGAAGAGACCTGCAACCGCCTTCGTTTCGAGCGAAATGGAGAGCGACGAAGGCCACACAAAGTCGTACTCCACGTCGTAGGCGGGCGCCGACATCTCCACGTTTTCCAGTCCCTTTATCGACCTCAGAAGCGCCAACTGCGTCGCGGGGGAAAACGCACCCGACAAACCGTTCGGGTAGATCAGCGGGCTGTCGCGACCCTCCGGCTCGAGCCAGACCGCGTGCCGGGGACGGTCTGGGAAACGCAGCACCTGCACAGACACGACAGAAGAGAACGGGGAAAACGCGGCGGAAAGGAGAGGATGGGAAGGACGAGGAGAAGCGAAGAAGGATAAGACGAGAGACGAAAGGGACGACGGATACGGAGGAAGACAAGCAACTTGGGGGAGCCGACAAAGCCGGGAAGACGACACAGAACGTTTTTGAGGGAGAGGTGGGAGGTGAAACGAGGCACAAGGCTGTTCGGATGCACTGCGGCGGCCGCTCCCTCTGTTGTTCTCGCTGTGTCCTCGGAGTGGGGCGTTTGTTTTGCTCGTTACCTTCTTTCCTACCTTCGTGGCAATCGAGGGGCAGTATCTCGGCCCCAAGCCTCTTCTCCCTTCTCCGCCGGAGTGCTCGGGCAGCTCATCCAGGTGGCTTCGGACGATCGCGTGAGTCTCGCGATTGGTGTAAGTGAGATGGCAAGAAACGGTGGATGGGTGCACCTTCAGCAGGCGCGACGGCGAGTTGAGGAAAGAAAACGGCGAGGGCGAGCGATCTGAAGGCTGTTCCTGCAGAGAGCCAAAGTCGACGGAGTGTCTATACAGCCGCGCAGGCGTCCCTGTCTTGAAGCGCCCCAGAGCGAAGCCCAGACTGCGGAGACTCGCCGACAGCTCAGACGCCGACTTCTCCTGGGGAGAGCTTTCCTCTCTCCTCGCGGGACTGCAGGCGCTCCCCCTCCTGGCGGGTTTCGCTGCCTCCACCGCGTGTCTTGCGCCGGACGAGACTTTCTCCGACGCGGCCGAAGGAAGTGAAGAGGACGAAGCAAACGGGAAGGAAGAAAGACGACCAGCTTCTACAGCACATGAGGGACCTGTGGAGCATTTTCCGTTTAAGAATGTCCCCGCGGTGATAACAAGTGTCCGTGCGAAGATCTCGACTTCTTCGTCTGCGTCTGGGGGCAGTGCAGAGTCTCTGCCGTCTCGGTTCCGCGCACATCTCACACGGACGCCGACGACGCGTCTCCGCTTTCGCCCTGTTCCGCCTCCACACCTCGGCGCCCGGCCGGCTCTTGTCTCCGCGAGAAAGACAGTCTTCCTCTTTTCCCGTCGTCCTTCCTCTCCGTCGAGGTCTTCTTCCTCGGCGTCTCCCTCCGCCTGGCTAAAGCAGTCTGTTTCTGCCGACGCTTCCTCTGCGGCCCATCCTGCAGGAGAGCGGAAGCAGCTCTGCCTCATCGCGCCTCCGTCCTGTCTCTCGTCTCGTGCGCCAGTCCCCGGTCTCTCGTCCTCGACTAGCAGTGCCGTCGCCCGTCCCTCGACGAGCGCAAACTCGCCTCTAGCCACGCGATCTCGGACTTCGTTCCCGACCACGCGCTTGTAGATTTTCCGGTCGATTTGCGCGCGAACGCCCCACGTCGCGGGGCCTCGACTCGCGTTCAAAACGCGCCAGTGAATCGCCGCCTGGTCAGCCCACCGCCCGATGCCGCCTCCAAAAGCGTCCACCTCGCTGACCAGCGTACCCTTCCCGATCCCGCCGATCGACGGGTTGCAAGACAACTCCCCGAGTGTACGTACACTCTGTGTGACGAGGAGAGTCAAAGCTCCCACGCGCGCGGACGCGAGAGCGGCCTCCAAGCCGGCGTGGCCGGCCCCAACCACGCAGACGTCGAAGAGAGGAAACGGAGCCGACGAGAAGAGAGACAAAGGCCACGAAGGTGGAGAGACCGCAAGAGGAGGCGGGGCAGAAGAGGAGGAACTAGACGAAGCAGTGGACACGCGAAACGGAAAAGACGAAGAATGCGTAGAAGAAAGACGGGGCGAGGGAGATGAAAGAGGCGGCAGCCGGCGGGACAACGCGGGGAAAGAGGCAGGAAAAGACGAGCGAGGAGAGGAACAGGACAGCCAACAGGGGAAGGAAGCCAGCAGGGATGTGGACGAAGGAAAGGACAGAAAAGAGAGAAATCGGGACACGTCTGGTGTTCCCCAGCCCTTCGTATATCCATCTTCCCTTTTCTTCTCTTCCCACGGTTCCCTCGATCTTCCTCCTCGTATTCTATCCTCCACTCGCGACCGGCGGCGTGCACGTCTTCTGTCGGGCTGACGAAGCCTTGGGTCTCCTTGGGGCGTCCGTACACTCCACAGTCTGCTCTCCTCTGCGCCGTCTCGTTCCCTCGTTTCGTCTTCTTTCGACGCCACGCCGCCACAGTCGCGACTCCGCCAAGGCCTCGCTGTCTCTCGCCCTTCTCCTGGCGCAGGGGACCAATGATGACGCGCTAGCGGAGGCGAGGCCCAGCGAGGAAGCCAGAGGGAAACCAGCTTCAGAGGTGGGACGTGAAACGGATGGGGAAGGCAAGGCATCCCTTCCTTTGGGCCGAAGGGAATCGCGCGAGGTGTACGGGCACCTGCTTGGTGAGCTGCCGACACCGCCACAGCACCGAGGATAACGCACGGCTTGTCGGGGAGGACATGGAAAATGAAAGCAGAAAAAAAGGCAACAGCAAAGACCCGAGAGAGCACTGTCGCCTTTGCCTTTTCCCCTTTCCCCGTCTCCTCCCCCCCACGGCTCTCAGGTGTATGTACACCTGAACTCGGACTCGGGAGAGAGTTCATGGTCGGGGGGGGAGCCAACATGAGGCAGAGCGACGAAGGCCTACAAATAAACTAAGTCTTCGTTTCATCCATCGGCTCCATTCCTCCAAAGAGGGCCTCTCTAACGCAGAGTTGTTGACAAATCTCGCGGCGCTCCCTCTCGCACGGGGTCACCCACTCGCAGTCCCGGTGTACATACACCTCGCGCGGGTCCCGCCTGAGAGAGGGATCCGTCGGAAGAAAACGGCAGCTCAATCGTCTACAGACTGCCGCCGTTCTCCGCCATTGCTTCAATAGACGAAGGCACAAAGGAGCAAGGTGTGAAGAAGAGGGAAAAGTGCCAGTCTCATTCACGGGTTTCTTGTCACCTGTCTCTCGCACGACGCTTGACCGTCTTGAACTCTCCCTGGAAATCCCATCTCTCGTTTTCCCACGATCTTGCGTACGGCTCTGCGTCTGTTTATTTTTCGGGACGAAAACCTTTAACCGTGTCGAAAGATTACGAGAAACCTGAAGGGCCGCCTTTCTCTCTCCCTCCTCTTTTTCTCCGATCTCTGCTCCGGGAAAGCTCTGAGGAGACAGGCCTGGGACATCTAGTTTGCATGCGGACACTGCCATGCGCACCGGCGCTTCTGCACGGTGTTTCTTCTTGCGGGCGGCATACCCTGTCCCTTTTCTGCACTTCATCGAGAACGCCCCGTTTTCCAACCCGAAACTATGAAAAAAACATGCATTTCGCTTTTCGACCTCCTCTACATCACAAAGACCACGCGCAGCACGTGGCTAGTCGACCTGCAGGCCAGCCGCGCCCGCTCGCCCCGTCTCGCGCCTGTGCACCTCTTCGCGTTCTTTCCAGTCTCCCTCGTCCCTCTTGTCGAGCGTCTTTCCTCTCTGTCCCCTCACAGAAACATGTCGACGTGTGAGCAGTGAACGCTGCTCTGAGCGCCGCGCGTCTCTCCTGTCTGTCTGTCCGTCGCCGCTCTTTGTTTGTGTGTGTCCCCTCTGTCTCCCCTCCTCGGCTGTCCCCTTTCTCTCTCTTCTTCTGGTGTTTTCCCTGTCTTCTAACTTCGTTTATGCTCTTATCGTATCTCTGGGAGAAGACAAAAGATGACTTATGGAGAGACGGATATACAAACGCACCTCACCGGATAAACGTACGGCCCGCCAAAGGGAAGGAGAACAGTTGAGACAAGGGGGGGTTTTCTCCCTCGGCCAACGAGAGTATCTCCTTCTCCGCGGCTGTGTTTTCTTCTCGCGACGGTGGGGTTTTAAAACACGCGAGTGACAACTGCGGCAATTTCCCTCTCTGGCGGTCCCGCTCTTCTCTCCGGAAAAAGCTCTTCTCCCCGCGCCCCGCTTTGTGCACGGGGCCTCAGCGTGGTCTTCCCGTTTATCCTCGGCCGCAATGCGTCCTCGCTCGCTGTTCTTCTCCGCGCTGTGCAAATGCACGCGCGAGAGACCGTCCTCTCCTTCTCTCTTCTGCCTTCTCTCCGTCACGCTCCTCCTTTCTCTTGCCGACTCCTCTCTCTGGCTCTCGCACCCTTCCCTCGGTGACTCCTCGGCCTCGTTCCTCCTCCCCGTCTGCGAGGCCTCCCAACATCCCTCTTCCTCTTCTCGTGCTTCGCCTTCTCCATCTCCTTCCCTTTCTTCTGCACCCTTTCCTGTCGCTTTTGAGCGCGCGACCGCCTGGGGGGCATATCGGCCGGCAGCGTATTTTTCTCTCCGTGCCGCGACGCATGCACGCGGCTTCCTCACAGGCCTCGCGTGGGGTGGCGAGGGCATCGTCTCGTCCACAGCTTTGCACTCGGCGCTCGCACACGCCTCGCACCCCTCGGGCCTCGCACAGACTTCCCCAGACAGCGAAGGCGCGCGCCTCGCCCCAGGCGCGCCGCAGGGCGAAGATCCTCTGGAGTGGGAGAGGGCGAGACGGAAGCGAGAACAGGTTCACCACCTCATCAGGGATGAGGACATCCTGGACGACAGACGCTGCAAGGGGGGGTCGAAAGGCGAGAGCGAGACGACCGTGGCTGTGGATGCATGCACGGAGGGAACGCAGTTCCAGTGGAAAGAACACGACGGACTCTTTTACGGCAGCCAGGACATCCTGCACCGGCGACGCGTTTCTCCGGGGGCGCGGCCCGTGGACACGGAGGACTTGAAGATTCGAACCACGTTCGCCAAGCATCCCGTGCACGCGGACAAAATCTTCTCCTTTCGGCTCTCGGCCTCAGTCGAGCGCGGCGAGCGCGGCCAGGCCGCAGAGCGAAACCAGGCCGCGACGGTCGCTTCCCTCTTTGTCTACTTCACGTCGGAAGACGAAGATTTCGCCGTGTTTCTCCACCCGGACACGAAGCGCCAGAAGATACAGGCGGCTCGTCGCCTGTATCTTCTGGGGCGCGGAGACAGCGCTGCGGAGGACCTCTTGGCCGTGGTCGAGACGAAGCTGCAAAGGCGCGAGCGCGGCGAGGGCGAGAAAGGAGACAGAGACGCCGCGTTTGGGATCTTTTTCGGCAGCTCGCTTCTGTCCTGTGCGGCGACCCAGGCGTGGGATGCCGCCTCGCACATTGAGCACCTGCTGCGCAAATCGCACGAGAAGCCCGCAACCTCGAGAGGCGAGGGGCTCGACGCGTTTCGCCACCTTCCCAACGAAGAAGAAGAAGACGCGAACTTCTTCGCGCTGCAGGTTCTCGGGTCGGTTCCCGCGAAAGCTGCAAAAGAACACAGAGACGAGACAGACGAAGAGGACGACGGAGACACCTGGGAGGAAGAGGCCGAGGAAGACGCACTCGTCATTGACGTTCACGTCTTCACCGGTGGCATTCTGGGGAAGGGAGACGCGCGGATCGACGGCGCGAATCCACGCGCCCAGACCTCGGCTCCTGGCCGTCCGCAACAGGCAAACAGCCGCTGTGACTTTGACTGCCTGTCTTCTCTATCTATTGAAGAAATCGACAAGCGCATCCAAGCGTTCCTCTTCAGTTCTTCCTCTCCGTCCTCTCCCTCGTCGCTCTCTCCCTCTGCTTCCTCTCCCTCGTCGCTCTCTCCCTCGTCTTCCTCTCCCCTGGGTGGTCACCTGTCCTACCTCGCTCGCCTGTATTCGCGTCTTTTCCATCTCCACCTCGAGGCGACCTTTCCCGGACCTTCGCCGCTCGCGCTGCGTTCCGCGATGATTTCGAATCTTCTGGGAGGGCGCGGCTTCTTCGCGGGAAAGCTGCCGGTGTCTCCAGCTGCGCATGAGGCGGCGCCGCTCGAGTCCCGGGACGAGGAGGAGCAGACGGCCTCTGAGGGAGAGCGGCCGGCGAAGCCAGAGCACGATGCACCGGGGAGGCTTCTGGGCGACCTCGCGCTCTTCTCCTTCGTTCCCGCCCGAATGAAATTCCCACGTCCTTGCCTGTGGGATGAAGGCATGCATGAACTCGTCGCCCTCGAGTGGTTCCCCCTCCTCGCAGCACAAAACCTCGTCTCGTGGATGCAGATGCTCAAGACTTCCGACCAAATCTACCCAGGCAAGTCTCGCCTCTTTCTCCTCTCTCGTTCTTCTTTTCTCTCGTTCGGCTCCTCTCTCTTCCTTTCTCTTCGCCTCTGCCTTTGTCTCGCTTCCTCTCGGTTTCGTTGCAGGTGTGTTTTTGCGTGTCCGTGGTGGAGCTTTCGCCTGGCCTCGCGTCCCTCGCTGTGTCAGGCGCGTTGTTCTCGCGCGCGGAACCGCCTCGTGGCTCGGGAACGCCTGAGCCCGTTCGTGTCCTCTTGCCTCCAAATTCTTGTCGCTCCGTTGCCTTTCTCGAGTTCCCGCTTTTTCGAGGCGGCCGTGCCTTCTTCTGTCCTCTCCCCGCTTCCGCTCGTCTTCCCCGAGTCGTCTCCCGGTCGCAGTGTCGCCTCTTTTCGAGGGGACCCAAACCGACCCAGTCTCTGTCTCTCTCTCACTCGTTCGGTGTCTCTGCGGCCCTCCCCACTCGCCCACTTCTCGCACTCTGCGTGTGAGTGTCGCCGTTCCCGCACCTCCAGTTGTCCTGTCTCGCGTTCGCGCTTCAGGTTGGTTGCCGCGTGAGCTCGTGCTGAACAGCGAAATGGCTATGGGCATGCCGCCGGCGTTCCTCGTGCAACATCCTGAAGCGGGGAATCCGCCGACGCTAGTTTTCGCGCTCGAGAAACTCGTGGATATCGCCGCGCAGGCGCCGAGGCTGCGTCACCCGCTCTTCCGGCTGCTGACTCAGAACCGCCTTCCCTCGCGGGACCAGATCGAGGGGATTGCGGCTCTCGCGGTCGCTGGGGGAAAACGACGCGGCCAGAGCGAAACCAAACGCGGCGGCCAGACCCCCGCTTCGCTCCTCTCGGAATTGGTCGCCCTCACAGACGGACCAGACGGAAACTCCTCGGCGGAGGCGTCACTCTCCACAGTCCTCGCAAACTGCATCCAAGCAATTGCTCCTCTCCTCACACAATGGATCAACTACTACGTACACATGCACACAACAATCATTGACGAAGCTCCAAACACCTCTTCTTCGCCCACCTCCTCGTCTTCTGCGCCCACCTCCTCGTCTTCTGCGCCCACCTCCTCGTCTTCTTCGCCCACCTCCTCGTCTTCCTCGCCCACCTCGTCTTCTTTGCCAACTCCTCCTCCCTCGTCTTTGTCTTTGCTGTTGGATCCTCGACGGTATCCAAAGTGGCACGAGCTGCCGCCCTCGGCCCCAGCGGCTTCCTTCAGCAGCGGGTTGGACGACTTTCCTCGTCCACTCCAAGTTTACGACAGGGCGGAAGAAGCGGAACCCCCTGCAGCCCACCTCGACCTGCACGTGTGGTTTCTCGGTCTCCTGCGAGGAGCCGAGCGCGTCTGTGCATTTCTGGAGAATCGGACAGCCGGCGGACCTCGGGACACACAGCGCACAAAGGAAAGCAGAGCCTGCCGAGAAAGTGAGCCGACCGAGAAGGCTGTCGAAGCCGAGAGGGGGAAGTAGCGAGAGCGAAGGACCGGGATCCCAGAGACGCGGAAGTCTCGAGCGCACTGTAGCCGACGGCGAAAACGTCCACCTGTCACGCCACACGCTCAAAAAATTCGAGTCATAAATTGTTGATGAATCAACATTCGGGTATTTTTAAAGCTACCCAGCACGCGTTCTCCCCCATTGTCTCTGCTTCACGTTTCGTCCCCTAGACAGCTAAGGTGGAACAAATCGGCGAGAGTCTCGTGATTTTGACGGTGTCGCTCTGTCGCCTTTTCTGCGTCGCCTCGTGCACTTCTCGCCCTCGCCGCCTCACCGCTCGTGGGCACGTCGCGCCTTTTGTCTTGCCTCTGGTTTCTCAGTCCAGGCTTCCTGCAAGTGCATTTGGACAGGTCACCCGCGCAGCATCAGACTGTTTTTTTCGACGCCTGCAGAGACGCAGTTACATATATATATATATATATATATATATATATGTATATATATATATGTGTTTTGTGTATTCGGAGACAGGGAGACTTGCCTTGAACGCCACGCACTACGACAGGTTTGTTTTCTGTGCTGTTTGCCAGCGTATGGACCAGCTCTCGCTTCTCTCATTGTGAAGCTGCTGGGTGTCGATACACCCCAGTCCGTCTTCACCTCCCTCCTCGTCTCCGACTCGTGCTCCGCTCCTTCCTCTGCTGGAGTGTGCAACTGGAGAGTGCAGCCGCCGACAGCGTCGAGTCTGTACTTGCACGCTGCCGGGATCCTCGTGGACTTTGCGACAAAACAGCCGCTTGTGAAGACAAGACGCGAGGACGAGCCTCAGCGCCTCGTCCCCGTCCCGGTGTGGCCGTGGAGAGAAGACGGAAGGTGAGGCTTCACCCCAGTGTCTGCCCCTCCGTCATGCCTACAGATCAGTGCGCTGGAATGCCCCTCCAGCACTCTCTCCATATTCAAGTGTAAATATATATATATATATATATATATATATATATATATGTGGGCGTGTGGCTGTTTTCAAGACGGCCGATCTTTGTCGCGTCGGACGCTTACTGCTTGATTAGCCTGTTTCCCTGGCTTTGCCCGTTTCTAGTTTTCGATGGCCTCTCGTTTCATCGGTGTTTCCTCTCCACGCGATTGGACTTCACCTTCACTCTTTCTCACCTCCTCGTCCCGGGTATCGCCTTGCGCCTGTGTTCTCTCGCTTCTCTTTCTCTCCCTTCTCTTCCTCTCTTTTGTTCACTGTCTCTTCGTATTTTCCTCTCTCTTCTCTCCTTTTCCTTCTAAGCTTGGTCTCGCCTCTCTTCATCTTTCTCTTCATCTTTTCCTCTTCTCGGTTTCTCTGTTCTTTCCTGCAGGTGCGGCCGGGAGTTCCCGATCGCGACGGGTCGCCCCGCGCTGTGCAACCCGCTCTCTGCGAGCCCGTGCTGCTCGGCGGCGGGGTTTTGCGGGGCGTCTCAGGAGTACTGCGCATGCGCTTCTTGTTTCCGCACGCCGGCGCTCACAGAACGGCGGTTCTGGGGCTACGAAGCCGTCGGACCCGCGCCCTCGTCCTACGTCGGCGTACCGTCGCTGCTCCCCCTCGCCCTCGGCCTGCTGCCGTGGCGCGGCCACCTTCCCTTCCTCGTGGCTTCGGGCCCAGAAGGCGACGCGCGCGCGGCGCGACCGGCGGCGAGCGGAGACACCGGAGACGCGCGCGAAGCAGGGGACGTGCTTCTGCGCCGAGTCATGGACGTGGCTGAGAATGAAGAGCTGGGCTTCTCCAGTGCGTTCGGCCTCCGTAGCCTGCGCAAAGGGGACGCGCTGTACCACCAGGCGAGCGACTACTGGCGAGGCGACGTGTGGATTCACATCAGCGCCTTTGTTCTGAGCGGCATTCGACGCTTCTATTTGAACGGCCTGACTGCGCGGGAGATGCAGCCCGGAGACGAGAGACACACGGCGTTCTTGAAGAACTTTTACGCCACCGTGCGAAGAAGAGTGCTGCTGACCGTCGAGAGAGAATGGGAGAGAAAGCAACAATTCTACGAGAGATACAGCGACATCGACGGAACCGGCAAAGGCCCTTTCCCGTTCGCCGGCTGGACGACCATGTACCTTTTGCTCCTCACGGAGAAATAAAGACAACGCAGAGCGCAGCGACGGGCAAGGCGAGAACCGCCGCCCAGAGAAACCAGACAGAGAAAACACTAGGCGAGCAGAGACCGACGTTTGGGGGGAAGGCGGGGGGGGGGGGGGGGTTAGTGCGTTTTCGACCCGAATCCGCTTTTGCGAGATGTGTTCTCTCGGATACACACGCCGTGCTTTTCACATCCACAGCGTTCGTTGACATGGCACGTGCAGATTCGCAGAGAGGCGTATCGCTGGCGACAGAAAAGACTGCTCAGACACTAGCAGGATCACTGCTCTCGCGCTGGGAGTCTCGGAACCCCTCGTGACGAGAAACGTTCCCCGAGGAGGCGACGCTCCGTTGCGAGGCTCTTCCGTCCGTAAACCTCTTTCCGCCTCTCGCGCGCGGCGCGCCTCTCTGCGGGAACCTGCGTCTCTCTGTCATTCGTCTCTGATCGCGCACGCCCGCGCGGAGTTGAGCGCTGCTCCAGCGAAGCCAGGCGCCGCCGCTGCAACCTTCAAAGGCCCAAATTCACCCGCGTCCAAAACGGCCGCGATTTCAAACCGGCCACGAACTCTGCAGAGAGGACCGCAACGTCCTCTGTGCTCTAATCGGCGGATGCATATGCACTTGCACAGATATCTACATAGATATTCATATTTATATATATATATACATATATATATATATATATTGATATAAGAGAAAAAGCGAGAGCGGAAGTCGATATCTATGTGTGCGGGTATGTGATCGCTTTTGCAGTGTCCTCGCGAAAGAGCCTTCATGTTCCACAAAGGCTTCGCTTCCTCTGTTTCCCGATTCGAAACGTTTGAGGTCGAGAGCGGAAAGCGAACACTCCTGCGCATGCGGCTTCCGTAGTAGCGAAAAACAATGTCGCCTTGCAGATTCCTCCGCCACAGCGGCAATTTCAAAACAAGGGCGCAGGCAGATGGTTACAAACACGAATCTACACATTCACTCAGATCCAAATATGTGCATGCATGTGTACGTGCCTGCAGGGGAGGGATCTCTGTCCGTCTGTTCGTGGGGATCCGCATATAAGCCGACACGCTAAGCAGGCCGTTTAGAAGAAAGGCATGTGCGTGCGAGCCCTTGATACTACCTAGATCTTTGTCTGTGTGGACATGAAATGTTGAAACGATACTAAGGCACATGCATCTAAATTCAAAAAGGGAGGGACGCGGATGCATATCCACAATTGCATATATCGGTACGTGGTGCCCGAGTGCCCACTTTTGTGGCTTCATTGCGTCGGGAGGTTGCGCCTCGGTCAAAGACCCGATTGCGGGAAAACGCCGAGTTTGTACAGGAGAGCCCAGATGAGGGTGATTTCGTCATTTTCTGTTTCCTCGGAACTTCTCCAGAGATCGGAAGCTGGGGAGTCGAGTGCCGCGGATGCAGCGGCACACGCTGCCCAGACGCGCTCGATTTCGCGAGGAGACGCTTCTCCATTTTCGCTTCTTTCCCTGGCAAATCTCCGTCGGACGCGGGCCTCGAACGCCGCGAGACAAGCAGAAGGCGACACACGGCTCTCGCATTCTCTTGCTTCCTTGCCGTCCTCTTTTTCCGCTGCAGAGACGTTTTCTGCGCTTTCGCGTGCCGACTCGTCTTCCGCGAGGAGGGTTTCCAGTCCCAGAAGAAGCAAACCGATCGTCCACGTCGGGCCTCGCTTCCTTCTCTCTCCCACTTCCCTCTCTCTGTCTCCTCTCTCTCGTTCTTCTCTCTCTCCCACTTCCCTCTCTCTTTCTTCTCTCTCCTCTCGTTCTTCTCTCTCTTCTCTGTTCTCTGCCTCGCCTCGCTTGCTGCCTCCTTCGCCTTCCGCGTCCTCGGCCTCCAGTTCAAAAGGCAGGCTTTCCTCCTCCGGGTCGTAGCCGAGAGAGCGGGAGAGACTGGCCAGGTATCTTGTGTCCGCCTGGAGCTGAAGAAGAACACCCTTTTCGACGACTTCTCTCCGCGGCCCCGCGCCCTTCGCGGCGCAAGATGGAAGCTCCACTTCGAGCAACGTGCGGCAGAAGGCGGTGGACGTCGCCGAGAGAAGGCCAGCAATGAGCGGATCGCCTGCATTCTCCACCTAGAGAAAGGGAACACCGGAAACCGCCGCAAGAGAGATGGAACACGCACGCGAGATAGACAGCGACGCGTCTCAACGCCTTGCTGCGTTGCGCAGGGAGAACAAATAGTGTGCGGCGCAGCACGGTTCCGTGCAATGTCCACACGAGGAAAGAGTCGACGCGGCCTCTTGCTTCAACAGGTCGTGGGCTTCACTGAAACTCCGCAAACTACCTTTCCCTGGCTCCCTGGCCACCGTCACTCACACGGAAGGGGTGAGCACAGCCACCGACTCTTCCTGCATTCCTCAATATGTATATAGCGTTGTCTCCCTCTCTGCCTGCAAGGTGTAGAGATATCTGTACACAGAGCGAGGTGTATGTGCAGAGACGTGTTCAGATGCGCGTTGCTGCGAATGCGAGAGCAGAGAGACAACCCGCTTCACATCGCGCGCTTCCACACAAAGAGGCGCCGGCCCCGCTGAGCGAGGACGGGCGATGCACGCATCCACGGAGGTGTTCACGGAGAGAGCGAAATCCATCGCCTGCAGCAGTACTCAAAAGGCTCAGCCGCCCCCGAGTCAAGAGCGACAAACGTTTGCGGCTGGCGGGCCGTGCGCGTGTGCGCGCGTACCGGGTCGGTGTGTGGAGTCTTCTCAGGCGCTTTGCTGCCTGCGCTCGCGAGTTCGATGTGCGGCAGGAGTTGGAGACAAAATTCTCCGGCGGCTGTGGCAACGCTCGAAGGCAGCACCTCTCTGCGGCCTCGCCGCCTGGGAGTTTCTTTCTCGCTGCCCGCCGCAGGCTCGCCTGCGCCAGAATTGCGAGCGTCGGGGTCGGTCTGTGGAGGCGCCACGCGTGCGCGACCAAAGACCAGTGGATAGAAGCGACGAAGAAAGAGAGAAAACGGAGTCGAACAGGCGAGGAGCACCAACGCCCGCGACGCGTGCACCAGACTCGTGTACGCCGCGAAACTCGCGGGAAACACGGACGGAAGCGGCGGGGAAGAAACGGCCGGGAGAGAAGAGTTCGAAGCAGCGAGGAGAGAAGCGCTGTGCGCCACGGCACTTGGAGACGGATAGACGAGCAGGTCGGGGTGTCTGGGAGACGAAAAGTGACAGGAGACGAGAAAACAGAGCGCCTCAACGTCTGTCAAGAAACGCAACACCTCTCTCGTCCAGGGACAGAGAGAAACTGCAAAAAAAGCGATGACTTTTATAAGTGGCGTACACGCACCACCGCAGAACTTGGATCCGGCAAACAAAGGCATTTTCAAGATCTACACCCCAGCGGTCCACCAAAAAGATAATTCTATTTTAAACGGTTTAGATAAACGCTCAGCACAAGGAGGCAGGCACACCCAGCCAGCCGCATGCATATCCCGCACTGAACCCGATATACATACGCCACTACAACTGGACATTTACCTATACATTTTCGTATATGAAGAAAAATACTCTGAATTTTATTTGAACAGGTACTTTATTTACACTAAAATATAAAAGATTTCCTATATAATATGCGTGCGCGCATGTGCTGTGCATAGAATCTGTGCATGCGGTTCAGGGACACGCAAACAATGGCAGAGCAGAACGGGCCGAGTTTGAGATGTGAGAAGAAAACGATAAGCCTGTTCGTGTATGCAACAGCTCCTGTCGAACCTACAAGTTTATCAGCCCGCGGAGATAGGTGTTGAAACGACTCTGGCGCCGGTGAGTCGCCAGCGCCTCCTCAAAGACAACAGCCGCTCCCTGGGAACGCCATCAGGCAACACACATTCATTTACATGTAGGCAGATGCACGCGTGCATAGCTGCATATACATATACGTATATATATATATATATATATATATATACGTATAGATAGATAGATAGATAGATAGATAGATAGATAGATAGATAGATAGATAGATAGATAGATAGATGGATAGATAGATAGATAGATAGATAGATAGATAGATATGTAGGCGCGTAGATGTACGGTACGGATGTAGACGGACACGTAGATATGTATGCATTTTTGCAGATCAGTGTATCTATAAAGATCTGCGTGCACAGATACAGACATAGTTTTACAGGTGTGCAGCGACTTGAGTTTAGATCCCACGCTCAAGCTGGCTGTACAGAAAGGTGCGCAGAGCTCACAGTTGCTACGCATGCATTGACACTCCTGCACTTGACGAAGAACGCCTACAGCGCAGTTTCCATGCATTTTCGCGACTCTCTTTTGCATCTAGTCAATTTCACCCAGGTGCAAAGGTGTATGTCTCCCAGGCTCTCTTCTCTGTTTCTTCTACTGGTATCTACACAAGTCCGCATACACAGGTGCTATCCATGTCTATCGGTCTATCTCTGCATGCGTGGACCGGCCTGTATTGACGTGCACCTATCCACTGAGTTGTCGGTCTGTATCGAGGGAGACCGCTCACTTGCGCCAGCTTTTGGTGAGCTGTGGAGAAAAGCAGGTATTGCTGCATGCACGTGTTGAGGAGCGAGATGTCGAAGGGGAGACATGAGGGCAAGAAATCGAGAGGCAGGAAATCGCTGTCTCTTCCTCTTCCTTGCTCGTCTCTCCTTGCTCCCTGGCGGCTCTGCTCGTCCTGCAGACTCTTCGCCTGCGGCACACAGCGAGGGAAAGACACAGTGGAAATGCGATAGAAAAAGGAGATGCGTACACGCCAGGTGTTCAGTCCTCGAAGCGAGCCTGGACACTGCGAGGACATGCACGCTGGAAAGGCCGGGAAACAGAGACGACAGACGAGGAAGAGAATCAAGAACGGAAAGGAGGCTGCGGCAGAGGACTTCTCAGAGAGAGAGAAGGAAGGCAATGCGTGAATCCGCTGAGTGTGCGCTGGACTAGAACGGTGCCAGAGAGAACGGACGAAACGAAAAAAGACGAGAAACGAAGCCTAGCGCAAACAGGCGGGTGTCTTCTGGAGGTTCCTGAAGGTCGGGAAGCCAAACAGAAGGACGAAAACCGGGCGTTCCCTACAGAATACGCAAGCACATGCAGAGCGAGAAGACGAAAGAGACGGCCAGCGAGAACAGGAGAGATAGACAAAGAGGAGAGAGGACGAAAGAAAGAAGAGGAAGAGACAGAAGACGGGACGAAAAGGACTGAGTGGTGGGCAAGAGAGAAAAACTGCGAGGAATCATGGACAGAAATGTTTCCGTCGGACTTTGTATTGGATGGTATGGGCGAAGGTCTGAAGGACCGGAGAGAGAGACGAAAGAAACTCCGCCACAGCTCCGTCCGTGGAGGAGAGAAGACACGGCGCAAGCGCAGCATGACACGCTCCCGTGGCCAACGCGACAAAGGACGAGTCGGCGAGGCGTTGGAGAGAACGATCTAGACGGCCTTCGAGCTCCATAACAACCTGAAAAAGGAAAGACTTTCTCGCCAAACTGCTTGCCGCATGACGTATAAACACTACTGCCCTTTCCCGCCGTCTTTTCTTCCCTCTTCCCTTCTTCCGTCTCTCTTCGTTTCCTTCTCTGTTCTTGCCTTATTCTCTTTCTCCCTGCGAGGCTGCCGAGCCCCGCCCTGTTTGGATCTTTAGTTCTTCCCCACAACTTTTTCGACGCTTTTCTCTCCTCACTGCTTTCACATGCACCCCTTCCTCTGTTCAGCTTCTTCACAACACGCGGCCTCTCTTGAAGCCAGGCTCTCTGCGTGGGGCTTCCGCCGCTGACACGATCGCTGGCCTCATTCGCTCTTGCCTCCTCTTCTGCTCTCTCCTTCTCTCTCTTTCTCTCCTTCTCTCTCTTTCTCTCTCTCCTCTCTCTTCCTCTCCTTCTCTCTCTCCTTCTCTCTCTCCTTCTCTCTCTCCTTCTCTACCTTGGTCTGCCCGTCCTTCTGTCTCGTAAGTTTCTCCTCTCTCTTTTCCTCTTTTTTCCTGACCTGCGAAGGAGTCTGTCGCTTGTCGAACGGTCTCACGGACGGCGCCTCCTGCATGAAGGCTGCCTTGAGGGCTTCCCAGAGGGCTGCGTTGTACTGGCAGAGGAGCGGGGCGGGGAAGAACAAGCACGTCGACGAGAGCTGCAGATGCGCACAGAAAAAAGCGGAAAGGCCGGCTGATTCCTGCGGCTCCGAGACGACGGAAACCGGGAAACGAGGCTACGGACGGCGGGGATTGCAGCCGCGAGCGCAGGGGAGTTGCGGACAAGCGCCCAGTGGGAATGGTACAAAAAGGCCACGCGGCGCGTACCTATGCCGTACAGTCCTATGCGCGCTTCTGCTCCTGCGTGAAACGAACGCAACGTCGCGCGTGTTTCAACGAGGAAGCCACTCTATCGAACGGCCCCGGAGGGGTCTGCGCGACAGGCCACACGCTCAGCGTCCTTTTCGCTGCGCATCGCCCGTGCTTGCCTTCACTTCGTCGACTGGCGCCGCGTCTCCTCTCTCCATTCGCGGGTTTGCTGCTCTCACCTTCTGCCACAGCTGAGGAATGTGGGGTTCGCTCTCGGCCACGACTGGCGTCGCGCACAGGAGCGTCACGCAGGTCTCGTACGCCTGCAGCAGTTTCTCGATGTGCTGCGGAAGAAAACAGGAAAAGAGGAAAGCAGGAAGAGAGGAACGGCGTTTCGACAAAGTATCAGCTGTCCATTGTTCAGCAATGCGGCGGAAAGACGACGAGAAGGCTTCACTGCAGTTCTCAAGTCGCACGCCCTCCCGCACGCGAACACGCAAAGAAACTTACAGACCGAAAGCTGATAGACACTCCGGTGTCGAGAAATTGACAGTTGCACGCAGAGCCACAGACAGATATACACCTCGGCTGACAGAAAGGGGTACCGAGATCGCTACAGAGAGATACAGCGCCGCAGATAAGCATGCGTAGAGAGATAGAGACAAGAACGAAAGCCTGGCATAGATTACAGGAGGCCAAGCACAGAGACTGATGAGACAGTGGAAATCCAGAGGCAGATGGGTCTCTACTGATCAGTCGAGGTGTCTATACGTAGAAACAGATCCATAACGATAACCGCAGATGGACTGAGAGAGAAAAAAGACAGACGACCTCACACACCTTCCCTGAACTCTTCCAACTCCCATTTTCACCTCAGGAAAACTGGCGCCGCGCTTGGCGTGTCCCCCCCCCCCCACCCGTCTTCCCTTTCCTCCTTTTGTTCTCTCGTGTTCCTTTCCTCGTTCTTCTCCTTCTACCCCTCCTTCTTCTCCATCTTCTCCTTCTTCTCTCTTCTTTTCCTCGACATTCGCTGGTTTCTCCCCTGTTTTCTCTGTCCATGTTGTTGCCCATCGCTCTCTGCGTCTCACCCCAATCTTTTCCGCGTGATCGGTTCCGCTTTTCTCCTCTCCTATCTCCTCCGGCCTCGGGCGGGCGATGAAAGCCTCCATCTCGGCATGCGAGACTTCGCTGCCTGCTTTCAGACAGAGGAGAAGGAGTTCTTCCCAGACGCGCGCATGCAGGATCGACGCCGACCGGTGAAGGCGCGGGCGGTGAGGAGGCTGCAGCGGCGAAGCAGCGACGCCGGTGGCTGCGGCGGCAACCCAAAAGAAGCGGACGGAGAGCGAATGAGAGAACGAGAAAGACGAAGGAAAAAACAGGCGTGCAGCGAGGGGTGTCGGAGCGCCGAGAGAGCCGGGAGACGCAGAGAGTCAAGACAGAGATTGCGACGAAGAGAGACGGGAACAGCAAGAACCCGACGACACGTAATATGAAACGCGAGCGAGAGTCCACAAAGGACCGCCTCTCGTTTGCTTCCCTTCGGCCTCGTCGCCTCTCACCTTCTCCTACCGAAATTTTTCCGAACCGCCTTCCCGCGACTTTTTCTCGTCCGTTGGCCTCTCTGCACTTTTCTTCTTACAGGAAAAACGTCTCAGCTCTTTCATTCCTTCTCCCCAACTTCCCGCAGTGCTGTCTTACCTGGGGCCCCGTCCGTCTTCTCGCCCTCTTCGTCCGCTCCGCGATGCCCTCGACTGAAGCCTCCGCGGTTGGCATCGGCAGGCCGCAAAGACGAACCAGAAGGCGCATCCGCAGGAGCGTGCGAGGCTCGGACCTCCGCCTGGCTGAGCTCGTCGGCGAAGAGACGGAGAAGCGACGAACGCTGGAGAGGAAAGAAACCGAAAGGCACAAACCACGCAAACCACGCAAAAACAATTGGGCGCGAACGTCTTACTTCGGCCCGTATAGGCGTGTCCATACAGGTGTGGGCGTCAAACGCCACGTATGTGTACCTGTTATAAATACATAAATATCTATGTATACATACATAGACTTATGTATACATATATATGTATCCAAGTGTATCGTTATGTTGAGTCGTACGCTTCTTTGGGTGTGGAAATGCGTCGAGTTCCGCGAATCGCGTGTGCGAAACTGTGTGGCAGGCGGCCGCGCGGTCTGTCGGCATTTTCGCTTTTCTGTGGCGGATTTTACCTCTTCAAGCAGTCTGGTGAATTCCTCAAAGTGCAGCAGAAGAGCTTCCGTCTCTCCAATCGTTCTCCGCTCTCTCGCGAAAGAGGCGTCGTCAACGTGGACATTGTCCCGCTCTTCCCGTGGGAAGCCGTCTCCTCGCTCTTCTCGGAAGAGCTCTCGTTCGCCTGCGTCTCGCGCTTCGGGCGCTAGAGCCCACAACGCGTCTGCAGCTGTCTCCACCCGTTGGCGCCGCCCCGAGGGGGTGAGGGCCCACGTCGTCAGCCAGGCGCGCCGCATGCAGTCGCCGAGACACTTGGGGAGTTCGTGGTGAAGCTGCGCGGAGCGATTCAACGTGACGAAAACGTCGACCGCGACTCGCAGGCCTTCCGCGTCGGCCGAACGGAAGGCCGTGCACAACCTAAGGGTACCAACGGCGCAGAAAGAAACAGATCAAGCGGCAGCACAAGGGAGAGAAAAAAACGGGAGAACAATGGAGAGAAAAAAAACTGGGAGAACGAGGGGTGGCCCCAACAGGGACTAACCGAGAGAACCAGACAGAGGATGAGGCAATGAACAAGGGGAAGCAGGGGGAGAACAAGCGGCAGAGCAAGAGGGAGAAGAAGAGAGAGGATACGAGGGAACACAAGAGAGGTAATACGAGAGAACAAGGCATAGAACCACAGAGACCACAGAGAAAAGGCGAAGATGGCAGGGAAGTGAAAGACGGGGGACCGCTAGGGAGCACCCTAACCGAGTTTGACAGGCTCCACCGAAAGGCCAGAAGCAAGAAACGATGGAGCACGAAGCCGTCTTGCACGCATGCCTGTCTGCGTGCAGGGCTGGCAAGGCATCTCCCATGTCACGGTGGATACACGCGACCGGAGCGTCAATGCACCATTTTGTCTCCACGCTATCGTTCCTCAAATCTCTCTCTCGCTTTCTGCTTACAGGTTGCGGGCGACGACGACGACCCGCTTCTCCAGCAACTGCGCAGCTCGCACCCTTGCAGAGAACTCGCCGAACGCCTTCAACTCCTGCACTGCATTTTTCAGAGCCGCTGCATGCAAAGCCGCCTGCACTAAACTCCGCAGTCGTGCGGTGCTTGCTGCATGTTCAAACGAAGAAGAGGAAGAGGAGGCAGACGAGGACGAGGAAGAAGCGGAACCAGAAGAGGCGTCAGCGTCGCCAGGCACAGACCGCCGACGAGAGGGACAGTGAAGGTGCGACGTGCTTTCCGCCACGCTCGAAAAATCGGCGAGAAGAGGAGCCTGTTGGTGTTGGAAGCTGTGAAGAAGGAGTTCGATTTCTCCCACTCTGGAAAAACAGTTGGCCCATGCAGCGTGGACGACGAAAGAGATGAGAGAAGTAAGCCTCCGACGAAGCGAAGGAGGCGGTCAGTCACGGAGAGACAGTGCAGGAAAGGTAAAGCACGCGACTCGCAGCCTTCTCACCTCCCCTGGTTTTCACTGTGGATCCCACCGCGCGGGTTCTCTCCCTCCCCGCTCTCTCCCTCCGGCATTCGTGCGGGTGTACATACACCTGAGCTGGCTCACCTAAAGTCCCATTGGTGGAGAACGAGGAGGACCCGCCGACAGCGCTGGAAATGTCGCTTGAGGGCGTCGAAGGCAGCCAGCCGTCTCAGACTTTCCTGCGAGGAGAAACGAAGAGGGAAACGCAACCGCCGGAATCACAAAAGACCCGGCCGTTTTGATATGGACAGAGAACCTGTGTCCCCGAATGTTCGTCACCGGCCGAGGTGACACACAAGCACTTCTCCCTCTGGCGCGATCCTGCGCAGCCCCGGGACGGGATTTCTCTCCGCTTTCTCTCTTTCCTTGTCTTTTCTGATTGTTCCCCGGCGCGTTGCTCAAAAGAACAGTTTTCGCGTACCTGGTGTTCAAGGTCAATGCCTGTCAAAGCATTTAGCGCTCCGGCCACCGTTCTGTTTGCCCCTTCGATTTTCTTCTCGAATTCCTCTATCTTCTTCACACAAGCTGGAGCCGCCGCACTCAAATCTTGGCTCTTTGCGTCCAGCGCATCAAACGTAGCCTGAAGAAAAAACGTCGAAGGCGAGGAATCGCAGCAGGGAGAGAAAGAGGGAAGAAAGAGGACCTGAGGACGAGGCCGCGCGCGAAGAAGCGGAGACGCCGGACAAGCGGATTTATCAGAGATTCCGCCGCGACAAAGAGGGCACGGATTGAGAAGCGGAAAAGAAGAGACGAGGAGGCAGGAGAAACTCGGGAGCGGGGAGGTAGAGAAGCAGGAAGGAACATGATGAGTGTGGAGACGGGGGCTCAGACAGAGCTCGGAGCCGAGAGGGAGAAACAAGAGAGGAGATGGCAGGGAGAGACGGAAAGAAGGCGTGAGAAGTAGGGAAGAGGAGCCGAAGAAACGGGCGAGAGGAGCATGAAAACAAACGTCTTGGCGTCCAGCTTACCGCAGTTCTCTGTTGAACCTCTGCAAGAATGTCTCCAAGGATGGACTCGAGTGCCTCGGCTAGACGCTGCGTCTCTGCTGTGATCTCCTGGGAAGAAGAGAGAGTAGGCGAGGAGGAAGGTTGCGGCGAGAGCCCGTTTTTCTCGAGACTTGTTTCAATGCACGCATCTAGCCAGGCGCCTGGGGAGAAAGTGGGGACGGAGACGGCATGGAAGGCCGCAGCGACGACAGAAGACTCAGGACGCGAAGAGGAAGAAGCGAGGAAGGAAGAAGTCGCAGGCGTCTCTGCGCCAAGCTCCGGCCCAGGCAGATCATCCTCCCCTGCCCTCGGGCCTTGGAGTGCCATGGCTTCCCAGAAGAGCGAGAGGAATCGGAGAAGAGGGAGGGGAAAACAGAAGAGGAGGAGGAGGAGAAGACGATGGCGAGGAATGAGGATGAGAGGGAGAAGACGAAAAAGATGAGGAAGATGAGTGAGAAACCTTGGAAAGGACTGAACGACTTCAAGGCATCTGCGACAGCGAGACGCCCGACGCTTACGCCAGGTAGAATCCGCCACAAAAAGCCGGTGGCGTATGACACAGGCACTCGAGAGCGAGGCAGAGAAGTGGGCAGGGAACCAAGACACACTCGAAGTGTGCATACACTGGAGGAATGTCGCACGAACTCTCGCCTCGTGAGCTAGCTACGCACTCTGTCACGCATGTTTAGATGCAGGCGATTTCTGCTGTCACGGATATGTGCGTCTTCCGGCTGTCGGGTGTTCCCGTGAATCGAGACAGTGGTTGCCGGAGCCCGCCGTCTCCAGTGTACAAAAATTAAGGCCTCCCAAGCACCTGGTCCTGTAGGCTGTACATACACCCCAGTCCGAGCGGACCGTCCACAGACAGCGCAAGGACATTTATGGGCTGGAAGGAATATTAGAGTGCGTAGACGCCGAGGGAGAAGCGGCACGAGCGTTCTACAGTCGCAAATTCCTTCATCAGCAGTCCGCCGCAGAAAAGGCCTGCGACATTTCGACCTTTGTGTGTTTCACCTCGTGGTTCCCCTCGTTTTCCTCGCTTTCTCCCGCATATATATATGTCTAGTTGCCCAGATAGCTCCTGCTGTTTCAGGGGGGCGGGCGCATGCATGTCTGGAGGCGGAAAAGTTGCTAGGAGAGAGAGGCGCGTCAATTGACTCGGTTTCCTCTCCTTGTCTGACGAAAATCTCTGCGATAAATTGAGGAAACACACAGTTTCAGAAGCGATCATATCCAAGTTTCCACGCACCGCGCGTTCGCGAGACAGAGATGAGAACCTCGGTGCAATGTCTCGCGTCTGCCTCGTTGAAGGAAGCGTGCACGGCATGCGCTGTGGAAGACACGGAGAAAGGACGCGCGTCTTTCCAACGGCCTGGATCGCGTGTCTTGTAAAGTTTTTCCTGTTCGAGGACGTGTAGGGCTGCTTCTTCTCGCTGCGTGCATCCTCGCTTCAGGAGGGAGGACTCTCCCCCGTGGTCGCCTTCGTTCACCTACGCTCCGCGCCGCACGCATCGTCCTGTCTCCGTCTCTCGCCCGCGCGCGACGATCTCGAGTCTCCGAGGCCGGACTCTTACGGTTGCCGAGAGCGTTTCTAGTCTCTTTGGCGCACTTTCCTTCTTTTTTCTTCACCCCCTCCTGCTCGTCCTCATCTTTTTCCTAGCGTGACTCGCCTCTTCTTTTTTTCCCGAGCTTTCCTCTCTCTCCTGTCTTCGCTTCGGCTTGGCTGACGAGTGTCGTTTTCCGCGCGTCCCGGCCTCTCTCTGCTTCTTCCAAGTTTTTTTGGTTAACTGCAGATTCCTTCACGCTCAAATGGTCCTTCACATGCACACGCGTCAGGGCCTGTAAAACGAGCTTAAACGCAGGCGTATATACAAACCAGTGCGCATGCTGTTGTGGCGGTCGATTGGCGTCGGTATACAGAGATGGATGCAAGCGAGGGACAGTATACCTAGATTTGCAAGGATTGCCTGGACGCGTACAAAGGATGTGGCAGTGCAGAAGCAAATCTTTGGGCGCCGGCTTCACTACGTCTTCTGTCGCAGCGACTCCGGAGCTTTTCTGCCGGTGTGCTGGCGCAGAACGTCTTCAAGTGTACATGCACCCCGGAGGCTGTCTGGAGAGACCAGCGCAAAAAGAACGCGAGAGGGGAGAGGTTGCTAGAGGCGAGAGTCGAGCTGCTTGGACACCCAAAGATTCAAGAGTCCACCTCAATGGTGCTCTTTTCCGTCTTCTTGGTCGCCAGTAACAAGGCCGAAAAGACAGAAAGAGGCGAGAAATGGACCACGCCTCCTGGTCGTTCTCTTCTCTTTCTCCTCGTTCGCGCGCCGCTCCGTCCTCATTCTTCCCCGGAAAGCAGCTCCTCCCTGGGAAGGCGCCTGAGCCGGCGAACGTACTGCAGGCACGAAAAGAGATGGCGCAGGGACAGTTTTCTCTTGCAGCCTATTTCCACGAGAAAAAGCTGAAGGCAACAGAAGTGCGAGATGGAGGCGTGCGAACCCTGGCTGCGGAAGACAATCGCCATCCCGCAATTCGCTCTCTGCCAAAGGACCACAGACATCCCTCTTCTCTTCCTGGATCCTCTTTGTCAGATTCGTCGTCTTATCTTTCGTGGTCTTCCTCGTCGAACTCCTCTGCATCTTCTTCCTCTTCCTCATCGTTTGCTTCCTTCTCCGCCTCGAGTTATCTTGCTCTGTCAAATGTTCTGCCGTGTCCGTCTCTGGTGGAGGCGTACAGAGAGACGCGCGGCATCACAGCGCTGTTCCCTTGGCAGTTCGACTGCCTCTCTCTGACGCGCACTGCGTCGCCTTTTTCCAGGGAGGCGCACCCGTCAAACGCATGCAGGTCGCCACAGAACGAGGAGGCGCGGGCAGCGCGTGCGGTAGCCACGCACGGACTTGGCGCCGCTTCTCCCCCAGTGAAAAGCGAGCGAACCGGGAACGAAACGGAAGGCGACCATAGGCGGAGACAGGCACCACGGCCGGATCCTGGGGTGTACGTACACCCCGCCACGGAGACTGCGCCACTGGAGTCCAGTCCAGGTCTTCAGCTGAGGCGACACCCGTCCGAGAGAAGCCACCAGCAAGCGGCGTCCAGAGCGCCTTTTCCCCGCGTTCGCCGCGTCATCGATGGAGGCCTAAACCTTTTGTATTCAGCTCCCACGTCAGCCGGCAAGAGCCTCGTCGCTGAAATTCTCGTCTTCCGCCACGCGCTCGGGCTCTTGGGGCACCCTCTTCGCGTCGGCAAGCGTAGCGGCGACTCGGGAACCGTCTTACCCTTCCCAACGCGTGCGCTACACCTCGCAGAGAATGAGGACGAGAGCGTGGACGCAAAGAGACGGCGAGTGGTGCCTCTGCCAGAAACGTCTTCGATGACTTCACTTCCGCCTTCCGAGGCCGCGTCCGAGTCCGCACTTGCCTCGTGTTCGCTTTTGCCTTCTCTCTCGTCGGCGTCTTCGTCCACGGCTTTCCCCGCCTCGTCGTCTCCCCCGCGTCGCGCGGCTGTGATTGTCCTCCCCTTTGTCGCACTCGTGGAAGAGCAGTTCAGCAAGCTGCAGGCGCTGGCTTCCGCTTCGCCATCTCCGTTGAAAGTTGTCGCGTTCCACCACGGCAGTCCGACTCCCCTGACGGAGGCGTTCGATGTCGCCCTGTGCACCATCGAAAAGGCGAACGCGCTCATCCAGGCACTCCTCGAGGAAAACGCCCTGGCAGAGAAGATCGGGATCGTCGTCGTCGACGAGCTCCACATGGTCGGAGACGCACAGCGCGGCTTTCTGCTCGAAGTCTTCCTTTCGAAACTGTTGTGCTTCAACCAGAGACGCGCCGCGCTCGAGGCTGCGACGCTCAACCGCGCGCCAGACGCCGAAGAAGACGGCGGGGACCACGGAGGAATCGAGGGGCGGGACGAGGCACGAACCAGGAAGAGAAGGAGAGCGAGCGCGGACATTGAAGCGGAGGACGCGCAAACGGCGCCGGGAGGCTCGCGCGCGCCGCACGAAGCGCCCGAGTCGCCCTTGACGGCCTCGTCGCTTTCTCCCGCCCCGCGACTCACCTTCTGGCCAGTCCAGATTGTCGGGATGTCGGCGACGCTGGGGAACCTCGATGAGGTTGCGCGCTGGCTCTCGGGCGTTTCCTTCGTTTCCTCGCACCGCCCTCTGCCTCTGCGCGAATTCTACTTCTGCTGGGATAAGAGCGACCCGGAGTGTCTTCTCCTGGAGAAGGCGTCTCGCCCTTCGGCTTCCCCTGCGTGGGCGGCGGTTCCGTTTCCCAGTGAAGAAAAGGCTCTCCTCTTGAGCCAAGACGAGGAAGGCAGTCCGCCGACGGTGGCCTCCGCGCCTATCTCTGGCAGTGGATCCTGCGCTTCGCGATCGTCTCGCCGGGGCCCTCGAGACTCGCCTCAGTTTCCTCCGCGGCACGCTGGGGCCTTGCTGTCTCTCTCCCTCCACCGCGTTCGCCGAGGCGACAGCGTCTTGGTCTTCTGCCCCACCAAAGTGATCTGCGAGAAAGTCTCTGCTTTCCTCGCGCCGAGACTCGAAGCACCGATTGCCTCCTCCTTCTCGCCTTCCGTGTCGACGCCAGCTGCTCTCTCTCCTTCCTCCCCTTCTTCCTCCCCTTCATCTTCTTCTTCCTTTTATTCCTCTTTCGCGGATTCTGCTGAAGGCGTTCGCGAGGCGCGTTCTCTTCGCGCGGTTCTTTTGTCCCGTCTGGCCGCTAGCGAGGGAGGCTCTTTCTCGCTCTCGCCCGCTCTAGCGTCGTGCTTCTTGGCGGGCGTCGCCTTTCACCACTCTGGACTGACTTCTTTCGAGCGCAGAGCAGTCGAGAAGGCGTACCGAGACGGCCTCCTGCTGGTGCTCTGTGCCACGTCGACGCTCGCTGCGGGCGTCAATCTCCCGGCGAAGCGAGTGATCTTCTTTTCTCCGTTTATCGGCCGCAACTTCCTCGCCGCCGGCGAGTACAAGCAGATGGCGGGGCGCGCGGGGCGCGTGGGCGCGCTGAAGAGCAGAGACGCCCGCGACGGAGAGGCGAAGACGGCCCCTGGCTACCGGGGCCAAGGCGGCCGGTCCGGAGGCTGCGGTGTATCGAGCGGCGCCGTGCAAACGAGGAGGGACCAAGAAGCGAGACGTGGCGGGAAGCGAGAGAGCGCGCACAGGGCGCGGGAGAGCGAGGACGGAGAACAAGGGCGGGGCGGAGACGGGCTGGCGGAGAGGGGAACAGGGACGGAGGAAGACGAAGGAGGGGAAGCAATCGTTCTTTGCCGGGAAGTCGAAGAAGAAGCAGTCAAGCGCGTCATGTCGGCGGGGTTACCCGTTCTCGAGAGTCCCTTGGCCGCGGAGCGTCACGGTCTCCAGCGGCTCCTCCTCGAGGCGCTGGCCTGCGGAGGCGAGGACCGCCTGGACGGGTTCTCGAAGGCAACCGTGCAAGCAGAGCAAGAAAGGGAAAGTGAGAGGCAGAATGGAAAAGACAAGTCGAGCCTCGCCAGCGACAGACCCCGCGGATGGTTTGGCGGCACCTGCTCGGAACTGGTCCTCGTCGCTTCCTGCACTTTGTTGATGATTCAGAGACACCGGCATGCGCTCTGCGCGACTCCTTCAGGCGCGTCGTCCGCTTCGTTGCCTGGTCTCTCTGTGCATCCCTCCTCTTCTCGCGCCCTTCCGCGTCGTTCCTCTGAGGCATCTTGCTCCTCTCGGGCTGCGTCGCACAGCCGCTCTTCTTCCGCTCTCCCGTCTCCAAAGTTCTGTCCTTCTCGCGCCCCTCCAAGCGCTGCCGCCCCTGCCTCCTGCTCGTCTTCGTCTCCGACTCGCTGCTCGGAGAGCCCTCGAGCCACGTTACAGCAGTCCCCTGTGTATCGAGACGTAAAGGCCGCGATGGAGTTTTTGCTAGAGAGAGGCCTCGCGAGGTTCTCCTCTTTTCGAGATGCCTACGAGGCGACACCCAAGGGCCGAGCTATCGCGGCGAGTCAGCTCGCTCCGCAAGAAGGCTTCCTCACTTGCGCCCTTCTCGATCGTCTCGTTGACAAACTTGTTCTCTCCAACGACCTCCACCTCGCGTACCTCTCTGTTCCTCTCCCTTCGTCTCCCCCGCCTCCTCCCTCTCCTTTTCCCGCTTGTTTTCCTTCCTCTTCTTCCTCTCCCGTGTCGTCTCCTCCCGCTTCTTCGTCCGGCTCTGCTTCCTGTTCTCCCTCTGCTTCATCGCCCTCTTTGTCTGGTGCTGCGACGCCGTCGCTTTGTCCGGAAACTTACCTTCCGCGTTCCCTGAAGGGCGAGACGAAGGCTGAGGGCGGAGGGGACCCTCTGCTGGAAAACGACGAGAGGCGGATCGCAGGACGGCTGAGACGAAAGGAACACTCCGGCCACGGCCCGCTCCAGGAAGAAGCCGGTGAAGCCGCGTCGGCTGTCGAGAGAGACGGAGCGCTGGAGGCTCGTGAGCGAGCGCGTCTGGAGCTGGACGGGCGCCAGGCTGAGGACAAAAAGAGAGATGAACGGATGCTTCGGTTCAAGAGAGAACGCGAAGAACTTGCGTTTGCTCTGTCACGCCGAGAACTCCAAACCCTGCAAAAAGTACTGAAAGCTTTCTCGCCTGCAGAAAGTTTTGCACTCGCACAGCTCGGTCTCTCTGAAGTCGACGTCGAAAACTTGGACGCTCCCGGATTCTTACAAAAGCACAGCCCCTCTGATACCAGTCAGACCGCCATCGCTTCCTCTCAATCGTCTTCCTCTGCCGCTTCCTCGGCTTCTTCGTCTTTGCCTCGACCGTCTCTCTGTGCGTTGCAGGGGCGTCGGTTCTTCATTGTGTGGCGCGTGCGTCAAGCTCTGGCCCTCTGTCTCCTTCTGCAGGGCCTGGAGCCCAAGGCGGTCGCGGCGACGCTAGCCGTCTCCGGCGGTCTCTCCGCGGTCTCGCTCCTGCACCAGCAAGCGACGCTCAAAGCGGCGATGACGGGGGTCCTTTGCACGCGCCTGGGTCTCTGGTCGCTCGCGGAGTTTCTGAAGAATTTCCAGGTGAGCAGCGCATGCAGAGAGAGAGCGAGGGGCAGCAGACGAAAAAGACGAGGCATTCCGACTCGCCCTAAGGAAACGCGCGAGAGACAAAGAGTCACGAGCTCTGAAGCGGTTTCCTCCTTTGTGCCTTCAGTACCTTTCTCCTGTTTCACCTCTGACAGACCGCGACTCCTCGGCGCCGACGCGCGCCCGCCGCTCGCCGTTCGTGCCTTTGTGCCTTTGTGCCGCGCTCACGCGTCCCTCTCCTGCAGCGTCGCGCGCCGCCCAGACACCCGGTTCGTTCGCGCTCTGTTGTTTTCTCTTCTTCCCCTTCCTGCCAAAGCGCAGGGACAGGCGTCCGCGTCTCTGACTTGCTCCAGTGGCTTTCGCGTTCGTTTGTCGCCGTTTTCCTCAGACGCGCCTGCAACACAGCGGCCTAGGTCTCCACCTGGCTCCGATTCTGCGCCTGGGTGTCGCTCCTTCTCTCGCACGCCTCCTCCACGACCAGTTGGGTGTATGTACACCCCAGCAACTCCTCGCGGTCGGTCCGGCGCGCGTCGCGAAGGTTCTCCGCAGGCGGCTGAAGCTCAACCTGGGGCGAGCCGCGGGAAAGGGCTCCCATGCGTGCAGGGGTCGGCGGTCGCGCGCGGGGCTTCCGAGAGAAAAAACTGCGCCGATGTACCAGGTCTGCAACGGCGAAGAAACCGAGGCGCCCCTCGCCTCTTTCGCTTCCGCGCGCTCTCCTCGCTCTCCGTCCTTCTCGACGTTTTTCCAGGCAGACCGCGCAGCCGCCGAAGTGACGGCTGACTTGTTCTCGCACGCGCGCACGCAGCTGCTGGCCGAGGTGGGAAGAGCCCCGAGACTGTACCGCTCGAAATCCAACTCTTTGCGCTTCGTCCCTGTCTCTCGCGCGCGTCGTCTCAGCTCCGAGCGCGGCTACTCGTGTAATTTGGGTCCTCCGCGCACTCTCCCTTCGGACGTCGGAGAGCGCGAAACGACCGGCGTTGTGTCTTCGTTTTGTCTGTCAGGCTCGCAAGGCAAGGCCAACAGAGTCGCCGCCGTCCGTCTCTTCGTGGCGTCGGCGTGCTTCGCCTTCGGCACCCAGCCCGTTTTCCCCGTCCTCCCTCCCTTTGGCATTTTCCGGCGCTTCGCCTGGACCCTCTTCTCGCGGCACAGTTCCGTCTATCCCCTCTGCAACCAGTCACGGTTCTTCAGCTGTACCTTGTCTCCGAAAATCTACCAGGGCGTCGGCCTCCCCCCTCGCGCCTCCTTCCGTCTCTGTGTCGTCTTCCTCATCTTCACACCAACGCTCTCTCCCCTCGTCTTCGTGGTCCGTTGTTTCTACTGCCACTGGCTCTTTCTCTTCCTCTTCTTCCGCTTTCTCTTCTTCTTCATCTTCCTCTTCTTCCTCTTTCTCGTCTGCCTCCATGGGACCGCTGTCGCTCAGAAGTGTATGCATTTCTGTTCATTCCTCTTCGCGTTTGCTGTTTCCCCCCGATTCGCCTCTCTCTACTTCTGGCCACATCAGCCTGCAGTCGACGGCCTCGTTCCGCGTTCCTCACCTTCCGCTCCCTGCATCTTCTTTCACCGTGTCTTCGCTCTCCGCTTCTTCAGGGTCGTCTTTTCCTGTCTCTGCTGCGCCGTCTGCGTCTCCTGTTTCTTTTTTTCCGTCACCGTCCTCTTCTCGTCCGTCCTCTTCAGTTTGCGCTGTATCGTCCTCTCTCTCAGCATCGGATGCATTCTGCCTCCCTCCTTCTTCTCGCTCTCCTGTGTCTTCTGCCTGGTCTTCCCCGTGTTGCCCCAACGTCTACCAGGGAGGGCGCGAAGCCTCGGCAGGACTCCGCCTTCCTCTGGTAAAAGAAGCGCGTCCAAATAGGGATCTCCTGTGCGGAGGAAGCGCAGCCCACAGCGTCTGCGTCAGCCGTCGACACGGCCTGCCTCGCTTGAGTCGCGCCCTCGCCGCTGGCAGCAAGGGAAAGGGAAACGCGCAGGACGAGGGAAGAGCGGAAGAAAATCGGGGCCAAGAAGCAAGATCCGTCGCCTACCTGGAGGAAGTAGAGCGACGACGAGCCGCGCTCTCGGCTCCTCGAGTTGGTGAAGACGAAGACCTCGACGCCATTCTGGCAGCCGACGAGGCGAGACGTCGCCGTCTTGCGATGTCTCTCGGAGGCTCTCGAACGCGGGAGGAAGCAGGAACGGTGCGGGGAAGTCGCGGCCTCTGTGGAGGAATCAAACCCCCTGCTGGTCGCACACAGAGCGAATGCACCCAGAAGACAGACGTCGACATTCTCGATCTCGCCGTCGGCGACTCAAACCCAGGCGCTTCCGAAGGCGGACCAAACTGTCTGCTCGACTCAGGGCCGGTCGCCGATCCAAGGGCTCTGCTCCTTCCCGAGAATGCAAGATCCACAGAATCGAACAGAGGAGACAGCAAAGGAGGAAAAGAAAGCAAAGGAAGAAAAGAACGCGGAGGACGAGGAGACAGCGAAGGAAGTCCGGATGCCAGCAGTGGCGGTGGGCGGAGGGTTGGGGGAGAGGAAATCTCTCTGTTGCCAGCCTGTCCGTCGCTTGAGGGGTTGCAACGCGTTGCTACCGACTGGCTACGGTTGCAGGAGAGAACCGATCAAGCGAAAGAAGTAGAACGCGGAGACGAACGATCGGAGGACAGCGAACCGAGAGGCGCGAACAGAGACCACGGACGCGCAGGGGAAGGCGACGAAAGCGAGGGGAAAGGGGACGAGGACGGCGCCTTGTCTGTTTCGTTTTCGGAGGACGGAGCGAGCCTTCGCGAAGCCTTCGTAGGTCGTGCACAGTCGGCCGTCGCAGAAGGCCGGTTTTTTGCTGTTTTTCACGAGGGGAGACAAACTCCGGAAGGCAAGAGTCCTGGGCAAGGCGCGCGCTGCCCGCGCACGTCTTTCCAGGATTTACCGGGTTTCTGTATCCCCGAAGAGTTTCTTCTTCCCGTCTTCGTTGGCAGTGGATGGACGAGTCGAGAGAAGGTCGAGAGAGAACGCGAGTCACGCGTTCCGTTGTTTTCGCGTGCTGGATCGTCCCGGGTCTCGCTGCATTCTTCGTGTGCGCCCGTCGCTGCCAGGCAGCTCCTCGACCTCGTTGAAAAGAGCCCTTTCCTGGCAGTTTCCGTCCTTCATGCTCGAAGACGGAAGCGCGAAATCACGCACAAGCTGTCGCCCCGGCAACACTCAGAACGCCGGCAACCTCCCTTTGCTTCGTTTTCTTCTCCGTGTCCCGCTGCTGTCCCCGATGCATCGTCAGGGACAGAAGCGAAAGAGAGACGCTGTGCGCCAAGTCGCTTGCGGCGCGCGCGAGAGGAAGCGGCGCAGACAGAGACGGACGAAGATGACGCCCTTGTCGGAAATGTGTTCTCTCAGAGAGAGAGCTCGCAAATGCCAAGCGAATCCGACCTAGCGGAGCGTACGCACCGCGAGACAGTTCCACTCGGCCTCTGTTTGTCCTCGCCGTTCTTTGGAACTTTCCTTGTTCCTCTGGGCATCGCCACTGCCCTCTTCACCCGCCATTCTTCATCTTCCTCCTCTCCTGCTTCCTCTTCTTCCTCTTCTTCCTCTCCCTCTTCCTCCTCGTGTGCTTCCGCGTCGTCCACCTCGGCGGTCTGTACGTCTGCCTCGTCGTGTTCTCTGTCTGTTTCCTCTCTTCCTCGCCTCTCCTCCCTCGCGTCGCTCTGCACTCCGCAAAAATGCAAAAGGCGACTCGTGCTGGTCCGCGATCGGCACGCGTGGCTGGAGTGGAGTGACGGCCTCGCAGGAGAGGCGCGCGGTCGAACAGAAGAAAACGCATCAGAAACAGGAGAAAAGGAGGGAGAAAAAGGGGTTGCGGCTGAGGCGCGGATGGGGGGAAGAGAAGCGGAAGAAGCGCACGCAAGCGTGAGCGAGGGTGGCGATCTGCGAGGGACGAATCAAAAGGTGCAATCCCTCATTTCTTTGTTGCGCAACGCGACTGCCGTGGACGTGAAACTTCCGCACCTGCTTCTGAAGCGCCGCGCCCCTCCTTCCGTCCTGCAACGCGCAGAGGCGGAACTCCTCGCTCTTCGCAAACACGAGCGAGAAGAAGACGAGGCGGAAAGTCAGGAGGCGTATTTGCTGGGGTTGTGGGGGAGCAAGGTTCTCGTCAGCGCGCGGCTGTCGGAGGAAGAGAGCGCGAGCCAGAGAGGAACGGAGGCGAAGCAGACGGAGCGGCAACTCGACTCGTTCGAAACGTGGGAGAGACGACGCACAGCCTGGATTCACGCGGTGTCTCGACAGCTCGACGAGACCCGCGGTGGATCGACGCCGAACGCGGACGCGCAGAGGCGAGAAAGAGAACGCGCCGAAAGGCGAAGAATCCGCCGCATCGAGAAAGCGATTGCGCTCGCTGTCGAGGCGAACTGGCGAAGGATCTGCGCTTCTGCGGTACGCGTCTGACAGCCTTTCCAAATCGGGGAAAGTTTCCGAGCGCGAACACGACTTCGAAGAAAAACCTTAGGTGGAGACGACTGACCGTCTCTCTGAGCGCTCTTTCGTCCTCGCCGTGTGCGTGGGGAAAGGGTCCACACGAGGAGGGACATGCTTCAGACTTCGACGGCTTCTCCAACCTTCCCTTCCTCCTCTGCTTGTCGACTTCTCGAGTGAAAATCGATGCCGGTACTGCCTTCGTCTTGGCTCACTGCCGGTTCCTCTTCCACGGCCCAGTTCCTCTCTCAAACCTCAAAAGAGAAAAATGGCCAGACTCGCTCTCACGGGCACACGCACTTCTATGTGCTTTTTCTCATATATAATACCCCGACACAGTCTCAGATCCATAAATATATATATATATATATATATACAAATGTGTGTAGGTAGGCAGGTTGTTTTTTACATAGGGATGGCGATGTGTGCACACACAGATATCCGTCTTGTTTTTCCGCTTTTTTTATTGGCAGACGGATGTGCAGGGGGATTCCGTTCCCCACGTTCGTGTTTCTGGATCTGCAGGTTCTCGCCGAAGAACTCCGTCAACACGGTCTCCTTGAGGTGTATCTACACCTCGAAGCGCCCCTCGCGCGAGTCGTCAATGCGATGGCGCGCCGCGGCCTCCCCGTTGATTCGGCTTTCCTCACCAGCCAGGCGGATCGGTTTCGGCGTCTTCTCCACGCTCTCCAGGTGAAAGGCCTTCCTTCTTCTCTGTACGGTGCACTGGAGATGCTCACTCGTAGCCGGTTGCTCCTGCCGGCGAAATCGCGCGCCTCTGTTTGTGTAGCGATCTATGCACGATATTTTCACACCTCTGTACACGCATCTGTGTACGCAGCGTATATATATCGATGCACTTAGCCAATATGTACATATATCGTATGTATGTGGATGCTTAATGACAGTTATTCGCATATCGTGTATGTATATATATATATACATATATATATATATATATGTTTTCGTGTTCACTGTCTTTCTGGTCACCGCCTTGTTCATCTGTTCCTTTTGGTCATTCATCCCCTCTTCCTTTTCCTAGGGGTTTTCATTCGCGCGTCCGCGTGCCTGTCCACTCTGTCTTTTGTTTGCCGTCTCTTCCGGGTCTCCCTTTTTTCCCCAGCTTCTGGTGTCTCCGTCCTCCGACTCGCTCCTCGCTTTGCGCCTGTGTGTTGCAGCTCCACTTTTGCCGCCTCGCGGGCTCCTCGGTGGATCCCCTGAGCGAGGCGAGTCTGGCGGCTGTACTCCTCCATGTTCAGCAGAGCCTCTCGCACATGCCTTGCTTGTCAGCGCCTCAGAAAATGCTTTCTTCCCCTTTTCTCTCAGGCGCCCCTGGCCCGCGCTGTGCTCTGCCAGGCGTGGCCAACGCGCGCCGGGAGGCGAGCGGGAAACGAGGAGGGGGAGAAGCGGCGCTGGAAGGCAACGGGGGCCGGGGATCGAAGAGCGGATGCGAGCGAGGTGGAGGAAAGCAGAGCCAAGACGAGGGAGAAGCACAACTCTGCGGGGAACGGGAGGGCGAGGCGCGGGGTTCTTCGACGGGCGTTGGGGGAGGACAGACAGGACAGCGTGCGGCGACAAAGTCTTGCCTCGGTTCGCCGTTCTCGGGAGTCGCTGAAGACCTGTCGCAAATGCTGACAAAGCTTGTTGTAACCGTGGTGAGGGAAAAGCGACTCTTGTCGCCTTTGTCTCCTCTTTCCGGGCTTCCTCTTCCCAGTTTTTCTCTTTCCAGTTTTTCGCAGAACGGGGCTGCCAAAGACGACACCGACGACGAACCCGACGACGACCTTCTCGCGATGCTCCTGCGCCGTCTCGACCCCTTCTCGCCCTTTGCGACTGCGCTCTTGGCGTTTTTTGGGGTGTATGTACACCTCACAGCTGTCCAGACGCTCCTCGCCGAAATGCAGGTCAACCGGAGTCTTGGCACAGATGCCTGTTCGTGCGTGTCGAGCTCTCTTCGTCGCAGCCAGAGCGCGCAAGGGCGGCGTCTCTCTCGCTCGCTGGCTCCGGCGCTGGACGGCGAAGCAGATAAAGAGAGAGGAGAAATCGAGAGTGCGAAAATGGAGAGGAGGGCGGAGACAGAGGAGACCCTGACGCTCGCGGAGAATCTGCAAGCGCTAAGGCGGGGCGGCGAAAACAGCGGCGCTGTAGAACTTCGCCTGCCTGTGCGCATTCAAGAGTGGGAAAATGCTGCCGGGCGCCTTTTGCCTGAGCATCCGTACGCTCTCCGAAAGCTCCACGCACTCGTTCATTCCCCCACTCCCTCGGTTTCCACCGGTCCGCTTTTTCGCCTCCCTCGACAGAGAACTGTGCAAGAAGAGTGCGACGCGTTTTTGCACTTGTGTCTTTCGAGGCGCGAGCGTGCAGATGGCGCTTTTTGCGGCGACGCTGAGGCACAAAGTTTCCGTCGATCTCTTCTCCCTCTTCTCGTTCTCTCTCCGGAAACAAACACAGACACTTCAGTCTGTCGTCCTCTCTCTCCCTGCTCCGATCGAAGCAGTCGAGAAACGTGGGGCGCTCAACGCCTGGCCAGCGAGCACAGTCGCACTGCCTTCTCTTCTGTCGGCCCTTCCTCCGCTTTTTCCTCTCCTTCCGCTTTTTCCTCTCCTTCCTCTTCTGTCTCTGGCCGCTGTCGCTCTCCTACAGGCGCGGAGGGCCGGAGAGAAGACGGCGAGTGGAATCTGCAGAGGCGCAACGTGAGTCTCCAAAAGTCGCGAGAACAAGAGTCGTTTGCTGTCAACACAGGCGCTTGTCTCGCAGAAGACGGGACGACTAGATTTCCTGCGAGACTCGAAGGAACTGGGCGGCGAGAAGGCGAGAGCCTGACGGCAGGAGAGGGGAAAACACACAGGCGCGCAGACAGCTGCGTTTCAGGGGCAAGACGAGACAGGAGACCCGCAGACGCAGTTGGCCGTTGTGACGGCGGGAAGCGCGATGAGGAAGGCGCAGCGGCTGGTGCGGGGGAAAGTGGAGGCAGACAGCGAGGAGAGACCCAGCACGCCTCGCTGGAGACCCCGTCCCCTTCACTGGACTTCTCCGTCACGCTTCCGGCCTGGATCGATCCGCACCTCGCGTTTCATCTCTCTCACGCCTCGCAGCGAGAGGTGCCGTCAAGACAGAAACCAGAAGAAGCGAGTGCGACAATGAGAGAGCCAGGGGAAGACCGACCGCGCACGGGTGACGCTCCGTCGACCTCTCTCGTGCACCCAAGAAGACAGACTCAGGAACCCTGCCGCTCTTCTCCCGCTTTGCTGGCACGAGCAAAGGGAGACGAAAAAGAGGGAGAAAAAGACGGAGACGGGCAAGAAGACGCGGAAGCGACAGGACGGAACCCGCAGAAGAGAAGGGAAAAGGCGAAGCAAGACATCTACACTTTGCTGGGTATTCCGTTAGTCGGCCCAGAAAAGGAACCTGTTCGGGTGTACGTACACCCGAGGCGTCCGCCAACCTACAGAATGGACACCCGCGTCGGTGGTCTGTCTCCTCAAGGCCGTGCCGTCTTCGAGAGCGGAAAGGAGCCGGAAAGAGAGGAACGTGTGAGAATGCAGAGCCGAGTCCAAGCCGAAACCGAGACTCTCGCCAACTCCTGCGTGCGTGGGCCACAGAGAGCACCAACGAATAGGGCGACAGAACACAAAACAGAGGTGCAAGGACGAGAAGGAGGAAGAGACACACAAAGCAGAACGGTGGATCGGCTTGCAGCGGCTCGACCGAGAGGAGAAGCTTTTCTTCTCTCTCTTTCTCTGACGGACCGGCGACGCGAGGAACTGCGGGTCTTCAGGTCCAGCTTTCTTCGGCTCCGCGTCTCTCCACCCACGCCTTTTCTGTGTGCGCGAGATGAAGGGGAAGCGGAGAACGGAGGTGCGGAAGCGCACGGGGAAGGCCGCGGCTCTGGAGGCGGTGGTGCGCCCTTCGCTGGACACGCGCGAGTCCCCCGAGAGGACGGGAAGGGAACCTGTCGGCGAAGACGCGTCGACGTCGGAGCTATGGTTGTGTTTCTGGACGACGTAAAACGCCTCGAGGCGCGCCTCGCTTTGCGGGGGCGCGAGCCCAGCGAGACGCCCCTCGTCGAGAAGATGCAGGCCTCGAAAAGTGCGAGACGCCTCCAGAGAGAAATCGAAAGACCGCAAACGCTTTCGGAGACGACGCGGCCGCTGCCTGCAGAGCGCGAAGCGAACCGAGAGGGACGCGGACGGGACGACACTGACACAGACCAAAGGATTCTTTCAGAGTGGAAAGAGAAATGTATCCACTTTTTCCCCGCCTCCCACGTGTCGCGCGTCGACGCGCCGCTTGTTCTCTTCTCTCCAGGGAAGCCAAGTATCGAGTCCCCTTGCAGAGAAGAAGAGGAAGGCGTTGATCTTCGAGATATTGCCGTGGCCAGCGAAGGTCGCGTGCTCATGGCAGTGGAAGTGGAGTATCTGGAGGTGAGTTTTCGGCGAGGAAGAAGGCGCACGGACGCCCCTGTGGAAAGCAGAGGAAGACCAGATAGAAGCCGGTAGGGGAGAGGACGACGAGTTCGGGGGAAAACTGGGGAAGGAGCGCAGCGGTCTCTGGAGCGCGAGGGGAGAAGGGAGCGCTCAAAAAGCCGGCAAAAAGATGAGGGGCCCGGGAAGTTACAGAAGAAGCTAGTCGGCAAAAACGCAAGCACGAAAGAACTGGATTTGTCGTTCGAGACGGTGGCAGTGCGGAGACCCTGGAAAGCGTGCGTCCGTCCCAAGAGCGAAAGGCAAAGTTTACAAAGGCAGAGATGTCCTCGGAGCCTGGCTGTGCTCTGGTCGGTTGTCTCGGGTTCCCTCCAGCTCCTCATCTTCACCTACCTTGCGCAGCGCGAACCTCTCCGAAAGCTGGTCAGTTCGCTTCTCGGCTGTTCTTCCTCCGCCTCGGCGAGCGAGGAAGAGCGACGGGAAGATCTGACTCGTCTCTCCGCCCTGCTGCACTCCCTTCTCTCTTCGTCCTCGCCGCACCTCTGGTGCATGCAAGAGCCGGAGGCGGCGGGAAAGGCGAAGGCAGACTGTCACGAAAGACGAGGGGAGCATCGAGGACGGCGCGACGAAGTGTTCAAGCAGGTGAGAAGAGCGTTCACCGTGGACGGGGAAGCGAGGCGGGGCGGCGCTCGGCCGCCGCACACGAGCCACACCGAGGCAGAGAGCGTGGGGTGTCAAACGGACAGCAGAAGGAGCGACATGAACAGAGAGTGCAGAGCGAAGTGTGGCCTTTTTTGGCTCGAGGACAAACCAGAAGTCGCGCGTTTATGATGGACGCAAAGAAGCCAAGAGTGCCGCGAGGGAAGCGAGAGAGAGGCAGAAGTCTTGGTCTGACGGGGAACGTCGCATCCTAGAAAACGGCGTTGTTTACCGGATCCAAGTTCGATCATGCTTGTTCGCCTTTTCCTCGCTTCCTTCTAGGTTCTCCTCGACGCCCTCCAGGGGTGGCTGGGCGAGGCGCGCGAACAGCCTTTTTTCGCGCCTGCTTGCGCTCCAGAAGGCCTCGCCTTTCTTCAGGCAACCCGGCAGCTGATGACTGTGAAGGGACAGAGACGCGGCGTTTCCCAACGAAGACACCTCCACCGATGTCGGTAAGTCTGAGCCGGGCACAGGCCGCTGCGCGATCTTTTCAGTTTCCCCGTTTCGCTGTAAAGGAAACAGAAGAACGGATGCCGGGCAGAGGCGCTTTCTCGAAGAGATTGTCTCGTTTTTCGACTCTAAGTGCCGCAGTACGGGGCGAAAAGGGCAAACGTTCTGCGTCTTCCCCCACGAAGCGTGTAATCCGGTCTCAAGAACTTATCACTCCTTCGCCTGCGTTGCCGAGCTGCATAGGGGTGAATGTGTCTGTCCAGAAGAGGCTGCGAACAGACTTTGCGAGCTGCCTCGCGGAACCGCCCAAACCGTCAACCCTGAAGGCACTGCGTCCTCAGACCTGGCAAATTCTCTTCGACAGGATGAAGACGTTCTCCAAACTTCCGGCGTTCTCAAGGCCTCAAATGCACATACAGGAATATGAAGATGCACCTGCATGTATATGAAGAGAGCAATGCGTGTCCATCTACGTGTGGACAACGAAGGGAGTGTCTTCGAATCTAGCGCGAGACTGGTGTGTGTGCAGGGAATCTGCCTAGATGCTTTGCTTTGCATGCGTTGTTGTGGCGAGCGAATTTTTTCGGTGCTCGGACACACTCTCAGGCAGATCCTCCGGGCAGCGGAAGCGGAGGCTGTCAAGTGCATGCTCCTGGCGCTGGCATGCGAAGAGGACCAGGATGGACCAGAGACCGAAGAATACAGCGAAGGAACAGACGCGGCGTATGCCGAGAAAAGAGAACTAGGAGGTACAGCCGAGGATCCGCAGGAGGCGTCTCCGCCGGCTGTCTCGCCGGACTCTCGGAGGCGTCGGCACAGCGCCGAGTCTCTGTGCTGGAGACAAAACGGGAGGTGTCTATCCTTCTTCCCCGTTTTGCCTCTCTCCAACGGGATGCTGCTCGAAGTCTGCGCAGCCCATCGAGAAGCGATCAGGTGAGAACGGAACAGACTAGGGCTCCACTCTCCAGGTTTTTTCTCTCAGATCGACCTAATAACCGATCTACAGACAGAAACAGAGGCTCGACTACACCGCGCGTGTATCTCCGTTTCCACTTCACACATTTGCTCTCGATCTATTTGGCTATCCATAGATGCCTACATGTATATACACATATATTTATATGCCTACCTTCAGATACATTTTTAATGATGTAGAGATATACCTTACCTCGGATGGATGTTTTGATATACCTATACATCTAGGTAGAGGTAGATACGGACGTTAGTGGCGCGTACTGTGCGGCGCGTATATTTGTGATTCTCTGTCTCTGGTTACGCGTGAAAAGTGTATGTGCGCAGAAGGGGGAGCGAGAAGGATGGACAAGGCAGTTAGAGGGGGGAAAATGAAGAGCGGACACGGAGGCATCCGAGCGGCGCGAGTGAACCGGATGCTGAGACGCTCCTGTTTTTTCTGCATGCAGTCGAGATCTTTGTGCACGCGTCGCGGGTGTCCTTTGTCCTCTTTTCTTCTCGCCTTCTTCCGGTTCCTCCGTTCCCGGAGACGAAGAGAAGAATGGGCGACGAGTGGGTACGAAGAACGCGATCGGGAAGCGAATGGAAAGACCTACAAGCTCCGGAGACGCGGAGAAAGCGAGGCAAGAGGCTGTTGAGGAAGGAGGCAGGGAGCAAGACGCAAACGAGGGGAGTAACTGTGGAAAACACCACAGACACAGCGAACACTGGCAAGAATGGCCTTTACCGGTGACCATCCGGTGGGGGATATCTTGGCGCGCGATCAGTGGATGAGAGCAGCGAATCTGAGAGCACGAGGGAAAAAGAGAGGCGAAAGCAGAGGGGCGGGAAAAAACAGGGAAAGGAGAGGAAAAGAATCGAGTCCAAGAGGCGTTTCTTAAACGGTGTAACTGCCTGACTCTTGAGACGTGCATATCTACATTCGTGCACATATATACCTACCATGTATATATGTATATATATATATACATAAATGTATAGGTAGAGAGAGATCAAGATATCCTCGCGATGGAAAACACGCGTTGAGCGCATGTGGTGTCGAGTAGAATGAGCACTTTTTTGTTTCCGTGTGTTCACTGTCGAACCTCGAAAACCTGACAGTGGTCACACTCAGCACGCGACGCACTGTACAGAATAATGTAGCAAGCGATCCCGGCGATGTGGGAAACAGCCCAGAGTGCACTCTCCAATCTTTTTTTATAGAGATGACGCACCGCTTTTTCGCGAAACCGAAGCGCCGAAATTTCCGGAGGGGGAAATCCCGGAACTCGTCTTCGCGGTCGGCTCAGCGAGTGGACTTGGACGGAAAAACGAACGGTTTTTTCGAAACACGAAACCTGAGATTTCTCCAAGTCTCCGACAACCAGGCAGCGCGTTTCTCTCGCCGGATACAGAGCAGGGAGAGAAGGAAGAAAACAGAGCGAGATATGTGCACGGATAGAAAGGAAGAGCGACGGTGATGAGAGAGGTGAGAAAGAAACGAGGAGAGATGAATGTTGAATGAGAGAGAAAGGAACGCGGATATGTGTTTATTAGAAAGGAACGAGAGAGGATTAACTCGGTGGGAGAGGAAGAGAAAACGACTGAAACGCGTTTCGTGCCGGTACGTCTTTTTTGGACTGTGGATAACGTGTTATCGCGTGGGCGGAATCCAAAGACTCCCACGGGAGAAGCGAAAAGGTGTCTCGAGTCTCGTGCTTCGCGCATCGGAAGCAGGCAAAGAACCATCGGATGTGTAGCGGCACACGGCGCGGCACATTCACTCTTCTGCTGACAATGGAGCACCACACACTCCTGAAACCTCGGGCGCTATCCCATCTTAGCCCCCGCACAAAACAGAGCTCCGATCGAGGGAATATTGGCAGGTCGTGTTTTGAACCGCATGCATGCACCGGCGACGAGATTGAGGTGTAGACGGGAGAGGACGCAGAAAGAGGCCGAGGAAGAGAAAATCACAAACCTTCGCCCACAATCGTTCCCATCATTTCGAAACCACCTGCCAGCACAGACCAGAAACGGCGTACAAAACGATCCTCTTTTCATCACGCTTCCGTTCTCCGCGTTCCCCTCGGTCAGCAACGATTCGCTCCCGAAAGAATTCTCTGTTTATGCCTCTCCAGGTGCGCCTCGTCGAAAGCGGGGACACTCAGGCTGTCTCCGTCTCTTACTCTTCTTCGTCGCGCCCCAGCGCCCTCCCCGTGGCCTGTGTGTTTTGTGTGTGTCGATCTCGTCTTAAACCAATTCCGCTGTCCCTTTCTTTTTCCGTGATGTCGGTTTTTCGGTTTAATCTTCATTCCTGTCCGTTTTTCTGTTTACTCTTCTTTCCTTCGCTCTTATTTTTTCCGTGTATTCCGTTCTCCTCCCGGTATATTCCTTTATTTGTCGAGGTATTTGGTGTCGAGGCCAAGTTGTTCCATGGCCTTGCGGTAGTTGTCTTGGTTCCTCATCAAGATTTGTTCCACAGGACCAAGGAGGCGCTTGAAGCTCTTTCGGTCCATGTAGGCGACCTGAACGTGGCTCTTCGCGACGACCGTCGCAGCCCGCGGCTGATCCTTCAGCAGCGCAAGTTCTCCGAAGAAGCCTCCCTTCTTGTACTCCATCACCACTTTGTCGTTCTTGATCGCCTCTGCCGTCCCCTCCAACAAAATGTAGAAAGTGTCTCCTGTCTCCCCCTCCTTAATGATCACGTCCCCGTCTTCGTACGTCGCCGTGCGTAGAGCGTCCGACAGCTTCGACCGCTCGTACGGATCCATGTCTTCCAAGATCCGAACCTGAAAAAGCAAAGTTCAAACGCCCAGCGGAAAAAAAATGCACGTACCAGCAGATAGGTAAAACCACTACAACCTACAAAAGACCGATTGGCGATCCCGCAGAAAAAAGGGGCGTGCATCACGGGCGCCTAAAACATATAACCGATGTGGCATAACCTTTATGTGGGATACGGAAATCCAACGCGGTCAGCTGTCTTAAGCGGTGGCGCACGACACTAGGGATAAACGTCCACATACAATGGAAACGTGAGGCGGTCGATGGCCTCGAGGCTGCATGCAGTCTGTAAAGAGGCGCACATGCTTCACAAACAGATGCCACTGAAAATGTCTTGACAGAAGAGACCCACGCGAAGACCTGTACTCAACAGATGCTTATACGCATGTATATGCATCTGTATAGAACGACAGATTTCGATGCACCGATGTATGAACGGCTTACAACGCGCGCATTTAACCCCATCTTCGAAGCAGTGAACTGCACACAGAGTGAAAACCGATATCCATGTTTGCACACACGCTTCTTCAGCTCTTCATAAAGAGAGATAAAATATATATACATGTATATACCCGGACACACAATTCCATAAATATATATATATATATGTTAGTTGTTTCTCTTCTTCCTCACCTCTTTGAGGGATTCTTCAAAGACTTCTCGCTTTTTGGCTGCTGCATCTCGTACAATGTTGGTGAAGGAGTCACGATCGAGAGCCCACAGCAGCATGTCGTCGGCGGCGATGACGGTGGCAGCGCGAGGGGCGTTGTACATGAGAGCGAGTTCTCCAAAGGCATCGCCGGGGCGCATTTTGCACAGGAATTTGTTCTCCTTCTCTCCCGGAAATTTCTTCATCACGTCCACTTCTCCTGTTTCAATTAGGTACAAGCGGTCTCCGTCGTCCCCTTGGCGGATGATCACAGTCCCTTTCTTGACAGAAACCTCTTGAAACGCGTTGATCACAATCTCCAAATCTTCAATGTCCAGCGACTGCGTCACCAAAAAACAAAAAACGAATGTCCACGTGGGTGCACAAAAAGGCACACATATAGAATACATATGCATGTAAGCGTTTACGTATATAAAATATATGTATTTTACGCATTTGTTGGCATCACCATCTTCCGATGTAGCTAGAACGAAGGAGAGAGTCAAGTATAAAGTAGTCGAGAGGTAGACACTTGTTTCTCGCACGAAGGCGCACGCGTCTTCATTGTGCATAGTCGATGAAGAGATCCACGCGCAGTGCCACCGGGACTTGGCTGTCCATACTCTGCCTGGGAGCAGGAACGAAAGAACGAGTCGGGGCTTACGCTGAAAAGAAAAGAACTTTCAATAACCTTGGTGATGCGCTCCTTCTGCTCCGCCGTCTTGGGGTACACCTGAGACGCATCCACACCGCACGCACGAGTCCTGCTGACACCCTGAGCGCAACGCGACTCTGGGTATGCCTGAATCGAGTCTCCAGGAAATGAGTGAGGTATCTCTGTCAAGTAAAAGCTTGGGAAACAGCAAGGAAAAAAAGACACACATGTCGTCACGGACGTTCTTGAGGAACGACTGGAATCGGAGAGGTGTGCGCGGCGTACACACATCACCCGCCCAACAGCTGTGCTGGGACAGCAGTTCCCAAATCCTCTGCTTCTACAGAGATACTTCCTGGCGCACATCCACGCGCGCATCGGTACTCACACGGATGCAGGGGTATGTTGGGGAAACATGCAGAGATATGAGGAGACGTGCTGAGATTTGCGGGCGCATGCAGAGATTTGAGGAGACATGCAAAGGCTTGCGGAAGCACGCAGAGATTCGCGGAGACAACAACGCAGAACCGGCGAAACGAGAGACGAACGAGAGACACAGCAGCGTGCCGCGTGAGGCCGAGCTGCACGCGCGTACTTGATACAGCCGGTGCGACAAAGAATGCAGATGTGTATTGCACAGGTTTAAATGTGTAGAAACCTATAGAAACGCACTCAAGGTGATGCTTACCGGCGCCACGAACTTCTTGCGCTTATTCCATTCGCCGTACGCCTCTGCGCTGACCGACTGGCGATTCTTGGCGCGTGACATGTATGCCTCGCTAGGCTGCGCATACACCCCAAACGCCGCATAAAGGGCAAAGAAAGGCAACAGGAGTTGAACGCCACGGCAGCACGCTTCACTTGATCGAAACTCTGAGACAGACCTCCCTGTCAAGAAGCTAAAAAACCCATCCCTATACAGATCTTACCCCGAATAAAAAGGCATCGTCTGACACATCTTCCCATTTGCGTATGTGCCCATATACATATGCGGGTGTTTCCTTTTCATGTGATGTTAAAGTGGACCTGTATCAACTCCGTTATCCCCACACAAGAATAATCAAAGCATATATACATATATATATTATCGCATATATGCATATGGACACCTGCACAGAACGTCGACAGAGGTGTGTATATGAATCAGCTTTCTTTCGCGTGGGTGACTGCAGCTTACCTGTGGCATGTCTTCTACGACATCATCATCTTTTTCGTCTTCGGTATCCAAATCATCTTCGGTCACTAGGAACAAGCAAACGCATGCAGCGCGGCGATGCCACAAAGTCCACGACGCCCGAAAGAGCAGTCACGCAAAAGACCGCTTGTGGGGCGAATCGGTTCGTGTGCAGAGCCCGGTACGGACTTCTAGCTCTCCACGAGTGGAGATATCTGTGAAACATTCGACTCCGGGGAGGGGAGCAAACTGACACTCTGTGCATACTGCGTGCCTGGCAACAAAAGATGCGAAGGCACAGAGGAGGAGGAAGACGAATGCGCACAAGATACGCGAAGACCGAGACGCACAAGACCGTGGCTCCGGTACTTTCCACAGGCAAGGAAAAACAAAGAAGTCGAGGCTCACAGACGCTGCCGCCGGGGGGACATTTCATGTACAAGCAGCTCGGGCAGTCAGGGAAACCAATAAAAAAGTGCAGAAGAGTTGATGCATGCACGCCGCAGTGCGCGGAGAATCTACAGAGATGACAAAAAAAATGCGTCCGCAAATGAAGCAAACAGCAGCGCATGGATGAGGGACGCCAAATGGGCCAAAACTGAAAAGCGAGGAGCCAGCGTTGTCTTCCGCAGTGCTCGGTTTCCTGCGTGTGTGTGTTTTCTTGGTAAAAAAATATCTCGGTTCCCCCGGGGTTTTCTGAGCTGCAAGGGTGGTGAGAGCGTGCCTCGAACGCCTTTCGCGCAGTATCCAAAGGTCCCTGACTCGACGTTCGCCTCGGCTGAATCCTCTCTCGCGTCCCTCCCTTTCAACCTTTCCACAAAATGGAAAGTACCACCTAGAGAAGAACGCCACTTGCGTTTCGACGCCGAAGGACCCGACAGGACGGAGAATGCACGAGAAAGCAGTCGCGGGCCCGCCACCTTGTCGCATTTTGCCCACAGGTGAGGTGTACATACAGCCCAAGCGATCGGCGGCCATACATATCGGATGTGTGTTCATGTGCATACATTTTCTACGCGTCAGTCAGGGCTACCTGTGTAGGTGTGGAACAGGCACGGGGAGGAACTGCTCGTTGGCTTGACGTCCACTCTCGCCGTTTCAACGAGTTCAGATGTGGAAAGAGTCGGCGCAAGTGATGCACCTCATGACAGAGAGAAGATGCAAAAGAGGGCTTACATTGAGGGACGACCGTTGAGGAGTTGGAGGAGGCGGCCTTGGTTCCTGATGTCTTCTGACCGGACGAGGAACTACCGGTAGTTCCCTTCCCCTTGGTCACTTTCGTCAAAACTGGAGCAGCCGGCGACTCCTCTTGAACAGTATCCGCCTTCTGGCTGAAAATCGCATCCCCACATATACACACGGAGGACCGCAAACACGGATATCCACATGAATTCGGTACTGCCTCGCACGCACGTCCTACGGCTTCCATGTGTATCCCAAGGCCGTGACGGTAGAATGTATGTACATACAGTTGTGTTTTTACGGCCAGCCGAGGTGTTCCCCCGTACAGCTTCAATACCCCCGTTGCTTCCACGTGGCAAGTGGGAAGAGCCCCTAGGAAACCCCTCATCGACTCCACAGTACGAACCGAAACATCCACGCAGAAGACTACCAAACACGACTTTTATTGCCAAGGAGTCACTGTCAGCACATCGAAAAAAAGTCGGCAAAAGATAACGAAAATGTCCATCCGAATTGTTCCCGCAGTGGGTGCAGCCGTGGGGGAGTTGTCCGCCTATCGTCTCTCGAAATACGCAGTAATCGCGAAATGCAGTGTGTTTGTGGATTCCTCCATGTGCACGCAACACGTAAACAGACACAGCGGGCAATTTATATCCAATGGGCATCCTAGAGAAAGGAAAGGTAGAAAGTTTGATTGCGTGAACGGAAGATGAATGTGCACAGATGTGGGAGTCGCTCCGGTAGAAAAAAACGCAATCGCTTGACGCAGGAACAGGTCGCTGTAAAAAGGTTGCAACATTCCTATGGCATGTATAAATCCATGTGTAAGGATCGGTCCCTGAACATAATGCACAACGATGGCCGCAGGTCGCAGTTTAGTGTCGACGGCGCCGGAGTGGTTGTGCGATTCTACCACAGTTGACACAAAAAAGCACACGAGCTGGAAAAGTACGAAATGTCCTGACACATGGAAACGAGAAGTCGTGCAGAATCCATATTGACAGACCGGAAAACGGGTGCCATGACAGATACGGTGAGACAGCGGCCCAACCGAAAAAACAGACGTTGGGTGACCGCAGGAAAAAGGGAACTGGTTCTATCCAAGGGCCTGATTGCAGAAACGCCTGACAGTCCAGAGGATAAACTTACCATTCACAAGCGTTACCCATTTTGCAGAAAACGGACTGCGGAATGTTGCAGGCAAAAAGAGCAGACCGAGGGAAAGGCGCGCGGGAACGGGAGAGAAAGGAGTAAAAGCAGTGTTGGGAGTGCCCAGAAACGTGGCAGGAGAGAAACGGCGAAGAACGCAATAAAAGGATGTCCCAGGAGCGTAGTATAAGGAGGTTTGTCAGAATAAAAACAAACTCCTGCTAAAAAGCTTGACGTGTAACGGAAAGGCTGCAAACCACAGACATGTCCGGTCGAGGACCTCGTAGTTCTCGAGAGCGATCGACGTTCGAAATATAAAGTAAATTTTCCAGGGAACATGTGGAGGCTGCTAAGCGATTCCGGTCGGAACAAACTTTTCTGGCTCGCTAGAGAGAGTTACAGAGAGGAAGAAGGTGGGAGAAAAACGTTTTCTCCTGTTGCCGTGCGCAACAAAGGGAAAAACTGTGGACTCGTGGTTGATGCAGCTGCTCCGGGGTGTATGTACACCGGAGAAAGGTGGAAAACAAGCAACTGAAACCGAGAAAAACGGAAGGACGACAGCGTATCAGTGAGAGCAAAAAACCTTCGGGAAGAAGGGTTGCAAGTATGAGAAAAACGAGCGCCCGCAGGACCCAAAAAAGATCCCTCCCAGTTGCTCAGAGTACAAATCCATCAAACGCCGGTTACTTGCTCCGCTACCTTCCTGGCGGCGCACTCAGCTGTGCTTGCATTGGCCGACAATCCGGGCGCACCGACACCAGAAAAAGTGAAGCCGCAAGAGCGCGACGCAGCAGGCCGACCAACAAGCCGCCCTCCGCGCGTGTTGGCTGCAGGCAGAGCTCACAATGTTGAGACGGAATGAGCACCGCAAGGAGGTCACACCTTTCGCTTTTCTGTCTCATCGTTTACAACTTCATCAAGCCCCTGCTATCTTGGCATCAGGCGGTTTCCTCTCTTTTTTTCGGGCGTTAGGAAGCGGACTGCGTGCGGTGCGTGCTCTGATGCGCAGTTTAGCCTGCGTGTGCATGTCGCCCCAGAATGTCCGAGACGTCGAGAAAGCACAGAGGAGGCCGCAGGGAATAGAAACTGGGGGGGACTGCTTTCTTCGTGGGTGGCGACTTCCGCAGTGGTCACGCAACATAAACATCAGCGCCGGACGTTGTTCGTCTTTTTCTTTAAACTTGTAACGATGGGCTGCCAGTGATTCATGACGGATTCAACAGCCACATTTCCAGGGTGGTATCGTCGCCGTCCTTCTGTCGTGTTGCTCGACGTCGCTAAGGTGAATTCGAGCACGGGCCACCACGTAGAAAGTTGCTTAGCATGTCCTTTGTAGTGTCGTAACGTACAGTCAAGGCGCCACGAAAGTGCTCGGCTTCCCGTCAAGTTTTCCTCAAAGGATTGCCCTTTACTGCTGGGAGATGGGAAGGTCCTGTGTGAAAGGGGGTGCCTGCTGCAGCACGCCACATTCAGAACTAAGTTTAGGTGTGCATTCGGCGTATGAAGCTCCACTTGACAGCGGATGTTGCCTCTGAAGGCAACCGTGCCGCTGGGATGAACTGCGTGTCTCTCTTGGCAAGTATTTCCAATTTCCAATGCCCTCAGGAGGCAAGTCCGTCCATCACTCTTTTGCAGGGCAGTGTACGCGCCGAGCTCATGCTGATGGGTGTGCGGTTATCCATGGCAAGCCTCTTTCTGGATACTGGGATTCTCTACTGGGCACTACTCAATATGTGTCAATCGTAATGTTTCGGCATTTAGGGATTCCTGTAGAACCCGGAACTGCCAGCGGTTCGCCAGAAGAATAGTGCAGACGTGAGCAAACCAATACTAACCCACGCATTGAGCAGAGTAAGGTATGCTTTCAGCGAGATTCGTATACCGGGGCGGTGTAGAGACGTGAGCCCAAGAATGGAACTGTTTCCCCTTAATTATCGTCGGCAAGGAGTCTCTAGATCGTGCAAAAAGTGAGTCAGGTGGTGGTAGAAGTAACTCTTCCCTGTTCACTCACCCTGCAAATATGAGTTTCGATGTAGCGCAGGGGCTACTCATGGAGCGTAGTACGGAGCGGCATACGCCGGTGACGGCTCCCGGGGGCGGTACCTCTTGTCCGATGTCGGTGGTGGCACGTAGCCAAATCTGGCGTTGTTCCAGTTTATTTGACTTGTATATTTTGAGTCACATTTTGTGGATTTCTTAGTCTTGGTTATTTAAGCACAGAAAAGATCCGCGCATCACATGGACGTAGAACCGTGCCAGTCGAGTGAAGCCGTCGTCGGCTCAATATACGTCTTGAGGGGGTTCGAAGCGATGAAACACTCGTCGTAGTAGGGTGATATCCAGGGCTGTTTAGCGATGGAGACGGCATCGTATGCATGCCAGTCGGTGTGATACGGTAATTCTGGCAAGAAAAAGCGTGCAAATTGAAGTCGACGCACTAAGCAAGTTGCCTGCCACTTCAGGAGTAACTGGCTAAGAAGAAAAGAGACGTCCCGAAATAAAGCGGTTAACGGTGGAACCCGACACAAAAAAGAGCTTTGTCACATTTAATGCCTTTTTCTTTGAGACGTCGGCTACGCGGTTGCAATCCATCTTCCACAATTCACTGTAGCTTGCACATACTCGATTCCATTTTTTGTAGCAGAGGCACAGTTCTTTGGTTCTGTCTGGAACATCGGGGGTGAAGGCTGTGATCGCAGTTCCGGCGGCCGCCCCCCCCCCCCCCTCCAATCTCGGCTGCTTAAAACGTGGTCGAAAGCTCGTCAGTGGTACACAAGTCTGCTGCAGTGCCTCGTAAGTCTGCTTCGCGCCAACTTACCGTAGAGTTAGATAACGCCGTTCCACTACGAGCCGCTAGCCGTGATGTTCGTGTCAGGGACGTACTGGCACTGAGGTCATCTACAAAATCCTGCGGCGGCTGTTCAACTGGAGGCAGTGTCTACAACGGAAGGAGCACGATGCCCCACTTGCGTATGAGGTGGGATAGGGCCCCCTTTCTCGAGGGCAAAGAAACGTGTTGGTGCAAGAATTATGATGCATGAGCCAGCAGGGCAGGTATCTCACTATGACGCAATGCTTATAAGCCTACACTGTCTGGCCCTTCCTGACGTGTTGCACCTCCCGGCGCTGCCCTTGCAATCCTGAGCTGTCGCTCTCCGTATACTCGTATCAGTGGAATTCCTGCCTTCAGTCCCTGTAGTACGACACAAAAACCCCTGTGCGTCCTGTGTATGGCATATAGGGCAAACACGGAAAACTTCTGTGAGAGTGCCCCCTGCGTGGGGCTCTCGACTGCCTCCCGTTGTGTCGAAGCCCATTCCAGTATCAACCGCGACAAGAATATCGCTTATCACAGGTACCAGCGTCACCAATGTGATAAAACCACCAGTCTCGTGCGCTACTGGTTCCCCGTTCACGAACATACCGTCGCACAGAATCACAGTGACTTTCGAGAATTCGTCTCATATTGCTCATTAGACTGCAAACGCGGTCGTCTGCGTTGGGGGCAGAAGCGACGGGGAAGGCCTCAATCAGGTTCACACAATTGCTCGTGTATGGTGGTGGCACCAACAGAACTTTTTGAACCGCGAGAGGCAGTAAAGGAGCTCTTCCGTATTATTCACCAATTTGTGTTTGAGTTGCCGGTATACCTTTCACGGTCTTGCGGCCAGGTCGAGGGGTGGCCGAAGCCCTGGGAGACCGGTTTACTGTGCGACTGCATTGGCAGGCTCTATGAGACTATTCTGCGCCCGCAGTGTGACCCGCACTGCTGAGAGCGATGCCATATACGGTCTCCCTCGAAATATTTTTGGCAGCGGCGGGATAGCGATTTAGTGAGTGCAACCTAACTGTAACAATCTTCTGCGTCGGGGTTTCAAGGGAGGCGAACAGAAGGAGAGTTCATGCTTAGAGGCGATGACAATCACAGGTCGGCAGGGAAGAGTGAAGAACAATTTTGGCGGTCGTCGCGCACCCAGTACAAACTGTATCACTGTATCTTTTGTGCTGGTGTTTCGAGGGGGTAGAGACTCGGTGAGCATGACACAAGTCTAAGTGTGCTCCAGTGACCCGTTGACCGCAACACTGTGAACAATGGGTTTGTTCATATCTACTGCAACTCTCGGTGTTGGCGCTGCCACAGCTAGTCCAGCAGACAGATGCAGAAGCAGCTCGCTGTTGTTGGTGGCAGTGCATGGTCGAAGGAGCTGAGCGGGTAACCTAAACTTCTCCATAGTGTCCCGGAAGTAGCGGTAATGTCTGTTTTCTGTGGGAGTTGTTTTGAGTGTCTAGGGCGAATTCCCAGCGAAGTCCTGCAAAAGAGAAAGCAGTCGTCAGCACGCGAGTGTCACGGGAGCGAATTGAGCACACACTCATTCGATAAAAGAAATTCACGAGCCGGGCTGATCTCCAAGACTAAAGGCGGTAAGTCATCCTGTTAACACTGTTAACAAGCGGACCTCGCTCGGTTTCGTACAAGCGCAACGCGTGAAGCTCCTTTATAGATTTGACGGACGGTGTTCAGGCGCCGATCCTGAAGTCTTTATCCAGGCTTTAGTCCAGCATATCGATTGCATCACAACATAAGGGTCAAAGCAGTCTGGTTGAAGTTGCGATTACGTGGATGGATCTCACAGCATCGCTTCGAGAAGTGGATCGATGAGAAGGCTACGTGCTACAAAGGGCCTGCCGAAGGCCAATCGTGGTCATCAGGTAACAGTGCAGAAATAGCACAAAGCAGCCCGCCAGTTCTCGCTTTCGCTTTCAGAATTCACACCCACTCTTAACGACCCAACTCTCCCTTCCGTGTACTATCCGGTCATTCGTGCGGAGCGATCCTCCTATTCCACAAACAGTTGCTACCGTTCCTAGTGCTCGTCGCCGAAGGTGTCACGAGATAAAACCTATGGCATCACCTTTGGGCGAAAGCCCTTCTTACAACAGACACAAATAAATACAGGACATCTTCTCCCTCTGCAGCCTCTTCCAGAAGACATCGGATTCTCGGCCTGCCGAGTGCCACAAACACCGTTTCTTTCGTACGCACCTGAAAATCAGCATGCAGCGATGCCGAATTCGAACAGCGATCTTAAACACGACGCCGCTGGTGTAGAATGACCCGCTTTTGAAAAAGTCGCGTGGTCCTCTTCGTACTTGACTACTACAATACCGCAAGGATGATGCAGAAGAAGTTTTTCTCACACCACGCTTGTTGGTAACTGGGCCTGGAAACGGAGGTTTTTCTGGGGAACTCATCCGAATGGCAGCTTGCGCCGCCAGAGAGGGCCCGTTCTGTTGTCGCTGGCTGTCGCTTGTCGAGGCTTCTTCGACAACGGTACAGACATTTTTTTTATGACTCCACAGTCTCGCTGTCGCCAAATTGATTCCACATCCACCACCGTTTTTAGAAAACACACACAACCGTAGTGCTGCTTTGTCCCTGGGTACTCTCTTGACGGCGATGAACAGCCGAAGGGAGGGCGGGAATATAGATGCACCGCGATGCGGCAACAAACTTGCATGCTGTTTCTCTCTTACCCTGTGTCTCCCTCCAGCTATCACCAGCGACCCGATAAATTTTCAACGGAAAGAAAAGAAGGCGTTGAGCATAAAACCTATTTACAGTAATAAAGTGAATCCTCTATCTCTTCGTCTCTTGCCATGTACAGGAGATAACATGAACTAGAAGTAAATATCGGAGTCAGAGTGTCACTTCCGTTGCCTAGGATCCCAGAACTGACAGGGCACGCGGCGAAAGCTGGCTGTCTTCTTTTTCAGGCAACTGCACTTAATCCCAGCACAACACCTTTTGAGATGTTATCGAAACACTTCCTGGAGAAAATTCCGGCTCTTCCTTTCCTTTGTTTTGGCAGCTGTTCCTTTTTGTTGCGCCTCCTCCGCTCACCTCTCGCGGCCGCTGTCCTGTCCCCCGCCAAACAGCTCGACCGCAAATGACCCGTCCCTCTTCTCTCTCTCCTCCTTTTTCCCACTCCTTTTCCTCCCCCTTTTTATGTACAAGCCTCTTCCCAACGAGATAAAGCGCTGCGAAAGATGGCGTCGCTGCAAGCTGCCTCACTAGGAAGCTTTCCTTCGTTTTCTTCTAGAGACGAGAGATCAGGTCCACGGTCTTCCTCTGTGTGTCAGCACTCCAACTCTGTTTCTCCCCCCTCTCCAGCTTTTCTTCAGGACCAAGAACATAAATGGAGGCGGCACTATGCGTCGCTGACTCTCTGCCTGCAAAGAATGCAAGACGGCGACGCAGGTACTGCGTTGCCCTCGGTGAAAACAGGAGAGAAGCGTTTCGTCAGCACACGGAAGAATGCGCGTCTGCTCACAGATGTTCTCCTGTCCTCCGGCAAAGCGGCATCCCGACGGACAAAGGCTGAACGTAGATGGATCCTATGCACACTTTCGCAGATACGAGTGGACGTAGACAGAGATGCGTGCATGCGTAAATGCGGGGTATAAATATCATGCACATCTAATCGCTTTCTTCTCCACCTTCCAAGGAACGACTTCTTCTTCTGTGTCCATGTTTTCTCGGAACAGGTCTATCTTTCCACACCACTTGGTGCTCTTTTCACACGACTGTAGGGTGTTCGCCGTTCTGCGCGTGTGCGCCTCTTCGTTTGGGTGTATGAACAGCTGCAGAGGACGTGGAAGCCGGGACAGACGCGTGTGAAGGCGCTGACATTAGTGTAAGCATGGCATCCGCCGTAGGTTTCTCTCATCGTTGCGAAGAAGTCTGAACGCTGTTCGCAGTTCACGTTTCAGTCTTCCTATCCATCTGTCCATCCGCCTACCCCTGTAACTACCTACTTCTTTTTGTGCGCGTTCCTGTCTGCGCATCCGTGATTTGCTTTCTCCTCCGATCTGCGCATCTGTCCTTCCGTGATTTGCTTTCTCCTCCGATCTGCGCAGTTCTCGCCTCATCACTGTATGTACGCCATTGTCGACTTGCAACTCTCTCTTTTCTATGAACCTGTTTCTGAGTCCGTCTGTGTGCGTTCCTCCATGCGTGTCAGCACGCCCACATGCGTGCCCACGGACTTTGTTTGTCTCTGCCTGCTGCGTAGACCTGTCTCCCTCACTCTCGCTGTCCTCTTTTTACCCTTCTCGTGACTGGCCGTGCTCCCGCATGGCGACAGCACTGCGCAGTGCTGTCAAGCCCCAGATCAACACGGCTTGTCGTCTGTCTAGGAGAGCACTGAGGAGCGTCGAACCGGATTAAAATTGCTCGGTTTAGGCGACTCAGGTGCCGACCCTTGCGGGTTCTTTGATTAAAACAGCCGTCTTCGCGTTCGCATGTCGACTAGCTTCCATCCGTATCTTTGTCGCTCGCACTGTATCTTTCAGCTGCAACAGTTGGAAGCAGAGGCACGGATGTCTTCAAATTCTCAGGCTCTTCTCCAAGTGGTGAGCGTTTTGATTCCCTCAAACCCGGTTGCTCGCGTTCGCAGGTTCGTGTGTTGACTCCTGTTTTCGTACGCTGTTGGCGCTGTCCCATTTGCGTATACGAAATGAATCGTTTTACGGAATCCGCGCTTGGCAGGAAAATGTATGCCGTCACTCATTCATCTATATAGTTGCGTTTTGTCCATGAAGAAGCCTCCAGCGAAGGGCAATGCACCGTGCATATATATATATATATATATATATATATATATGCATGTCTGTACACGTGAGCGTAGACAGTATATGAGTCGATGAATGTTAGTGACGTGCTACTTTTTAGGTTCGGAGATATCAGTCAGATTTTGAACAGGCACGCTCTACGTTCACTCGCCTTGTGCAACAGTGGCAGCGGCAGCAGCTCCTTCAAGGTTCTGGCCCCCGAAGAGCTCAGGGTATCCACCGGACAAGGGTAAGAGCGTTGTCTGTTTTCCCCCCGTTCGGGAACAGGTACTTAGAAGTATCCTCTGTGTTACTTCAGCTAACGGGAAAGGACGCGCAATGCAGCATTGACAAATCTCGTTATTCCACACCTTTCTCGAATAGTAAATGACTGATTCTTGCCCGCGTGCCACAGGCAAGCATTGCAGTCGGGTTTTTGACGGAGGCGTCGTTTGGATTAGAGGTTGTGGAAAAGGCAGAAACGCGCCGAAAGAAAGCAGTTGGCTATGGAGAAGAAAACACGGCAAAGTGCGCTCGTGGCTTCCTCGGCCGCAGCCGAGAGACATGAGAGACAAATGTACAGGCATATGAATTTGACGGACGGCTGGTTTCTTTTGCGTTTTGAAAGAGACAACCGTAAATTCTGTAACCATGCAAATCGGCATCGTCGACTTTTCTTGTCACGTCCTTAAAACACTATTCCATTCCTGGTGGTAGTGTGTTTAACGTAGCAGCCAGCATTTGTCTGCGAGGTAGGTCAAAATATCTACCAATTTATGACTTCGTCTTTATGCGTATCTAATATCTTTATTCGTATATACATCGTGTTATTGTATGTTCCGCGTGTATCTCTACCTCAGTACACATATAAATGTGAATATACTGCACGACTGGGGCTCCCATCCGTTTTTTTTTGTGTGTATGAATTTTTGTCGTCTCGGCTTTCCTTTTCGCCTCCTTCAGGTCCAAAATTCCGCAGAGTCCCCGTTTTCTTCTTCTTCGACAGCAACCAGCAGCAATCACAGCTTAGACACTGCTAAAGCGGACGAGACGGCGCTCGCTGTTCATTACGCCGGAGGGACGCTTCTCGGAGAAAGCAACAGGCTAGCTGTGGAGTCGGAGCACGTTGGCCTCGCCGTTATGGGGCAACTACGGACGCAGAGGGAATCTCTTATCACTTCCCGGTCGTTGGTAGGCTCTTTTTTATGGCGAAAACGGACGGAAGGGCACACAAGACAGCGAGAGAAGGGATATTTTGCTGGTGTGTAAGAAACGTTCTGCTTCTTTCATACGCATTAGCATGCCTACGCTCCTCTATGTCGGCTTATGAATGTAGATGCATATGGTTTCTTGCATTGGTGACATTCGTGGAGATACAGGAGATGTCATTATCGCTTTTTAAGCGGATCGAAATGACAACGCGTAAAACAGAAACTGACTACACGGAGAAAAAGACGGTGTCTTTCGTCCCCTGCTGACTCCGTAAAGTGTGTTATTATTCGTGCGTGTCGCATGCCCTCCGAAATCAAGAGCGCACCCCTATGGCTGCTCCCTTCCACGTCCCTGCAGGCGCAAAAGACCTACGGAGAACTTCAGGATTCTCGCTCTCTTTTGACAGCCATGTTAAGGCGGACTCTCTTCAATAAAATGGTTCTTGTCGCGATTATCGTCTTCCTCTCTCTTGCCATCATCTGCGTGTTGTTCCAGCGACTCCTGCGTCTTGTACGGGTTCTATGAAGACAAGCAGACGCATAGAACTACATGCGCGTGTGCACTTACCGCCAAAGTTAAGAAAAGATTTATCACTGCACCTGCAAGTGCTCCGCGTGCTCCTCAGAAAACAAGGGAACAGAACCAACGTCAAAATGTATCGCTTCGCTGCTCTGCAATAGAGGTTGCAAACCTGCCAACTGTGTAGCTACCACGAAGGGCTCCTGCCTCCTGGAAGGTGTCGAAGCGGATCCTGACGGCTTCCAGTGCTCGCATTTCTCGAACCATGGCCCAACAGTCTGGGTACTTGCCAGCGCACCTCATCTACTGAGCTGGGACCACCTACCTCACAACGACCTGACCCTCATTGGTGGAGGATCTGTTGACATGCGTCGATCCATTATTCCTGACAACTTTGCTGTTGCTTACGAGGTGGCTTACTTCACGCACCACAGCAGACAGTATGGACAATCGGCCCGGCAGAACTGGGTCAGTGCTCGGCAACGCCTACTCGGCCGTCGTGAAGATCAAAATTCGATGGTCTTCGGGGAACCGGAAACGTAGCTTTCTGCGTGAGTGGCGAATCTGCATAGATTTTGACTTTTGCGACTACGTAAACTGTCGCAGCGACTTCTGTCTGTTGGCTACTGTCCAGCACTCACGTCAATAAAAACCCATATTTCCTACCAAAAAAATCTGATTCCCTTTGTGCACCAGCACCCGTTAGATGATAGCCTAACCTGGGCCCACTTCCCAGTCGTGTCTCTGGAACTACGTGTCCACGTTGCAGCGTGCAACAGCCCTGTCCTGCTATGCCCAACTTTGCTAACCAGTACCAGCCGTCATTGCCTATCCTGTATGGCGGATCTTGAACGTAGCGCATTGATCGAACTGAAAATCTCCCACATGCAATTGCATTCGCGGCGACAGATGCCCCATGGAGAGATGGCGCGGCGCGCGTGGAACTTGTTTTGATGATCCCGCACACCTCAGTACGCTTCTCGCCCGACACTGTCCACCGAGTTAACCCGAACAATCATCCATTACATCGTGTTTTTCCTACTTTCACTTCGACTGTTAGCCACAGGAACCCTCTAGCACACAACAGTACCTTGGCATCGCTTATCATCATGCAGAACGGGTGTTCGGAAGCCAAAGTATGTAGAACGTGGTGTGCGCCGGCGCAAGTTACGCTTGTAACTGCGACATCACCTTGACCCTCTTTCGTCTATTGCCGCCCTCTCTCCACGTGCTTCATACTTTCCCTGAAGGGCTCGAACCGCGCGACCCCATTTTGTGGAACCACCCGCCAACCATTACCCACCGTCGGAGAAACCGTCACACACTGATGCGTAGCAACTCAAATAATGAAACATGCTGCTAAACAACGGCTCTGGGTGCCTCAACAATTCTACGCACGAAATTGACGAATCAGTGACACGCCTCCACAACGGTCGACAACGACGAACCGCCCATTATATATCCACTTGCTCCCTTGACTTCAAGTCACATTCCGATGGGCCCTGTCGCTCGAGAATTCCACGCACTGTCGCTCCCATACTCTTCGGTGAAACAACTAATCTGGCGGCAAGGGAAATACTTTGTCGCCATGCGAACGTTACGGCGTCTTCAACGGTGCCGTTCCGGACGACGCATCACCGTCTTCTGTAAGTCCACTGAGCTGCTTGAAACCCTCTTCCCCCGTGTTCACGTGAGCAACCGCTTCCGCAGCTTCAACACGCGACAGTGGCGCGCGCGCCGACAGAAAATTTGTTCCGCTAAAAAGCAACTTTTCTGACAGTCACCCTTTGTGTGCGTATACGCCGGTGGTAGGCCTAGTCACATCGGGTCACGATTGCCTCCACGGTTCATTCAGGCCCATCGATCTCTCAGGGTTCACCATCATTCAGGTTCGCCTGGCGGGCAGTGGGATCCAGTGGTCATTCCCCCCCCAGTGAACGGGCTGGGTAATGGTTCGTGTCATCGCTCCAGCAGCTTTTCCTCCCCGCACTAGCTTGTTCCAGGGTGGTCCGGGACTTGTGACGTCCTGGTCCACTGAGCCACGCGAAGACGGCTGCCCTGCTTTCTTTCAATCATGACTCGTTTTGTGTTGTCGGCGTTGTCGAAGTGTCCTAACTGACGCGTCAGTTACATTTTTTTCTGTGACACTTTTCGGCATCTTATTTGGAGCATTCGTCAGTGAAGAGAGGACATTTTCTGTGAATCGAGCAGCTGCGACCGAATGTGTCCCTGCGGCATGGTCCCTTCTTAAAGGCAAACGGATGTCTACTCTGTTTTATTTACAGAAGAGTACATACAATACCCTCACATCTCTCGTGTGGTATTTCAGGGAGCAGCTGCACTCGCATGAGTTGCAGCTGCGAGAAGAGCCATGCCTCTCCCTGCTCTGGAGTGTGAAATACGTAGTAGTTCCAGTAAGGTGTGCGCGGCAGGCGTAACCAAGGTCAGCTCTCTTGCTTCCAGTCCAAACGACCCGTCGCGTCTCGTTTCAATCCCCACGGTTAAGAGCCAAGACGTGGAACCTGTGTACGTATATGTGATTTTTTTTTCCAACGATCCGACGGAGTTTTTGACTGGTTGCAAGATTTGTGAATTCGTCCGTCTTCTTTAAGAGCTTTGGTCGCTCTTACATTTCCCTTTTGACACGCGGCCTCTCGATAATTTTTGGAGTTTATTTAATCTGGGTATCGGGCCGCGGAGCAATGTGCTGGGGCTACCTTACGAACTTCTTTTGCGTACATAAACGTACACGTTTAAACAGTGTTGAACAAGCTGAAGACTTGTGAAACGCTAGTTGACGTTTTAGACGCAAGAAAAGGTTCCGTGATTGAGAAGGTATGATGGTCGTCGATCTTCAAATAGAACAAGCTTTAGCGGGCTACAGTTTAGTTGTATAGGTGACAAACTTGGCGGATGAAACGAGTATCTCGTACGGTACATAGTCCACGTTTGTATATATATGTCTTACCATTTTGAGACTCGAGTTCGAATGCTTGTGGAAATCGGAACAGGGTGCGGTGGAATAGTTCACGTCGTGTGGAGGGGACCTAGTTCTTTGTCTTCCGGGCGTTTGCATTGGCCCGTTTTTTCTTCTCGTAAGAGCCGGTCTGTACTCGGCAAGTTACTTGCAGTTCCAATAGTACACGGGGAGTACGGAATTCGGTGGTAAATCGTTGTTTGAGTTTTTTAGGCTGCAGTCAGAGATTCTACGTTTATATCACAGGCTTTTGTGAGCTGTCACACATCGGTGCAGTGGGATATCTATACATTCGCAGTTTGAAGCCGAAGGTTTCTACACAGAAAAATTGGAATGCGCAAGCTGCTAGCAGCACTCAGTCGCGCAATGTACTCGCTTTGGTAGCCTTCAGCAGATCCGTTTCGAAAAGCTATTTGTTTTCCGAATGGTGTCCGGAACCAGACCCGGGAGAGACGAGTGACGGTGGGGTGGCAGAGGGCAGATCTTCTGTTTCGAGCGTCTGGAAGTTCGAGTATTATCGGTTATTTCACAAACAACTACCAGCGGTATGCTGTTGGTGTCTTAGTAGCCTTTTCGCGGGGGGACAAAAATTCGTGTCGGAGTACAGGTATGTAAACCCAGTTTAGTGCCAGGTCTGAATCAGGTGGCGCACACAGTTTTGCATATTTGTATTAAATAACCTTTTTCTCGATTATCGTTTTGCCGTTTTCCCAGTTTTCGGAGACCCGATCATTTGCCAGATGAAGGTTGCTCCTGCGACACCTCCTCGTTATTAAATATACCTGTGTGAAAGGTATACAACTTCTGTGAGGGTTCACGTCGCGCTCGACTTTTTTTCCATACAGAGCATTAGCGCGACAGTGTCTGTACTATGGCGAAGACCCAAGGTCACGGCCGTGTTTTGGAGGCTTTGCTTGCGTCTTCTGAGTCCCCTGTCGCGGCCGCACAGTCGCTGTTAGATTCAGCCGTAGCAGCGGGGAGGGCATTCGATGTGGTTTCTTCTGGCGGCACTCTACACATGAGTACCGCATTTGATCAATCGTCTGCATCAGGGATGAACACTGAGGACGGCGATGGGTTAGCCTTTCTCGTGTCTCTGTTGGGCTTGGATGGACAAGGATCAAAGGGCGAGGAGGGGGTGAGCAGCGCATCCGAACCAGTCGATGGGGAAGGCGCGGAAGCGTCGGTAACCGGTATTGCGGGCCTGGAACCTAGCAAGGCAACTGAAGAGAGGAAGCATACAAAATGTGATGCTGTTGACGAAATAACTTCATCCGGCAACGTAGCTTCAAATGCACTGTCAGGAGTTACGGTGGGCTGTGGTTTCGAACAAGGGGGCGCAAGTGGGGCCATGGGCAGCGGCAAGGTATTCACCAGAGGCATGTCAATGTTGGCGAACATGGGTGGGGGGGACTGTAAGGGAGGAAGTGGTAGGGTTGGTGGAGCTGATTATGGTGAAAAGAGGTCAAGAGGACATGAAGGCGTTTCGTCAGAACTAGGCGGTGCCGGAGTCTGTTCTGGTGGGAAGGGCAGGACATTGGACTGTTTACGTTCGAGTAGAGGGACGCAAGATGGGGGGTGCGCAGTACAACACCGGAGGCGCAGTGTGGCCCAAAGTATACCAGGGCGACAGGTTTACGAGAAGAAGGGTTACCTTCCCTTTACATCCGAAGAAGGTCGTGGTGACGATGCCGGTCTCCAGGGTACATCGAACCATGGCAGCGGCGCCTGGGGGGTTGGTTTTCTACCGAGTATCTTACTCAATGACAGCGCTCTTGCTCTACAGACAGCGCTTGTTGCGCTGCTCCAGTTGCAGAAACAAGATGAGGAAGGAGTGAAACAAGAACCAGTTATACCGAGGAGGTACGACCAACTGTCAGTCATGAGAATAAAATGGCTGAAGTAGCAAGAACATACCCAAGAGGTGCAGAGGATTGATTTGTATAACGATGATACGCTACCTCTTAAGACCGGCGTGTTGACCTGGGGCGGTGCCACGTAGTTACACCGAATGGACCCCCCCCTTTCACGTGCTCGCTTTATTTGTTCGTTTGTTTTCACAGGAATTTGATGTGCACTGCTTTCCTCAAGACCGGTGTGTGCAACAACCCAGAAAGGTGCAATTATGCCCATAACATGGTGGAATTGCAGAAGAAGCTGGAATTGCGGAAAACGTCGCTGTGCAAATATTGGTTGAAGGGCAAGTGTGAGAACGAGGATTGCAATTTCGCACATGGAGAACATGAACTCCAGTCGACTGAGGGTGTGTACAAAACTACAATATGCAAATATTGGAAGCAGGGATCTTGCCACAGCGGCGGCAATTGCCGACATGCGCATGGTGAAGCCGACTTGCGACCGGAGAAGTACGTCAGACGAACGGGAAGTAGCTGGTCAGCATGTTGAGAATCACGAGTGAAATGCTTCTCGTTCAGAAATGGGAGAGGCAAGAGGTTGCAGGATTGGGTGCAGGCGCCGTGAGTTCAGTCGCTGTCGTGTGAGTGGAGGCTTTGGTGGCACAGTAGCATTTATATGCGGGATAGCAGGTAGAACTGGCTGGCGGTCACGCTGAATAACTTGACAAATCTTCCCATCTTTTACGATTGTGACTGTTTACTGACAGGCTGCCCCCGCATTTGGAACGAAAGAGAAATCACAAGGTGAAGCACCAGTGGAAGAGTGGGAGTGGCTGCACCTCAACCGCACCATCCGCTGGCGTTCCCGTTGGTGTCGGGGCGCGAGGGAAGCAGCAGCCGGCACACCCCGTGACAGGGACCCGACTGCCATGTCCACAAGACTATTCATTTGATTGCAAAAGGGCTGAACAGTCTTTCGAGAAAACATGCGTTGTAATTCAAGGCACCGGACGCCGAGGTACAGACACTTCATTCGGTTTAGACAGTTGCAAGGATTTCTCACTGGGAGGCTATCGCAATTGCACAGATGATGTCTTGAGGAAGCATTATCTGTCTCCGGAGGAGCGGACATACGAACCAAGTATGATCCGGACAGTGGGTCAGACCAATGGCAGCGACAGGTTGGAAGGTTTTCCTTCTAGTCTTGGAAGTGTATTCGGTGGAGGTACGCCAGGTGTGAGGCCAGGGCAATACGAATTACCGTGCGGGAGATCTGCATGGGGTGGTTTAACTGTGGGTGGGAGAGCCTCGGATGAGATTAGCGATATGTCTACGGCGTCGGCGACAAGCTCACGGTGGGGAGGAGCGGACTGCCGTTCATCTTTGCCATCTTTCCAAGAGTTCACTCGAGAGAATAGTGGAGGAAGTGAAAGCCTCTTACGTTTCTCCAACAGTAGCATTACTCGAGTCAGTAGTCTTGCAGAAGAGGAGTCATGCCATGGCACGACGTGGCGCCCAGGCGGTGTTGCGCCTGCGTCAGGTGTCTCCGATGTGTCGCCTATGGCGCCTTCCCTCACTCTAGTAGGGCATTCTCCAAGTAGTCCTTGCGGGGGGGGGGGTCTGATTTTTGTGCCGCCACCAGGTCTGTCTTTGCACAACGATTTCGGTCGTCTTGTAGTAGGCAGAGGGTCGTCCCACACAGCGACAGTACCTCAGCAGGACGAGACAGTACTTGATGGGTATCAGGGGGGGTTATCGTCTGGTCGATACCCGTATGTTAGTGACGCAGTCCTGAAGACCTTATCCGATTCTGTAGCTGGATTGGCTGTTGATGAAAATAAGGTTGACAGGGCGAAGACAGCTAACGATGACTATTTGTCAAACGAGACAGAAAGAATGTCTGTGCCAACACTTCATTTAGACAGAGTTGCAGCCACGGAAGAAGTGTGTGGGCGTGTTGCCACCTGTACTCCGTCTAGTCAGAACTTGGGCTCGTCTTCTCGGGCGTATGATGATAGTCGGGTACAGAGTAAGGGGAATGTTTCCGGTACCGGCGTCCGAATTGTTTCTGTCTCACAGGTGTAGCAACCTGGAACCTTTTCGGTCCTCCGTGGTGGCTGAATATCAGAGAGACTTGGTGGGGAAAGTAACGCTGAAGGGAAGGGGACATAAATGGGAAGAATAAACGTGTTAGGTTTGTCGTTCGATAAATGAGACAGAACATCGGTACACACGGAAATGTCTGTGTACTGTTGATCGTAAGGGAGGAAATTGTGTTTGATGCTGTTCGAAGACACGACCCAACAGAGATTACAAGGGAATGGGCTAGACGGTTTCATGTTGCCCGCCCGTAAGAGGATGAACGGTCTGCCTATCTTCTATGTCCGCGTAGAAACGACGTGAGGGGAAGGTGTGACCAGAGAAGAAAAAAAAAAGACAGCGGCGATTTGTTTGCTTTCGTTGGAGAAATGTTGGGACGTAGTACGCTTCATGCGCTGCGTTCGGCCCCCGCTTCGCATATGCACTTCTTTGGAGTTAGGGATTGGGAGACCCAGTATACGAGAGCTGGGGCAAGGGCGAGGGTTTTCTCGTTTCAGGTGAGAAGTGGTTTGTTCTAGGCGTGCGCCGAAAAAACCCAGAAAAGTAGTGGTATGCGGAGGGGGTGGATATTTCTTGCGACATTCACACAGGCGCCTGGTCTGTCACGGGAATTCTCGTCAGTACTCGAGCGGGGCATCTTAACTGGCATTTATCCTCATATGGGGCACTCATTTATTTTAGTGCGAATGGCGAAACATGATGAGAGCAGGAAACGGAGGTTTCCTTGGCTTTTAGCCAATGGGCAGTTCCTGAGCAAAGCAGCGACTGCTTTTGTCAGTCGTGAGAGACATGCAGTTTTCTGTGCCGTTGATATACCGTATGACTAAGCGATTTACTGTTACGTGGGTATCGAGTTAGATTCAGAACCGTGACGTTGCACGCGCTCGTATCTACTGTCGCTTTAGTGCAAGGACGGCAATAAGTTTGTGCTCGATAGATGGACAGCGGAAAGATTGCTTTGTCAAACAGCTAACATCCAAGCCGTCTCGGTTTTCACAGAATGGCGATGCAGTGCGTCGCATGTGGAATAGCACAACCAATAAGAACCGTCAATGCCTCGTGGTACAGTGTCGGATGCTAGGTGTTCGAACTCATACATCAGAGAGTCTCATGGTGGGGATAGAGGATGCAGTATGCGTACCGGGCACATCCTGATGTGAAGAGGTTTGGCAGTACGCCCAGTGGCAACGGTCTGAACGAAAACAGAGAACCTTCATATGGGAAGAGAAATGCACTTGGACTAGAGCTCCGCTCATAACCCCGGAGGCGGACGGAGTAGTGTGGAAATACTTGTTCTACCGGGTAGCTGTATCAGCATACCCAGGCAGCTCATCAGTCAGAGGACTTGGAATTGTCAGTATCTTGATATTAAGAGAGCACAGCACGTAGCGGATACGGAAGGTGTGCGCCATATTTTGGGCGTGGGAAGGTCTTAATGAATGCGACGAGGAGACTGTGTTTTGGTGTAAAGCGTTGCGGAGGGGCTCGATTGAGTGGGAAGACACCACCCCGAACGAGTCAAAGCACACTAGCTGCGCAGACAGTGCCTTCTCGGTTAAGGGATGCAGACACTGAAAACCTGGTTGCAGTGAGAAGTACTCGTTGACGACACAAGCGAAATGACGCCTGCGTTCTGCCATCTGCCAGTGGATAGCGCATGCGATGGGTTGGAGCGCTTGTAGGGAATTCACGAAGTCGACACCTCCCGTACCAGCTGAACTACAGGATCATGGCTTCCAGAGCAGGAAAGAGCCGTACTGGGGTGTACGAGAGTTCGCAGCCCACCGTGTTCTGTCCCTTTTGGTGGCGACCTGTGCCGCGCCCCTGGCTAACCAGAACTCGCGAGCCAGAGCAGGGGGCAGTCCATGCTCGGTCCATTAAAGATCCCATGCCTTGTAACAGCCCTACACAACAGCGAACGTGAGAGAACGATAGACACCCCCTGACAATAACCAGTTTTCTTTTGAGAACTCCCGAATCTATTAATGCTCCGCAAACACAGCTCGTCCCTGCCAGAGCTGTGATTTGTCCGGCGTCAAGAGCGACAACGTAAACTCGGCTCGTCACCTACGGTTTTTTCTGGCGCCAAGACATGAGTGTGACCACCAGGTGGGGACCACAACTGGGAACGATCAAAATTCATTTGAAAATGTTAATCCGATAACATTGCTGTGATTTGTCCGGCGTCACGAGCGACAACGTAAACTCGGCTCGTCACCTACGGTTTTTTCCGGCGCCAAGACATGAGTGAGACGACCCGTTGGGGACCACAACTGGTGACGATAAAAATTCATTTGCAGATGTTAATCCGAGAGGATAGGCGATTGTCACACGCGTCGAGACTCTCGACCAAGGGGATGACCTGACCCACATTTCTCCCCCATTGCTTCCTCCGATGTGCTCTGACCGATATCGACTCGGAAACACCAAACACCGCCAGATTGGCGGTGTCTCATCCACAAAACTCTCTCAATATCTTGTGTTCCTCCTCGTCGTGTCGTGCCTCTGATGTGTGTAAGCCGTGTCAACAAAGCGTTCGAGCGCGCCTGTGTCGCCACTGGCTTCGCTGCTCCCAGTTTCTCAGGATCACATCAGCCGACCACCTCCTACCTGCGCCCATGCAACCGACATCGGGGACGCTATACTGGTGAAGCGCCAGGCACCGTTGTCGCGCGAAGATGAAAAGAATTTCGCTGGCATCCATTTGTTTTCTGGTTGTTACTTGCATACTTCTACAGTGTCTCCCTCGTGACCAGTGCCTTGCTCACTATGGCAGCGACTCAGATGGGTCAAACGCGCGGCCGTCTGGAGGGGCTGACTGGGCGACACGGACGCCAGCTCCCGCTGTAGGGGACTATGGCGAGTTGACGGGCAGTGTTTCTCGGACGCAGACTAAACGTGTGTATGGCGCTGGACTGTGGCCCAGGGTACGCTCCCTGGCAGTGTCGCGATTCCCTGGTGCAGAAGAGGAGCAGTGGGAGGGGGCATACGCGCGTGGTGACCTTCCCCCTTCACAGGTCGGAGACGTTCTGACGCAGAGGAAAGGTAGAACGGGAAGGTCGAGAGTTCATCAGCGTGTCGTAGTGACTCCAGAACCACATTCCTGGAATCACAGGGTTACTATCGCTAAGGGACAGGCTGTTATACCCGTCGGCTTTGAAGGTAGCTTCGTTGAGAGTCCGTCCTTGCTTGCCACTCCTACGAATCTTGGCGCGCCGGTTGACCTCCAGGGGCAGCAGGATATGAGCTCACATGTCGTGAATCGACTTCCCGCAGTTGCAGGATTACCACCTGCCGAGCGAGCGGCGGCAGCCGATTTGCAGAGAAGGTTCAGACAAGGCCTCCGTCTGACGGTTGACTCTACGTTCAGCGGAGAATCTTTCGAACTGACAGGGCCGGTAGAATTCCTGGGAATGGGGTCAACGGGGATTGTGTTTCGTTTGTCACAGACGAAAGCGGGCGCGGCAAGTTTGCCAAACCGGGTGGCAGTGGCAGCTAAGATAACCGTCATGAGGTTACAACGACAAACAGGTCTTTCCGCATCTCAGATAAAAAAGTTCCAGGAGGAAATGCAAGAACGCATTATCCGGGATGAGAGCTCAATGAGAACTGCTCTACCACACGTGAACCCGGAAACGGCTCTACAACACGGACTTCTTTTTCCACATGATGTTGGCCGTGTTTCCAACATGCCCATCGAGGTTCTTGCAGGCAATGCGTATGCTGTCTATCCCGTTGTTTCTGTATCTCCTGCCTTTACTTGCGACCTCCAACAGCTTGTCGGTGGGCAAGACCTTTCACTTTCGGCAAAGTTCTATCTCACGCGGCAGCTGGTGAAGAGTGTTGCATGGCTACATCGTCACGGCGTTGCTCACAATGATTTGAAGCTTGAGAATGTCCTTATCAGCAGTGCAGGACAGCCTGTCCTCACAGATTTTGGCTTCGCAGGAGCAATCGGAACCGCAAAAAGAATACAGTTCACGGCTTTGTATTTAGACCCGCAGACCGCAGAGGCGTCGGTTCAACGACAACCGGAAGTAATGATAACTGCAGCACGAGATTCATGGGCGTTGGGAACTCTCTTGTTTATGCTCTGGTGTCGATCGCTACCGCACGCTTCGCCGTACCAAGCCAGCCTGCCCGATCGTGCATATCTGGAATTCATGGTGACACAGGCGAAGACCCACAGACTGCAACCTAACTTTGTCGAGTGTGGGGACCTCCCAGCTGCGGTCAGGGAACTCATTAGCGGATTTCTACAGTGGAACCATGAAGATCGACGTCTTCCCGGTGATGTTGTGGAGGCGTTCCTGGAAGCTACACACAACGGTGGTGGCGAGAGGTCTCGTCGGTGAGTGCGTCAAACTGCATATGCATGCTGGCCTCATCCAGGTCTCAGAGATACGGATCACCAGCACAAGCAATCGGCTCTACCATGCAAACGACCGCCGAGCCGGTGCCTCCCTCTGAGCAAATCCAGCCGCGCAAGAGCCAGTGCAATTGTTGGCGTGCCGGGTTAGGTGTTGCTCGCGGAGTTGCCTTCTGCAACTTGTCTGGCTCTCAGGTGAACGTGATTTTCTGTTGTCGACGCGGTGCCATGCGATCTGCATGATGGCAGCGGGGAAACGGGTCGTTTCTGAAAAGGCTGTCAAAGGTACGAGCGAAATACATGCAAACGTTTATACGCGTAGAAGCGTGTGTCACGAATTCATTTGGTCTGTGCGGATTCTACGAACCTCCTGTGGCGTCGGACACGTCCTGTAGATCTACTAAATGGGTTGGTATCCCGGCGGGAGTTTTCGTCGCTGTATATATTGCAAGAGTCCGGTGGTCTGATTTAACACCCCCGCGTGTGCGCTTCATGAGGGGGCGTCGCTTGAGGCAACGCATACGGCTCTGGCAACAAACAGCCCATGTAGACATGGATTCGGCCGAGACATGAGGCTATGCTGGGGCAAATAGATCAATATAAGCATTGTTCTAGACGAGAAACGGTGTTGATTTGTGGATGAGACTAGGAGTCGCGGACAGCAAATGCCTACGGAAATATGATGCCGCTTCGAATTTTTGACCCTTTTGCCGTCTCCCGAAAACCGAGACGAAGTAGGTCAGGTGGCTTGGGAGACGAGAGGTAGAATCGTTCGGTTTTTGCTGGAAACCTTTCTGTAGGTAGGGAGTGCCACGACCGGCACTTTCGTTCAGTGCCTGAGTTGGGCGAAAACAGGAGCCTCGAATTATGTGGGCACTGACGGGGTCCTCGACGGCAGACACACGGCCGGAACTGGGGACGATGCTTCCCCAGGATGTGCTGTCAAACACTAGTTTTCCATGACATTTAAGAGCTAAGAGGATGCAACGTTAATGATCTGACTCTACGTGAAGGACACCAATGCCTGGTGCGTCCCATCGGGACAAGTGACGCGCCAGCCTTTATCGCTTCGCTTCATCTTGCTCCTCTCCACGACGCAGTTTCTCGCACTCCGTGACTCTAAGCCTCTCCACAGCATACAGCCAACGAGGAATGTGACGCAAGGTCCGAGGACAGACGGCAACAGAAACTGACAGCGGGTGTCACTCCTCTGGAAACGCACAGTGATATGTAGTTCGTCATCGAGCATGGCAGCGTACTCGGATACACCTGAGGACTGGTAACGTTTGTGAAACCCCCAGTACACCAAATCTGGTCTGAAACTTGCTCAACTCGTTTCTCGACACAAACAGCCCCACAGCGTGGCTGCTACGACAGCGCGATCTCAGGTTGCCATTGTGGGGGGTGGGTGCAGCTGTACTTCTGCGGACGAAATTAACAGTAGCTTAAACCCTTAATGCAGACCTATAGCACTACAAGATATGTCGCCACGTCGACACTCCGCCGTCCCCGTCGTAACCACCGAGTGATTTCTTCTACCACACTCAGCATAGAGTAGCAGTGCGATGGACGAAGGTTTCACAACCCCCTCCGATCGCTTCCTGTCGCCAGCGACCCGTGGCACGCCCGTGGCTAGCCAGAACTCACGGCCGCGCAGGTGCAGTCCCTGAACTCCGTCGCGACCACGTGTCTTGTAACAGCCCTACACATTGGCGGACGTGAGAGAACGATGGAGAAAACGAGGCTCTGACCGTAACCAGTTTTCTTTTTGCAGAACTCCCGAATCTATTAATGCTCCGCAAAAGGACAACTCGTCCCCGCCAGAGCTGTGATTTGTCCGGCGTCAAGAGCGACAACGTAAACTCGGCTCGTCACCTACGGTTTGTTTTGGCGCCAAGACATGAGTGTGACCACCAGTTCGGGACCACAACTAGGGACGATCAAAATTCATTTGCAGATGTTAATCTGATAACATTGCTGTGATTTGTCCGGCGTCACGAGCGACAACGTAAACTCGGCTCGTCACCTACGGTTTGTTTTGGCGCCAAGACATGAGTGTGACCACCAGTTCGGGACCACAACTAGGGACGATCAAAATTCATTTGCAGATGTTAATCTGATAACATTGCTGTGATTTGTCCGGCGTCACGAGCGACAACGTAAACTCGGCTCGTCACCTACGGTTTTTTCCGGCGCCAAGACATGAGTGAGACGACCCGTTGGGGACCACAACTGGTGACGATAAAAATTCATTTGCAGATGTTAATCCGAGAGGATAGGCGATTGTCACACGCGTCGAGACTCTCGACCAAGGGGATGACCTGACCCACAATTCTCCCCCATTGCTTCATCGGATATACTCTGACCGATATCGACTCGGAAACACCAAACACCGCTAGATTCGCGGTGCCTCATCCACCAAACTCACCCACATCTTGTCTTCTTCTTTGTCGTTTCGTGCATATAATGTGCGTAAGCTTTGCTAACAAAGCATTCGAGCGCGCCGGTGTCAGCACTTACTCCCCGTTTCTCAAGTCCTCCGTATCATATCAGCGGATCCTATACCTTTGCAGCGCCAGGCATCGTTGTCGCGCGAAGATGAAAAGAATTTCGCTGGCGTCCGTTCGCTTTCTGGTTGTTACTTGCCTACTTCTACAGTGTCTCCCTCGTGACCAGTGCCTTGCTCACTATGGCAGCGACTCAGATGGGTCAAACGCGCGGCCGTCTGGAGGGGCTGACTGGGCGACACGGACGCCAGCTCCCGCTGTAGGGGACTATGGCGAGTTGACGGGCAGTGTTTCTCGGACGCAGACTAAACGTGTGTATGGCGCTGGACTGTGGCCCAGGGTACGCTCCCTGGCAGTGTCGCGATTCCCTGGTGCAGAAGAGGAGCAGTGGGAGGGGGCATACGCGCGTGGTGACCTTCCCCCTTCACAGGTCGGAGACGTTCTGACACAGAGGAAAGGTAGAACGGGAAGGTCGAGAGTTCATCAGCGTGTCGTAGTGACTCCAGAACCACATTCCTGGAATCACAGGGTTACTGTCGCTAAGGGACAGGCTGTTATACCCGTCGGCTTTGAAGGTAGCTTCGTTGAGAGCCGGTCTTTGCTTGCCACGCGTTCGCCCCCAAGGGCACTAGTTGACTGCCAGGGCCAAGAGGAAGTCCAGGCCGCTGTCACGAGGTGTTCTGTCGAAGTACTCGCATCTCCGGAGCAGCATGCCGCGAAGGAGGTCTTAGTGAGTCTATTCGACGACGACCGGATTCTGAAAGTCAAGTCCGCTTTCAATGGCGCACAGTACATGCTGGCGGGACCGGCAGGCTTCTTGGGAATAGGAGTCGACGGGATTGTGTTGCGTTTGAATCAGCTGGAAGATGGAGCGGCAAGACAGCGAACGCAGGTGGCTGCAAAAATATGCATCGTGTTTAGAAGGTTTTTCGAGCGGCTCTCCTGGTGGGGCAAACGCCGGCTCAGGAAAAAGATAAAGAGGAAGTGTTTGATGAAGGAGAGTTCAGTCAGGCGTGCTCTCCCAGGTGTGACCCCGGAGGAAATGCTCGAACACGGTCTCGTCGTTCCAACGGATGTTGGCAGGTTATCCAATCTACCCACCTGGTTTCCAGCGGGCCAAGGATATTTTGTGCTCCCCGTCGTTTCCTTATATCCTGTATTTTCTTGTGACCTCGAGCAGCTGATTCACGGCGACCTATCGGATTCGGCAAAGTTGTATGTTACCCGCCGGTTGGTACAGAGCGTCGCGTGGATGCATGAAAAAGGCGTTTCCCACAATGACTTGAAACTTGAAAATGTCCTGCTCAGTGCCGACGGTCAGGTTGCCATCGGCGATTTTGGTTTATCAAGCAGTCTCGGATCTGTGTCGCAAGCCCTCGGCACTCCAGCGTACATGGGCCCCGAAACCGCAGAATCATGCCTGCGACAAGAGAAAGTCGACGTGGTTGCAACGAGAGATGCATGGGCACTGGGAATCCTTCTTTTCACGTTGTGGTGCGGAGTGCTTCCATTCGGTTTAGGGCAGATAGCTCATCTCCATCCGCGGGCCGTGGTCCGGTTCATAGTCACACAGGCAACGGGGACTCCACCTGTACCCGAGTTCCAGCTGTGCGGCCAAATCCCAGCTGCGGTCAGGGAACTCATTAGCGGATTTCTACAGTGGAACCATGAAGATCGACGTCTTCCCGGTGATGTTGTGGAGGCGTTCCTGGAAGCTACACACAACGGTGGTGGCGAGAGGTCTCGTCGGTGAGTGCGTCAAACTGCATATGCATGCTGGCCCCATCCAGGTCTCAGAGATACGGATCACCAGCACAAGCAATCGGCTCTACCATGCAAACGACCGCCGAGCCGGTGCCTCCCTCTGAGCAAATCCAGCCGCGCAAGAGCCAGTGCAATTGTTGGCGTGCCGGGTTAGGTGTTGCTCGCAGAGTTGCCTTCTGCAACTTGTCTGGCTCTCAGGTGAACGTGATTTTCTGTTGTCGACGCGGTGCCATGCGATCTGCATGATGGCAGCGGGGAAACGGGTCGTTTCTGAAAAGGCTGTCAAATGTACGAGCGAAATACATGCAAACGTTTATACGCGTAGAAGCGTGTGTCACGAATTCATTTGGTCTGTGCGGATTCTACGAACCTCCTGTGGCGTCGGACACGTCCTATAGATCTACTAAATGGGTTGGTATCCCGGCGGGAGTTTTCGTCGCTGCATATATTGCAAGAGTCCGGTGGTCTGATTTAACACCCCCGCGTGTGTGCTTCAGGAGGGCCGTCCCTTGAGGCAACGCATACGGCTCTGGCAGCAAACAGCCCATGTAGACATGGATTCGGCCGAGACATGAGGCTATGCTGGGGCAAATAGATCAATATAAGCATTGTTCTAGACGAGAAACGGTGTTGATTTGTGGATGAGACTAGGAGTCGCGGACAGCAAATGCCTACGGAAATATGATGCCGCTTCGAATTTTTGACCCTTTTGCCGTCTCCCGAAAACCGAGACGAAGTAGGTCAGGTGGCTTGGGAGACGAGAGGTAGAATCGTTCGGTTTTTGCTGGAAACCTTTCTGTAGGTAGGGAGTGCCACGACCGGCACTTTCGTTCAGTGCCTGAGTTGGGCGAAAACAGGAGCCTCGAATTATGTGGGCACTGACGGGGTCCTCGACGGCAGACACACGGCCGGAACTGGGGACGATGCTTCCCCAGGATGTGCTGTCAAACACTAGTTTTCCATGACATTTAAGAGCTAAGAGGATGCAACGTTAATGATCTGACTCTACGTGAAGGACACCAATGCCTGGTGCGTCCCATCGGGACCAAGTGACGCGCCAGCCTTTATCGCTTCGCTTCATCTTGCTCCTCTCCACGACGCAGTTTCTCGCACTCCGTGACTCTAAGCCTCTCCACAGCATACAGCCAACGAGGAATGTGACGCAAGGTCCGAGGACAGACGGCAACAGAAACTGACAGCGGGTGTCACTCCTCTGGAAACGCACAGTGATATGTAGTTCGTCATCGAGCATGGCAGCGTACTCGGATACACCTGAGGACTGGTAACGTTTGTGAAACCCCCAGTACACCAAATCTGGTCTGAAACTTGCTCAACTCGTTTCTCGACACAAACAGCCCCACAGCGTGGCTGCTACGACAGCGCGATCTCAGGTTGCCATTGTGGGGGGTGGGTGCAGCTGTACTTCTGCGGACGAAATTAACAGTAGCTTAAACCCTTAATGCAGACCTATAGCACTACAAGATATGTCGCCACGTCGACACTCCGCCGTCCCCGTCGTAACCACCGAGTGATTTCTTCTACCACACTCAGCATAGAGGAGCAGTGCGATGGACGAAGGTTTCACAACCCCCTCCGATCGCTTCCTGTCGCCAGCGACCCGTGGCACGCCCGTGGCTAGCCAGAACTCACGGCCGCGCAGGTGCAGTCCCTGAACTCCGTCGCGACCACGTGTCTTGTAACAGCCCTACACATTGGCGGACGTGAGAGAACGATGGAGAAAACGAGGCTCTGACCGTAACCAGTTTTCTTTTTGCAGAACTCCCGAATCTGTTAATGCTCCGCAAAAGGACAACTCGTCCCCGCCAGAGCTGTGATTTGTCCGGCGTCACGAGCGACAACGTAAACTCGGCTCGTCACCTACGGTTTGTTTTGGCGCCAAGACATGAGTGAGACGACCCGTTGGGGACCACAACTGGGGACGATAAAAATTCATTTGCAGATGTTAATCCGAGAAGATAGGCGATTGTCACACGCGTCGAGACTCTCGGCCAAGGGGATGACTTGACCCACATTTCTCCCCCATTGCTTCCTCCGATGCGCTCTGACCGATATCGACTCGGAAACACCAAACACCGCCAGATTGGCGGTGTCTCATCCACAAAACTCTCTCAATATCTTGTGTTCCTCCTCGTCATGTCGTGCCTCTGATGTGTGTAAGCCGTGTCAACAAAGCGTTCGAGCGCGCCTGTGTCGCCACTGGCTTCGCTGCTCCCAGTTTCTCAGGATCACATCAGCCGACCACCTCCTACCTGCGCGCCCATGCAACCGACATCGGGGACGCTATACTGGTGAAGCGCCAGGCACCGTTGTCGCGCGAAGATGAAAAGAATTTCGCTGGCATCCGTTCGCTTTCTGGTTGTTACTTGCATACTTCTACAGTGTCTCCCTCGTGACCAGTGCCTTGCTCACTATGGCAGCGACTCAGATGGGTCAAACGCGCGGCCGTCTGGAGGGGCTGACTGGGCGACACGGACGCCAGCTCCCGCTGTAGGGGACTATGGCGAGTTGACGGGCAGTGTTTCTCGGACGCAGACTAAACGTGTGTATGGCGCTGGACTGTGGCCCAGGGTACGCTCCCTGGCAGTGTCGCGATTCCCTGGTGCAGAAGAGGAGCAGTGGGAGGGGGCATACGCGCGTGGTGACCTTCCCCCTTCACAGGTCGGAGACGTTCTGACGCAGAGGAAAGGTAGAACGGGAAGGTCGAGAGTTCATCAGCGTGTCGTAGTGACTCCAGAACCACATTCCTGGAATCACAGGGTTACTATCGCTAAGGGACAGGCTGTTACACCCGTCGGCTTTGAAGGTAGCTTCGTTGAGAGCCGGTCTTTGCTTGCCACTCCTACGAATCTTGGCGCGCCGGTTGACCTCCAGGGGCAGCAGGATATGAGCTCACATGTCGTGAATCGACTTCCCGCAGTTGCAGGATTACCACCTGCCGAGCGAGCGGCGGCAGCCGATTTGCAGAGAAGGTTCAGACAAGGCCTCCGTCTGACGGTTGAGTCTACGTTCAGCGGAGAATCTTTCGAACTGACAGGGCCGGTAGAATTCCTGGGAATGGGGTCAACGGGGATTGTGTTTCGTTTGTCACAGACGAAAGCGGGCGCGGCAAGTTTGCCAAACCGGGTGGCAGTGGCAGCTAAGATAACCGTCATGAGGTTACAACGACAAACAGGTCTTTCCGCATCTCAGATAAAAAAGTTCCAGAAGGAAATGCAAGAACGCATTATCCGGGATGAGAGCTCAATGAGAACTGCTCTACCACACGTGAACCCGGAAACGGCTCTACAACACGGACTTCTTTTTCCACATGATGTTGGCCGTGTTTCCAACATGCCCATCGAGGTTCTTGCAGGCAATGCGTATGCTGTCTATCCCGTTGTTTCTGTATCTCCTGCCTTTACTTGCGACCTCCAACAGCTTGTCGGTGAGCAAGACCTTTCACTTTCGGCAAAGTTCTATCTCACGCGGCAGCTGGTGAAGAGTGTTGCATGGCTACATCGTCACGGCGTTGCTCACAATGATTTGAAGCTTGAGAATGTCCTTATCAGCAGTGCAGGACAGCCTGTCCTCACAGATTTTGGCTTCGCAGGAGCAATCGGAACCGCAAAAAGAATACAGTTCACGGCTTTGTATTTAGACCCGCAGACCGCAGAGGCGTCGGTTCAACGACAACCGGAAGTAATGATAACTGCAGCACGAGATTCATGGGCGTTGGGAACTCTCTTGTTTATGCTCTGGTGTCGATCGCTACCGCACGCTTCGCCGTACCAAGCCAGCCTGCCCGATCGTGCATATCTGGAATTCATGGTGACACAGGCGAAGACCCACAGACCGCAACCTAACTTTGTCGAGTGTGGGGACCTCCCTGCTGCGGTCAGGGAACTCATTAGCGGATTTCTACAGTGGAACCATGAAGATCGACGTCTTCCCGGTGATGTTGAGGAGGCGTTCCTGGAAGCTACACACAACGGTGGTGGCGAGAGGTCTCGTCGGTGAGTGCGTCAAACTGCATATGCATGCTGGCCCCATCCAGGTCTCAGAGATACGGATCACCAGCACAAGCAATCGGCTCTACCATGCAAACGACCGCCGAGCCGGTGCCTCCCTCTGAGCAAATCCAGCCGCGCAAGAGCCAGTGCAATTGTTGGCGTGCCGGGTTAGGTGTTGCTCGCAGAGTTGCCTTCTGCAACTTGTCTGGCTCTCAGGTGAACGTGATTTTCTGTTGTCGACGCGGTGCCATGCGATCTGCATGATGGCAGAGGGGAAACGGGTCATTTCTGAAAAGGCTGTCAAAGGTACGAGCGAAATACATGCAAACGTTTATACGCGTAGAAGCGTGTGTCACGAATTCATTTGGTCTGTGCGGATTCTACGAACCTCCTGTGGCGTCGGACACGTCCTGTAGATCTACTAAATGGGTTGGTATCCCGGCGGGAGTTTTCGTCGCTGTATATATTGCAAGAGTCCGGTGGTCTGATTTAACACCCCCGCGTGTGTGCTTCAGGAGGGCCGTCCCTTGAGGCAACGCATACGGCTCTGGCAACAAACAGCCCATGTAGACATGGATTCGGCCGAGACATGAGGCTATGCTGGGGCAAATAGATCAATATAAGCATTGTTCTAGACGAGAAACGGTGTTGATTTGTGGATGAGACTAGGAGTCGCGGACAGCAAATGCCTACGGAAATATGATGCCGCTTCGAATTTTTGACCCTTTTGCCGTCTCCCGAAAACCGAGACGAAGTAGGTCAGGTGGCTTGGGAGACGAGAGGTAGAATCGTTCGGTTTTTGCTGGAAACCTTTCTGTAGGTAGGGAGTGCCACGACCGGCACTTTCGTTCAGTGCCTGAGTTGGGCGAAAACAGGAGCCTCGAATTATGTGGGCACTGACGGGGTCCTCGACGGCAGACACACGGCCGGAACTGGGGACGATGCTTCCCCAGGATGTGCTGTCAAACACTAGTTTTCCATGACATTTAAGAGCTAAGAGGATGCAACGTTAATGATCTGACTCTACGTGAAGGACACCAATGCCTGGTGCGTCCCATCGGGACCAAGTGACGCGCCAGCCTTTATCGCTTCGCTTCATCTTGCTCCTCTCCACGACGCAGTTTCTCGCACTCCGTGACTCTAAGCCTCTCCACAGCATACAGCCAACGAGGAATGTGACGCAAGGTCCGAGGACAGACGGCAACAGAAACTGACAGCGGGTGTCACTCCTCTGGAAACGCACAGTGATATGTAGTTCGTCATCGAGCATGGCAGCGTACTCGGATACACCTGAGGACTGGTAACGTTTGTGAAACCCCCAGTACACCAAATCTGGTCTGAAACTTGCTCAACTCGTTTCTCGACACAAACAGCCCCACAGCGTGGCTGCTACGACAGCGCGATCTTAGGTTGCCATTGTGGGGGGTGGGTGCAGCTGTACTTCTGCGGACGAAATTAACAGTAGCTTAAACCCTTAATGCAGACCTATAGCACTACAAGATATGTCGCCACGTCGACACTCCGCCGTCCCCGTCGTAACCACCGAGTGATTTCTTCTTCTGGACTCAGAACGAAGGTTTAGTTGGGTGCAGGAGAGTTTGCAGCCTCGCGCGCCAACTGCTGTCGAGGCCGAAACCAAACGCAGACACCTGGCTAGCCAGCGCTCTCGATGCGGCCCGTGTCGAGGGGCTGTGATGGGGAGTATGAGATCATGTGTCTTTAATCAGCCATACAAAGCTGCAGAGATGTTGGAGAGGCGAGCCGCGAACCATACGCAGCTTCTTTTTTTGAGAGAGCCTCCAAAGCTATTGACATCCCAAAACCACAATTCGTCCCTAGCGTTCGTGAGTTCGTGGTTGAGGAAACCATGGCAGAGAGTCGGGCTGACATGTGGTCACGTCCGTCGCCAACACCGTCAGATCAATGATGTGTGCATCCACCAAACTCACCCACATCTTGTCTTCTTCTTTGTCGTTTCGTGCATATAATGTGCGTAAGCTTTGCTAACAAAGCATTCGAGCGCGCCGGTGTCAGCACTTACTCCCCGTTTCTCAAGTCCTCCGTATCATATCAGCGGATCCTATACCTTTGCAGCGCCAGGCATCGTTGTCGCGCGAAGATGAAAAGAATTTCGCTGGCATCCGTTCGCTTTCTGGTTGTTACTTGCCTACTTCTACAGTGTCTCCCTCGTGACCAGTGCCTTGCTCACTATGGCAGCGACTCAGATGGGTCAAACGCGCGGCCGTCTGGAGGGGCTGACTGGGCGACACGGACGCCAGCTCCCGCTGTAGGGGAATATGGCGAGTTGACGGGCAGTGTTTCTCGGACGCAGACTAAACGTGTGTATGGCGCTGGACTGTGGCCCAGGGTACGCTCCCTGGCAGTGTCGCGATTCCCTGGTGCAGAAGAGGAGCAGTGGGAGGGGGCATACGCGCGTGGTGACCTTCCCCCTTCACAGGTCGGAGACGTTCTGACGCGGAGGAAAGGTAGAACGGGAAGGTCGAGAGTTCATCAGCGTGTCGTAGTGACTCCAGAACCACATTCCTGGAATCACAGGGTTACTATCGCTAAGGGACAGGCTGTTATACCCGTCGGCTTTGAAGGTAGCTTCGTTGAGAGCCGGTCTTTGCTTGCCACTCCTACGAATCTTGGCGCGCCGGTTGACCTCCAGGGGCAGCAGGATATGAGCTCACATGCCGTGAATCGACTTCCCGCAGTTGCAGGATTACCACCTGCCGAGCGAGCGGCGGCAGCCGATTTGCAGAGAAGGTTCAGACAAGGCCTCCGTCTGACGGTTGAGTCTACGTTCAGCGGAGAATCTTTCGAACTGACAGGGCCGGTAGAATTCCTGGGAATGGGGTCAACGGGGATTGTGTTTCGTTTGTCACAGACGAAAGCGGGCGCGGCAAGTTTGCCAAAACAGGTGGCAGCTAAGATAACCGTCAACAGGTTACGACGACAAACAGGTCTTTCCGCATCTCAGATAAAAAAGTTCCAGGAGGAAATGCAAGAACGCATTATCCGGGAGGAGAGCTCAATGAGAACTGCTCTACCACACGTGAACCCGGAAACGGCTCTACAACACGGACTTCTTTTTCCACATGATGTTGGCCGTGTTTCCAACATGCCCATCGAGGTTCTTGCAGGCAATGCGTATGCTGTCTATCCCGTTGTTTCTGTATCTCCTGCCTTTACTTGCGACCTCCAACAGCTTGTCGGTGAGCAAGACCTTTCACTTTCGGCAAAGTTCTATCTCACGCGGCAGCTGGTGAAGAGTGTTGCATGGCTACATCGTCACGGCGTTGCTCACAATGATTTGAAGCTTGAGAATGTCCTTATCAGCAGTGCAGGACAGCCTGTCCTCACAGATTTTGGCTTCGCAGGAGCAATCGGAACCGCAAAAAGAATACAGTTCACGGCTTTGTATTTAGACCCGCAGACCGCAGAGGCGTCGGTTCAACGACAACCGGAAGTAATGATAACTGCAGCACGAGATTCATGGGCGTTGGGAACTCTCTTGTTTATGCTCTGGTGTCGATCGCTACCGCACGCTTCGCCGTACCAAGCCAGCCTGCCCGATCTTGCATATCTGGAATTCATGGTGACACAGGCGAAGACCCACAGACCGCAACCTAACTTTGTCGAGTGTGGGGACCTCCCTGCTGCGGTCAGGGAACTCATTAGCGGATTTCTACAGTGGAACCATGAAGATCGACGTCTTCCCGGTGATGTTGAGGAGGCGTTCCTGGAAGCTACACACAACGGTGGTGGCGAGAGGTCTCGTCTGTGAGTGCGTCAAACTGCATATGCATGCTGGCCTCATCCAGGTCTCAGAGATACGGATCACCAGCACAAGCAATCGGCTCTACCATGCAAACGACCGCCGAGCCGGTGCCTCCCTCTGAGCAAATCCAGCCGCGCAAGAGCCAGTGCAATTGTTGGCGTGCCGGGTTAGGTGTTGCTCGCAGAGTTGCCTTCTGCAACTTGTCTGGCTCTCAGGTGAACGTGATTTTCTGTTGTCGACGCGGTGCCATGCGATCTGCATGATGGCAGCGGGGAAACGGGTCGTTTCTGAAAAGGCTGTCAAAGGTACGAGCGAAATACATGCAAACGTTTATACGCGTAGAAGCGTGTGTCACGAATTCATTTGGTCTGTGCGGATTCTACGAACCTCCTGTGGCGTCGGACACGTCCTGTAGATCTACTAAATGGGTTGGTATCCCGGCGGGAGTTTTCGTCGCTGTATATATTGCAAGAGTCCGGTGGTCTGATTTAACACCCCCGCGTGTGTGCTTCATGAGGGGGCGTCGCTTGAGGCAACGCATACGGCTCTGGCAGCAAACAGCCCATGTAGACATGGATTCGGCCGAGACACGAGGCTATGCTGGGGCAAATAGATCAATATAAGCATTGTTCTAGACGAGAAACGGTGTTGATTTGTGGATGAGACTAGGAGTCGCGGACAGCAATGCCTAGAGAAATATGGGTAGGAAGACTGATGGGTGCGTTTGCGGCCTCCTTGCAATTGTTGAGCCAGCATTCCAGCTGAGGAGGCGTTCCTCTGGCTTCGTCCAATAGTCCTGTTCGCGAATCTGACGACTAGGTCCCGCACTAGTGTTTTGTCTGAAGTGAGTTAAATAATACAGAGTTGAAAAAACAGCGTAAATGCCGTGTTACGAATATATGGCAAACCATTGAGATTGCGACGTTATGGTCTCGGGGTTCATTAGGGTTCCAGTACCGACTTTCGAACGGATCTTGGGTGCGTATGGGTTATAGATGGTTTAGTGGCTAAACGGTTGCATCGAATTCGAATGCAGATTGTACCGTTTTACCATCTGTGGCGTTAAGTTGTCGTTTCTCACCGAGAGAGAGGCGCATTGCCGAAACGTCCCCAACTGTACATACATTGACATGCTAATAAAGAGTGAGAGAAAAGTATCACCCAGGATGAGTGCGGCCAAGCAGAGAACACGGACGTGGGTGGTCAGAGCCTTGCTGTTACGTCACGCACGGTGCCGGCGAGTTGCTGGTGAGGAAAACTGACATTGAAACACTGTATGGACAATCTTTCGGCAAGAAGGAAAAATAGAGGGAGAGGGCGAATAAAAGTGGACTCCGCAAGGAGGGAAAAAGAAAACTCGCGAAACATGTATAGCGGTATCAATGGACAACAGACAACAGCCAGAAACTTCTGCGTGCTCAAGGGATTCATGCTTGCTCTCCCGCTCAGTCTATCTAGCACAAGTGCCGCATACGTTTTGATGGAGCTATGCCATCTAGATGAAGCGTGCCGTTCCTGTCGACTAGTGGAGAGAAAGAGCATTTTCCCCTAAAGCATGTCACAAACTTTTTCTCAGGCTCAGTGATAACAGGTGCTGCAGCCTCCTGCAGGTTTCCTCTCGACCTGCGTCGCTGTGTGCTTTGCCCATCTCCGACCTCATCGTTCTTCGTATTGGACACACCGAATGAGAAATTCTTACAGGTGTCCCTCACAAGGAGAGACAGCGGAACCCAGTCGGGAGAAATAGCAGGGCTTAAGGAAAGAAGGCCGGATGAGGAGTAAGCTTCTGACGACGCGTCATTCAAACAGAAAGTCTTGGCATCAGTTGAATGCACATACACGTACATCTATTAGGCACAAGACAAGCTGGGGCACCGCCCACCCCTCAGGTGGACCTGAGCGTCACCTACGGACTAGGGGATTTTCTCCACTTTTAGAACTCGCCGTATTGATCGTCGCCTCTTCCACTCCCTGTGGCACGGAAGGAGAGTTTCGCATCGAACGCTTCACGGCCGGCCAGCTCCAAGCCACTGCTTCCAGATTCATGTCTTCCAGATGCAGACGAGCTGACCCACAACCCAGTAGTGGCCAATATAATTAGAGCGTATCCCATCAGCAGATAAGCTGCATATGTCCCGCCTCGCACTGCTACAGAGAGGAAGAACCTGAAAAGGGGTTTTAAAAAGCCCTCTTCATCTTCCGAGAACTGGCCATCACACACATAGGGCCACTGACTGTCTCTGTCTTCGCGCACTGCCGCGTCGTCATCTCGCCGCAACGAGTCACACCGAGTCTCGGGAGCACGTGGCCAGGACGTTCCAAAATCCTTCTCACGTGGCCGCTCTTTAGTGATTTTTGGAACCCGGGCGTCATTCTCGCCAAAAAAGGAAAAGAAATGGTCCTCCTCCCCCATATGCGTCGACTCTTCCTGGCGATCTCGCATGTGCATACACCGGCCTGCCTGCCGATGCACCACGTCGTCTCTTTCTTGCCCACTCTCGAAAGTTGCCACAGAGAGGGAATTTCCGTTTCCTCCACAACTCTGGACGAGACCTCCTGAGTCATGAGGCTGCGAAACCGACGGACCCGCCAGGTCATCTAGCCGCAGGGGCCTGTCCCTCTGGCTCGGGGGCTCTCTTGCCGTCTCCTCTCTCTCCTCGAATCTCCCTCTATGCTCCTCCACCCTTCCGTCTCGCTGTGCCCCAATGACGCGTGTTCTCTCAGGTCGTTGCAGTTGTAGCGGCGACACTCCGACAGCAGAGCGTTCTCCCTCAGACAGCACTTCCCGCCTCCCTCGTCGCCGCAACGGACCAAAGTCTTCTCTCACCGGCGCTCCGGAAGAGGCATCGCGGTTGGCACGGAAACCAGTGTCTTCTTGACGCCTTCGGACGTCTCTTTTCCGCTGAGAAACGGACATCGCCGCTGGAAAGCACTCCTTCGTCGAAGGAAGGACTGTCTCCCGAGCGCTCTCCCATCCACAACTGGGTGGCTCAGGGGGATGTCCCGATCGGCGACGGGCCTTCGTGTCTGAGGGGCAAGGAGCGTTAGCCTGCACGCCGCAAATCGAGAAGACGTCTCGATGTTCGGCACGATGGTTTCGCTTCGTTACACAAATACCGCAACCAGCGGACTCCGAACTCGCTCGTTCACTCAAGCTTCTTCGCCATGGCCAAACCTCAGCTGCCCCGACACATCTGAGAGCATATTTCATGCATGCAGAGGCACCGGAATCCATTTTCGCTCCGTATCGTTCGTCATCTCTTCTCCCCTCAAGGTCTCCTCCCTGTCTCGTCTGTCGAGAGAAAACAACCGCTGCGATTTCCTTCACTGCGCTCTTGGCCACCTCATCGAACTCTCTCTTGCTCTCGGCAGTTGCTGCAACCCACGCTCGTCCCAGCCAGCTGTCTCGGAGAAGCGAAGACGCTGAAACCCTCTCTTCGTGCACCCCACTCCTCGCTGCTCCTCGCGCCATCGAGACACCCTCCTCGCAAGTCATGTCGTGACTGCCTCTTCGACTGCGAAGCGCCAAGCGCAGGTCGCCCCCGTACTGTCCTTCCCTCAGTTCTATCTTTCGAGTGTAAGGTGCGCCTAGGCCGACGTAGAACTGAAGACGGGTTGCGAGATTTCGCTCAAAAAACCAAGATGGAGGTGGCCGACGTTCTTTTTTCGTGTTCCCTCCACAGAACTCATCCGCGTTAGGGTCAGTTGAGAGAGGGTCAGGGGCTGTGGCATCGACAGGCGAGGCAGCTTCGAAGCATTGATCTCCGTTTTCGTCGCCCGAAAACCGAGACGCAACAGGTGAGGTGACTTGGGAGACAAGAGGGCCACGTGGTACATTTCGTTCCGGCGCCTTTGCTGTAGACGGGGACAATCCCGGATCGGCATTTGCTTCGTTATCTGAGTCAGGAGAAGCGAGGCGGCTGTGCGAGCGGTTTGCTTGGACAGCGAAAGCACAAGCTACACAGCAGAGGTCGTCCAGAGGCAGAAGGGACGCAGCTCTGGATAAGATACCCTGGCGAACAATCTCTCCGAATATCGGGCGAGCAGGTACCCCACATACAGTGAGGCCCCAGAGCAGGTCGACCAGCTGAGCCGCTTTCACTTCGTCGATCTCGGTTCTCTTCGTCGCGGTCTTGTTTCTTTCCGCTTCTGCTTTGTCTCCCCCATCGACTCTTTCGATCCTTACGTCCCTGGTCTCGACTCCGTCTCTCTCGCCTGTGCCCGGCTTGCCGCGCAGCGCCCTCTCGAGTTCCACGCGGCGTGCAGCAAGAGCGGTGGCCCTCCCCTCTAGACGCAGACAATTCCACTCTAGCCGTCTCCGCAAGGTCCTCGCGTGCGGGTCATCCTCTCCGTTTTCTTCCGAGCAACACTCTTGCAGCATCGCCCAGCATTCCTGCGCCTCCGCTAGCATTTCCCCTTCTTCTTCTTCCACTTCCTCCAACTCTTTCCTGAACTGTTCTTCTGCATCTCCGCAGGAGCGATCTGCGGTTCGTTCCTCGCTCGAGAGTCGCGAGTCAGGAGAACTAAAAGTCTTATCGAGTTCTTCACACGCCGGCGTCTTCTGAGGCGCGAGGAGACACCGCGACGCTGGCGCCGCATGTCCCTCTGCGGTCCCTTCTCCCGCCGCGAGAAGCAAGGGCAAAGCGAACAGAGCCAGGTGCGAGCGGCAGGCCAGCCTCGCACGGCCTGCGGCGAGGAGCCAGGCGGCGAGACTGCCGATGGGCGAAGCGCAGCGGCGAAGAAGCGAGGACGAGATTTGGAGGAGCACTGAATTGCAGAGGGAAAGCGAGCGCGCCGAGGCATCGGAACCTGTGAGGCGTGCCGTCGTCGCCAGCAGCAGGGCGAAGAAGGCGTCTGGGGTGTCTAGACACCCGCGGCATCGAGGCGAGGGCACGCAGCCAGTGAGCCAGTCGGCGAGAGAGGCGGCGACAGGAAACATGCGTCGGCAGTCCGAATCCGAAAGCAGAGAAGACACCGGTTTGCACACGACGGATTTCTCGGACTGGAAAGAAGCACCTACTCTCTTTGCACCCATCAGCGAGCACGAGAAGACAACGCGCGCCACGTCTGAAGCGTGAACGGCTGCAGTGTCGAGACAGCCGAGCTCGTCGGCTAGCCGCCGGACAAGCGGCGAGAAATCGACGTGGACGCAACCGTTGCAGTCTTCAGGAGGCGGAGTGCACTGAGACGAAGCCACGTGGAGTCCGCTGGCACGAATGCCTGGCGTCTGCAGGGTAGCGACAGCCCAGGCCACGAGGCCGCACTCGCGTGGCGCGCAGAGTGGCGTGTGGGCCTCGAACCCTTCGCCTGCCGCCAGTTTCCCCCGACGCACCTCGGCGTCTAACCCGTCGTGTCCGTCTGTGTTTCCTGGCTCGCACCGCCTCCTGAGGCTTTCCGCTGTTTCTCTCACGCCTGCGTTCCCGTTGTCCCGGCGCGCGCGTCCACACTGCAAGTCTCTCGTCTCCGGACGGCCAGGGAGTGAAGGACCTCGCTCGCTCCCCGCCACGGACGCGCACACAAGGCGCCAGGCGACCGGCCTTCCCGAGATCTGTGCGAGGCCCCGGGTGAGGTCTGCGGGGGCGCGCTCGCTATCCGACTTTTCCAGAGAGAGGACCAGGCGATCCCTGAAGAAGCTCCGGAGAAGGAAGAGGAGCACGATGTCCTTCTTGCAGAGACGCAGGTCCTCGTCGTTCGCGGAGAAGACAGGGGCGGCGCCAGAGAACAGTCTCGCCCGGCTCCACTCTTCGCTGCACAGTTCACACGCACAGCTGCAGGCTCCCTTTCCTCCACCTCGAGCTCCTGGGGGGCTAGCTAGCCAGTGCGGGGACTGCGAGTCGCGCGCGAAGGGCGTCGATGGCTCGTGCGGCAAAGGCAGGGACAGCGCAGCCAGAGTGAGGAGCGCCTCGAAGGCACTCGCAGGTTTGACCCCTTCCTTCGACAGCTGGCGGCGGCGCACCAGACGCAGGAACGCCCGCCAATCGCTCACCAGCTTGGCGACGCGTGCGCGTCTCCGCGACTGGAGCTCGACAGTCTGACGCCCTCCGCCCGCAGAAGACGGAGAGGCAGACCTGTCTCCCTCTCCGGCACTTATCTGTTCAGTTGCTGCGGCGGGTGGGGGGAGACGCGCCTGGAGCGGCGGCCGTGCGGCAGCTGGACAACTGGGGGAGTGAGCCGAGGGGTCGGCGTCACGTGCGGGAGAAGGATCGAGACATCCAGGTGACTTCTCCTCTCCATTTCCTGCCCACGAACACAGAGACGACAGAAAGCGCGAACAGGCCCCCACGAGTCCAGGCGCGTCGGCAGACGCGCCCGCCTCGGCCTCGCCCTTCGCCCGCGCCTCCGTACTTCCTTCGTTCCCGAGCGAAGGCGCGGGCACCGCCTCGCGACTCCGCGGCTCTCTGTCTCCCTCAAGGCAGGAAAAGAGAGAAAAAAACTCCGAGTCCCCTGAAGATTGAGACAAAGGCTCTTGGCAGGGCGGTCCTGGCTTCGCCCCTGCCGCGTCTGCTCCGGAGTCTGGGCGGAAAGACGGACTGGTCGCAGACGTCTCTCGCTCCTCCCGCGCACCGAGGTAACGCAGGCGAAGGGATGGCGACGCGGGGAAGAGCGCGGAAGAGGAAAAAGGGTGCGGAGCAAGACTGCTGACAGAAGCGCCGCAGGACCGGCTCCCGACGTTGGCTTCAAAGGGATCTGATAGTGCTCGACTGGAGCGGGGAGACGAGTTGCCTTGCGCGCCCACGACAGGGAAAGAAGACTTTCTTGGGCAAGCGGAGGTAGACTCAAGCTTGCCGGGAACCTCTCCGTTTTCGGCAGCCTGTTCATCGTCAGAGACGCAAACCAGGGAGGAAGACTGAGAGAAAGCTTCGAGCTGCTTCTCTTGAGCGTATTTGTTTCCTCGACTCGCGTCCACAGCTCCATTCTCTTCTCGACCCTGCGCCTCGTGCGCGATCCCCTTTTGTGCGAACGACGCCTTTCGCGCTTCGGCCTCCGCCCCTGAAATCCGCCCCATGCCTGTACGTACACCCGAACCGGCTGCGCGACGCGGCTCGTCTCCGCGGGCAGAAAGCCGAGGAGACCCGCTCGAGGCGACCGGCGAGAAATCCGGCGAGCCGTTCTTCCTTGTCTCCACGTGCCTCTCAACTTCTGAGGCATGCGTTTGACGGGGGCTCAACCCGATCGCATGCTCTCCATCTCCGCACTCTTGTCGAGTTTTCCCTGCCTCTTTCATCTTCAGCAGCCACTCTGCTTCCTCACTCCTCTCGCTTCTCGCGCGCGACACAAAACCCACTTGGTTGTCTTGCTCCACTGACGCCTGCATCGTGGACCCCACCGAGGCGCGCAGAACACGTACCTGTGCTTCTCCATTGTCTCGAGTGCGGTGTACGTACAGCGAAGAAGACAGGACATCGTCATACATTCCCTTGTTCGTCTTTTCGCCTGAATAGAGTGGCGGGGAGGTGTCGACCTCTCTCTCTTCAGTCGCTCGCCTTCCGCCTCCCTCGACTCCGTTCCCTCCGCTGTCTCTTTGGCTTCGCTCTGTTCCGCCACGTCGCGCGTCGTCCGGTAACGGAGCGCTCCGCTTCGCTTCGCCCGCTGTACAGACACCGTACGAGGGAGGCGTTTTTTGGTTCAAAAAGGCCCGTTCCTCGCCTGGTCGTTTCTTCGGAAACACGCCGTCGCCGCTGTCTCTGCTTTGGGGCGGTGCACTTGCTTGTTCGGCCTGCTCGCGAGTCGTCGCCAGACCTCCCCTCGTGGCAAAAACATTTTCAGGACCGGACGTTTCCCGCACGCTGCCGGCTCTGCCACGAGAAGACAGAGAGGAAGCCAGCAGAGAAGAAGGAAGGGGGGAACCGAAAGAAGAGGGAGGGGACGAGGGAACTCGAGAAAGCGGGGAAGCGTGGACAGGGTGTTCAGGGAGGACCCCGTGGCGAGAAGACAAGGCCGAATGTGTGCCGGAAGAGAACTGCCCAGGAGAGAGAGAGCGGGAAACCCGCCTCGCAGCGTCCCTGGCCACCCATCTTCCTTGTTTCTCCACTTCCCCTTCTCCCTGTCTCCCGCGTTTCCCAGCAGTATCCTCGCTGGCGAAAGCAGACGAGACACCCCGCAAAGGGCGCGCCTCTCCTAATGGGAACTGTCGCATTTCTGCTCCCTCTCCCACACGGCTCGCCTCACGACCTCCACGCGCGTGTCTCCTCTCCAAAGACGCGTCGGGGACTCCCCTCGCTGAGAGGCACTCCAAGCGCGCTCTCTCGGACCCGCGCGTTCTCTCGCTCTCCGCCGTCGCTTCTCGCGCAGACTGCAGAGACGCTGACTCCTGGTCGAGGTACTCGTCTCGAAGCGCATGCACGTCATCCGCCAGACGACGCAGCTCGGCCATCAAACCCGACGGCTGCGACCGCCTTCGCTCCACGCTGAGAGAAGAGGCGAGTGCGCGACGGGACGACGCAGGGAGAGGCGGCAGACGGCTCGAGCCTAGACAGGCAGAACTGCCGAGGGCCCCCGCGGGCGCGGAGACGGCCTCGCCACCGAGTGGCTGCTCCGGGCCAGTCCTCTCCCTCACCGACGCTGCGCCTGCATGCAGAACAGCACCCGCACTTCGTCGCATGCACGTGCATCCAAAATCCGGTTTATTCGTGCGAAAACCGCTGCTGGTTCGCGGGACGCGGCACTGGACACAGACAGCATTTCCTTCGTCTCGCAGTTTGGCACACCCGGGTGCACATCTAGATTTCTGAGGCTCGCTTGCTGTATGGCGACCTCCCGACCATTCTACCTGTATTTCTCTGGACATGGATTTTTGTCTGCATGCCTCTCGCTCTCTGCCTCTCTCTCAAGATCGCTTTTTCTCGCGCGTCGCTGCATCTCCCTCCATCAACGGATTCGAACGCGTGCATACAGGTCAGCCTGAAGAGTTAGGCAGGGGAGGGTGTTGTCCCCGTTCCTGTCTCGTTCGTACGCTGTCGGAGTTGCGTTTCCCTCTCCCTCGCGTGTCCTTTTCTCCACTGTTCCCTTCGCTCCAGTTCGGTGCCTCTCTTGTTCCCGCTCACCTGGGAAGGCGTTCCCCGTCGAGTCCTTGTCGCCTGCTCCCCTCTCTTCTCTCGTTCGGCTGGTTCCAGAGAGAGACGCAGCACGAGCGCCGCTCGCTGTCCTATCAGGGTCGCCGCTGTGTTCGCGCCCATCCTTGGCCGTTGACAGTCGAGAGGCCGGCGAGGCAGCGGCGACAGACGCCGGGAAGCGCGAGGACAGTGGCCTTGAAACAGAGTCCATCGCGGCAGAGACGGCGGAGTGCCGCGTGGAGTCAGCAGACCTCTTACCTCGACTCGGTTCCCTGCATCTGCCCACTTTGTGTCTCTCCCCTGCCGGCTCCGCTTCTGCTGGCACAGTGTTCACGGAACGAGAGGAAACAAGACTTCCAAATGCCCTCTCTCGAGACGTCCAGCTACGCGTGAGCTCTGTCTGCCGCTCAGGCTCAAGTCTGCTTGCATGCGTCCTCGCGTCGCCATTCTCGCCACAAAGACGGCCGCCGGAGACGATGAGGCTGCTGCTCGGAGCCGCGTCTGCAGAGACGTCGGCCACGCTGCTAGAGCCGAGACTGGTAACGAACGCTCTAGTATCGGCCAGTGGAGGCGTTTGCAGTTTGCGCGAGGAGGACTGTTTCACTTCTCGACGGGCTCCTCCCTCCAGGGGCTCTCGCTCTCTTCGCGGGAAGGCCGGCTGGGACTCGCGGGAAATCCCCCAGGAGACCTGCGCATCGAATTCGCGATCGGCGCTAAACGGAGAACGCCACTCCACCTGGCGATCGAGGCCTCTGCTGGTGCAAATCGCGGGTTCCTCAGTGTTTTCTTTCCTTCGGGCTGTCTCCGAAGACACCGCATCGGAGACACCTGAGCGTGGCCTCAGAGGTTCCGCGCAATCGGAGGGCGCGAAGGCCCCTCGGGACGCACTCCGCTGGGGGGGGATAGGGATCCGCGAGGGTGTCTCGGCAGCGCCCAAGGCCTCAGATTTTCGCGTGTCCCGTCTTCCTTGCAGAGGGGAGGCGCCGTAGAGATCGACAGATCGAGAGGTCTCCAGGGGCAACCTGCCCGTGGAGCGAGGCAATGCCGAAAAGACTTCGTGCTGAGAACGGTGGACGTACAGGTTGCCGGTTTCCTGGGAGGACAGAGGAGCCTTGTCGGCAGACAGGGTGTGGAAATCTGCAGCGTGATGCTTGGGACCTTCCTTTTTCGGTGCCAGCTCGGTTCCCAGATGTTGAGAGACGTTTCTCCTCGCAGACGATGAAGACAAGCAAGTGGAGTAGAGAGAAGATTCGACTCGAGAAGATAAGAAGTGAGAAGACGCCTTCGAGGCTTCCAGAGTCGGGTGGAGCTCTCCTAGTGCCTTCTCGAGCTGCCCATACACCTCAGAAGTCGCCAGGAGAGAGGGAGCAGTGCGCGTTTGCGGATGTTCTGAAAATGGTTCGTTCCGCCGAGGCATTCGGCCTCCCGAAGTTATAGAAGATATGCCTTGGCCATTTGCCCTCGATCGAAAATGCACGTCTTCCTCCCTCTCCCCCGGAAGGAGGCCTCCCGCCTTCAACTCCGGGTGTACGTACACCTGAAACTGCGTCCCAAATTGAGCGTCTGTTGGCTCTGTGGCGCGCAGACTGTCTGTTTCTTCTCTCCGTCGCAGGGAATTTCTGGAGTGAGCGACGAAGGCCTCGGTTTCGGCTGGAAACGCAGGAGGGACCGTTGTGTTTCCCAATTTTTCCGCCTTAGCCCCGAAAGCATCTCTCTCCTCTCGAGGAAACGCGTATGCTCGGGTGCCCCTGGCAGGCCGCATCGGCGAGGCGAAATCTCGGCTCTGCGACAGTGACCTTTCCATCGTGCAGAGGCAGAGACGAAACCAAGATGCTTCAAACGACACGTTTCACAGACAGATAGGGGTGTGCATATGTCTGGGCCAAGAACAAGCAGCTGTTGGCAAGGAAGAAGGCAGTAGGAGTGGCAGGCGCAACTTTTAACCGGAACGCGGCGATTCTTGAGTGACGGGTTCAACCTCGCGCGAGTGACTTCTGGCTAAAAATGTGAACCTAACCTTTTTCCTTAGTGCCTCGTCTTCCGTGTCTCCCCCTTTCGAAAAACGCATGCAAAACTCCAAAAGTTTCCTTCTTTGGACGCCTTCCCATCTAGTTCCCGCTGTCACAGACAAGATTGCGAGTCGACAACCCGCTTTTTTCACCATGAAACACGTTCTCTCCTCTCCCTGTTCATTTCCACTTCTTTCTCTCTTTTCCACCCACGTCAGACGGGGACCAGTTCGCCGAGGCTCGCGAGGGAGAAAGCCCCAGGGAGAGGGGCTGCCCAGGAACTCGCCAAACGGAGGGCCCTCTCAACTCTAGAAAGAGTCAAAAAGGCTATTTCTCAGCAAAACGGGGAAGCATGCACGGTGAAACATGTGAAAGGGTGGGAACCGCGAACACCTGCTTGTGACGCGTCCGCATTCACGAGGGCAAGCTAGATCCTTCTTCGGAAGTGCGAGAGATTTGCTGGCGAGGGAAGAGAGGAAAGGCAGAAAAAAGTGTTGAGCACAGACAGAAAATTTGCTGCTTTCCCTCTCCAGTAAAAGAAGGAGGCTCTCACGCACGTGACCCTGTTGCCTGAAAGCGAAAAACTCGCCCCTCGAGAAAGACTCTTGCCTCTCTGTCAACTTGCCCCTCCCTCAACGCTTTTCTTCCCGGTCGGCGCAGTGGAGAGATGACACAGTTTGGTTGACTGTCTCGCCTCTGTATCGTCCAGCCCCTGTTCGCCCCTGAAAAAGACAGAGGCGCCTTTTTCGGACTGCGAAAAATTCGAGTTTGCAGAGACGTGCAGAGAGCCGTGGTTGACCGGAGAATCGAACGCCCGCCGTCGCTGCCAACGTCGGAACGTCGGCGATTCCCTCGTTGTGTCTTGGAAGAAGAAGGGTCCGCGACACGTTGGGGAGCCTCCAGGGTTTCAGGTGTTCTCTACAAAACGATTCGGTTCCGGGCGAGGGGCTGCTGTTTCCTCGCGGACCTTGCCCTCTCCCTCAGCTGTTCGCAGCCACAGCGTTGATGGGTCGAAGTTTTGAAAACGCGGTGGAAGAGGCAGTTGAAAGAGCGGAGCAGAGTGGGCTGGCGAGAGGCGGGAAAGCAAAAACAAGGAAAACTCTGGCAAAAGAGGGCCCTCGTCAGTCGTGGATCGCCCACGACACACCTAACTCCTCGCCGTAGATACACCGCGCCCTGGACTCCGAGAGCAACTCGCGGAGAGGGCAGGCAGGAGCCCGTTTTTAGACGAAAGAAGCGGCTGGAGACTGTGGTGCAGAAAAAAGGTCTACGCAGGAAAGAAAAGGGGAAAGGGAGAAAGCTGGCGCGCTCTTGACACATCGCTGCGTGCGGTGTCTGTACGACGCCCCGCGCACATCAGGGGAAGACCCTCCTCTCTCGGGGGGTGCTCGGTGTGTCTTGCTGTTGAAAAAAAGAAGCGCCACCTTTCCGTCGAGAACAAAGGAAGGAAACGGATCGGCAAAATCCCGTTCTTTCTCTCAGACACTCCGTTTCACCGCAACATCTTTCCCGCTGTTCCCTCGTCGTCTTCCTCCCCAGTAGCAGGCTCTGCCACGCTTCCTACCCCTCTCGGCTCCTTCCCCTTTCTCCACCCCTCTTCCCCATCTCTTTCTCTCTCTCTTCCTCCTGTCTCTCTCTCTTTCCCCTTTCTCTCTCTCTTTCTCCTTTCTTTCTCTCTTTCTTTCCTTTTCTGGTACCCGCCGTTTCGCTGCGCTCTGTCTCGGGGCAGCTCCGGGCCGATCGCCTCTGGCGTGTCTTCTCGCGTTTTTTTGTCCAGAGAACCGCGCGCTCCCGCTTTTCGACGGGCTGAAGACGCAGCGCGTCTTCCGCAATTTCCTCGACAGGAGGAAAATGTCCCTTTCCACTCCTAGACAAGCAAAAGCTTCGCTGCGGCGCTTGCGAGAAACTCCTGCATCTGCACACAGAGATGCGACTACGTAGACTCGCGCGGCAGTGCGAGCTCGCGATATCCACACAAAGGTGCGGTCGAAGAGCCTCTCTCTGTGCGTCACCTGAAACCGACAGAACCCGGATTTTCACATACACACAGCTAAATATGGATACGCCTATTTAGAAGAAGCAGAGTGAGAAAGAGAAACACGTGCACGTATATCACCATTTACGAATATGTCTATATATCTATGATGTGTTCAAAGCACGGTGTGCACCGCGAGAGGATTTACAACAGGGTCTCTCCCCGTCCCGGAGCAGATCCTGTTACTGGCAGCACAGGGTTGTAGCTCATTCTTAATTTCCATGTGCAGACTGCGGTGGGTGTCTCGGCATTTTGCTTATCACTTTGTGGCCGAAACGCTCTGCATTTTCTCTCTTTCGCATGAGAACGAACAAACGGAACACGCGAAGATCGAACGAAACCCGGCCTCCCGGTGTAGGTATACACAGCCCCCGCCCCCTAGGCGACAAGCCTAGTAGATCTCACCGACACGGAGCGTCAGAACAGCGGCTTCCAAAGAGGAAAACAAACTTCTTGTCTTTTTTTCTTCTGCTTTCCTCCTGTTCCTCTGGCACCCACTTTTCTCCCTCCAACTTTTCCCGCTCCTTTTCTTCCTTGTGTCTTTTCTCCCTCTGAGGAGCTTGAGATGCCGCGGTGAGCGCGCGAGCTCGCGGCAACCACGGCCTCCGCCCCTTCAGCCACGTTTGTTTAGCGGGGAGACACAAAATTCTTCAAGGCTTTCCAGAAGCGAATTCACATCGCTTGCTCTCAGCTGAATGACGCCTGCAGCCTTGCTCCCCTGAGGCATGGTCAGGGCAGGGGGAAGAGAGTCTCGTCTTCTTTGTCTTGGCGAGAAACGCAGGATCATCTGCTGTCTGTGTGCCTTAGGAGAGCGGTTGCGTTCTCTCGGCTCCAGAGAAATTCAAAGTTCCTCTCGCGTTCCACCGCTGGCGTGGATCCTCGCGCTGCTGAGAAACTCTGGAAACTGCATGGCTCGACAGAGCCGGAATTCTGGAAGCGAGCGACCGCGCGTTTTCCTTTATAAAGAGAAGCCCTCCGTTTTCTCTTAGGAATACGCCACTTTTTCGCTCAAGAATTTCAGGTTGTCGAGAGGAGACCGGAAGAGAACCAGGGGGGAGAAGACAGCTGCGGCCAGAGGACAGCTCGGTTTATAGTGTGCTCCTCTCTCTTCTTTCTCTGTTGTCTTTCTCCTGTACCTTCTGGTTCGGCCCTCGCTGTGTCGTACTCTTGCCGTGCTTCCGTTTCCTTCCTCGTCGACCGGGTTCTCCTGTGTTCGCGAATTTCGTGGTTCCTCTCCTGGCTTCTTTTAGGGAACGTGTGCGCTTCCTTTGGTAGCGCACGGCTACCGCCCCGCTTCTGAGTCTCCAGCGTACTACACTTTGCTGGAAGTCTCTCGCCCACGCCGCTTTTAAGGGCCCGCGAGGTGGCGTCAAATCGACTGGTCCGCTCGGCCGCCGCATCGCGCTCTGGCGTCTCCTCTCGGTCCAGGCTGTCGCCGGCCTCTGGAAATACTCTGTAGAGAAGTGTAGCGCTTGAAACCGCTTTCGAAAGCAAACGCGCTCGGCAAAAGTTGGAACTGTTTCTTCCCCGCGAAAATGCTTGTTGCATGCGAAGACGCATTTCGTCGGCGGAGTCCGCTGTTCTGGTTCCTCTCAGCCACCCTCTTGCTTCTCTTCTTCTTCTTCCTCGGTCGATCTACGTCTCCCTCTCCTTCATCTCTTTCGTCTCCTCTGTCTTCTTCGCTGTCTTTCCTCGTTGCTCCAGCAGCGGAAACGCGTTTGGCTCCAGAGGCCGCGATGAGGGGGAACATCCGGGGATTTGCGATTGCGTGGCGTGCGGAGGGAGGTTTCTTGCTCTTGCGGAGCGAGAAGAAGTCGAAGGGACTGCACTACCAGCTGCCTGGCGGCCACGCAGAGTTCCCAGGCGACGCATCGAGGGCTGCGCAGTTTCTCCAATCCGAGGCTTCGTCGCGGGCCTTCTTTCTTTCCGCGCCTTCATCTGCAGAGGCCGCCGGCGAGCAAAGAAAGAAACACGTGGACGAGGAGGAAGTGGCGCGTGCAGCGTGCGCCCGGGAGCTCTTTGAAGAGACGGGAATCGATGTGGGAGAAGATCTCGGCAGCCTCGTGCCGCTCGCACCTGCTGGCGTCGGACCGTACAACAACAGATTCTTCTTCTTCCTCCACCTCACAGACAAACTTCTCGCCGACGCTCCCCGAGCGCTCCAGTCAGACGACGCGGAGAAGCAGACCGCGAACGGAAACACACGAGCCCTTCTCTATCCGGAGAACCGTGATGGCCATTGTAAGTTCCTTCGTTTATCACCCATGTACATTCAGGCATACATTCATATTTACACTTTATAGCCACTGTAAGTTCCCTCGTTTCTCACCCATGTACATTTAGGCATATATTCATATTTACCCTTTGTTACACATACAAGTAGCATACACATATCTCCGTACAGATTCATACATGTATATATATATATATATATATATATATATGCATTTGCATACGTCCCCAACAACGCAAATACATGCCAATACATGTATATACCTATATATATACATATATATATGTATTTAGAGAGATATGTGTAGAGACGGTTGAAGCCCTGTGTGATGAGTCACCGTGTTACCGCTGTGGAAACGGGCGTCGATGACGGAGAGGAGTCCAGGCAGTGTGGCACCACGTGTGCTGCTCTTGAGAGAGGAGGGCCGGGGAAGCGCAGCGCAGGCGATTTGGAGGTGAACTGCGAGGAAACGGAAGCCGTTCTCGTTTGTGCACATCTCCTAGTGCCTGTCAAGTTCCCTGTGTCCAGTAGCACATCGTTCCCCGCATGCATACTTTCAACGAGAAAGAACAGGGGCATAGATTGAAGAACAGCAACACAGAGGGTGTCACCGAGTAGAGAAATGTGCGAGCGTGAGGTCCGTGCAGGTAGATGTCGCGGAGAACAATGGATCCCGTCACCGGAAATCACGTCTTTCCGTGCATGCATGCGCCTCTCTCTTTCTCTTTCTCTTCAGCACCTCCGCTCGACGTGCAGCTTGCCGTTGGGCTGGACGAACACACAGGATTTCGTTTCGTCGACAGCGCTGAAGAGGCGGCCGAGCTCGTCGTCAAGCACGCCGGGGGTCGTAGCACAAAAGCCCTCAAGGCTTTCCAGAAACTCCTCAACAAGCACGCGCCTCTCTCTCCTCTCGAAACTGTCCGCGCGTGTACGGACACTTCGTGACTGCTTCAAGCCAAAAAATTACAAGGGACAGGCGTCAGTGCAAGGTCATACATTTAGATGTGTCTGCGTGATTTTGTAGGTGCACATGTATGTAGATATAGGTGTATACACACGATGTGTGTTTGTGCGCATTTTCTGTATCTGCATGTACCCGCGTATACGCGCGTATTCGTATATGCTGTACATGTACAGGGAGGAATCAGATTTTTGGTCCCGCGTGCTTTTCGGGTAACGAAGGAAGAGTGGCAGGTCTTTGCAGAGGATTCAAGAAGTCCTGTATGCGCAAGAGGGGAGTGCCCGTGTAGCAGGTGTGCTTTGACGGTCGAGGAGCACGTCCATGCTGTCGTTTTTATTCGCGGCTGACCCAGTCATTGGAGGTCAAAGGGTGTCTTAGTAAACTGCCGCTCGGACTGTGGCTAGCAGCACAGTGCGCTGGCGTTCTCCAGGAGGGATCCCTCTTTGTCCTTTTCGTAGCGAACCGTACTAAATGTACTGTGAACAGTTCTTTATCTATGTATGTGTGTATGGATAGAAATGGGCAGGCAGATGCATTTGTATACCACATACATATGCTTATACATTATCCATTGGTTGTTAACCTTTTGATTTTTTCTTCATAGCTTTTTCCCCTGTGCACTGTGTGTTCACTGGTGAATGGCGTGAAGTGTGTAGCGTATCCACGCAAATATATATCCAGATACGGCCGACCGGTTTAGTGTCACCAAGCTCTTGGTCGCTTTTTGATCCGAGTTGTGTTCGGGGTGGTCTCCATTCACAAATCTCAATGAGACGACGGCTGATCTATTTGGTCGTGAACGCACACGCATCGAATCAGAGATGTGCGCTTTCTCTGGCAACTCGTTTGTTCATACGGCGGGAGATCCGCATGTTTCTCTTCGTTTTCGTCTGCCCTCGCTTTGCGGTTTCGAGTGCTCTTTTTCCGCACCGACAGACATGAAAACGACGCTTCCCATTTCCGCAAGCCTACCTAAACCTGCCACAGCCCATCTTTTGAATCGGAGAGAGAATACCGTATGAGGACGGGCCACCGAACAGGGTCATGTACGACAGAGGTCCCTGAGCATTAGACAGCCTAGTTGCACAGAAAGCGAGCCCCACACAATCGGCGCTCTCTCGCTCCGTCGGAGCGGAAAACGGTTTTCTCTGTGCGAACCCGCCACAGTTGCACATTAGGTCTTTCGTGTGAATTTCTGAAGCGTCTTCCTCGCACAAACGCCCCCAAAAGCCTTCCAGCTGTAGTGCGAAAACGGCCGTTCGTGCTGCGTACACTACACTTCCACTGCTGCCTGTCTTGGGGCCGCTGTAACGAGGACCGTGCTTAACAAACAGATCAGGGAATCAAACGTAAGCGAATCCGATTTCGTTCGGACTCGGTGGTTCCCGCCTTTCCAATCGGAACCCGCATTCACTTGCCAGTGCGCAGAGACCAGTGAGAACCGTTGAATGTTTGCTGGGTACAGACAGTCCGGCCGAACGCCCGCCCACAGCATCTGGGCCAGCGTGTTTGAATGGACGGGAGTTTGGCGATGTCTTGATGCCGGTTTCTTTGGAATCGTGCCGCTACGTTGATCCTTCGAGGGGCCTGCAGTCAGCTGCAACCGCGTCGTTGCTCGGCGTGTGGCATCTGGTCTCTCTTCCAAGCAAATGCCGAGAGATACCGTGCGGGTCCACTGACACTGGTTGTCTGGTAAAGGAAGGGCCTATGTGACCGGGACAGTTTCACGGTTTTGTGTATAGACATGTCTTTCACACGACTACAGGGACTCTGCCAGGCGCCTTCCGCTCTGCCGTCGGAGACCCCGAGACTCCCTCCCGCTTCGTCGTGCCCGACCCAGGACTCAGGCGAGCAGACGTCTACGCATACATATACATTTATAAAGACACATGGCGCGACATAGGCGCACGTGAGAGCTAAGCGATCTGGGTGACCGTAATTTGTACATAGTTGTGTAGTAGCAGTAGCAAGCTTGCGACGAGCGGCGTGAGAGGTAGTGCGCGCGGTCAGAAACGCGGCTTTTTCCACCGACAGCGATGGGCTAGCGCGTCTCCGGAGTTATGCTCCTATGCATGCAACCCCCAGTTTTTTTCGGTCCTTTCCGTGGTGTGTACGTACACCGAAGTCATCGTCCCGAGAAATACCTCTTTTCAGACAAAGTAGTTCCCTTTCTGTGTCTTCCACATCATCAGAAGGCCGTGGTGGCCGTTCCCTGTACTCACTACCGTTTTTTCCACCTCTGTCGCCGGTGTTCTTCCTCCTGTCCCGGAGAAACCAACCACTTTTCCCGTTCTCTGCTACCTCTACCTCTCTTTTCCTCTGGATGTCCTTGGATTCGAATCAGGAGGATATACAGAGATCGCTTCTTCGTTATTCATCAGCCCTTCTCTGGCGCGCTCGCCCCGTGGTGCTAGTCTTTGTCTTCCTGTCTCCACGCGCCTACACACAAGAAGCCACTTCCAAGAACTGAACCTACACTCGTTTCCACCCTTTTCCTGCTTTTTCCTGTCTTCTGAAAAAACCCGATTCTTCCTCATCTCGCCTCTTCTTTTCATCCCCCCAATTCTTCGTGACACACTAGAGTGTGGTGTACGTACACTTAGGCGGACAGATCTGCAGTTCGCCCGTCGCCGCTGCTTCGCTCCCATCTTTTCGCTCGTTTTCGCGTTCGAATGTTGAATCCTCTTTCTCTTGGTTAGAAGTGTCACCACTCTTTTCGTCCCCTGCGGCAACGCTGACGGCCGGTACATCTCTCCCTCGGTGGAAGCTTCGTTAAACATTCACGTACCGGTGTGCGCCCCTGCGCCTATATATATATATATATATATACTTACAAATTCGAAGAGTTTGACCTTCATTTTCAGACAGAGTTTTGCAAAGATGGCAGGCCGTAGCACGCAAGCGATGTACGATCGCCACATCACCATTTTCTCGCCCGATGGAAACCTGTACCAAGTTGGTAAGGACAAACGCGCTTTTTTTTGTGTCCCAACATGTTTCTCCGGTCTTTGGAGACATCAGAAACTACGTGGATTTTCTTTTTCCCACACAAAATCGCGGGCGATTATTCATGCGTATACTATGTGTGTACGTAACGGGTATATATGCACACGGTTTCAAAGTTTCTGTCGCTGTTTCGCACTGGCAGCCCCTATATACACAGGTACCTATGTGCATTCATAGACAGGACTGTAATCCCATGTGCCTGTATGTGGTTTCACGTCTCTATACTTACTATGGAAGGTTTTATTCTCTATCGTGGTGCAAGTAAATCTATGCCCTTCCAAACGCCTAGTTCGTGACTTCGCCGTGTCCATCGTCCGGTTGTTTTGCCTCCACGTCGTCGTCTCCTTAGTCCCTCTTCTCTTCTCGTTTTTTTTTTGTGCGGAAGGAGATGTCGGGAGACAGTCGGAGACAAAAAAGAGGAGATGAAAAGAAGAGCGGGAGAAGAGGAATGTGGATCAAAGGGAAAGGGAAGAAAACTGCTGAAGCAACGCGCAAACGTTTGAGTTGCATTTTGGTCTCTGCTGATCCTCGTCGCCATCGCACAGCACAGGATACCTCTTTCCCTGTCTCCTTTCTTTGGCCGCTCGTCCGATCGTCTCCTGTCTCGCAAGTTTCCACTCTTGTGCGTCCATGTTCCCTCCACTTCTTCGCCAGCACGTCTTCCCTTCGTCCACTCTCCCTGACTCCTCCCAGCTGCTTCCTCTTCTGTGTCTTTGTTCTTTCACTCCTTTTCTCTCAGTCTCAGCGTCCCCTTGATGCCTCACACTAAACGCCTGGCCCTCAATCGGCAACTTGTCCGTGTACCTGCTATCTTTGTGTCTACATAGACGCACGTGGCAACTCGTGTGCATATGCATACACTTATATACCTTTTGTTGCTAGGGCTGTTTGTCAAAGGCGACCGCGGCGTTCATGGACAGCCCCACTTACTGAAATATATATATATATATATGTCCCTATGTGGATGTTGAGAGATTTCCCAATTTGGGCCTGTACCTCGTTGTGTTAACACTGGTGCTGATTCGTGCACCTGATCTACGTCTCTGTACAAGCGCTTACGTATGCATGGATGGATACCCGTATGTAAACATGACATGAACATATGCATTTATGTATTTTTTGTACTCGAGTGTATGTTGTTGTGTTTGCAGAGTACGCGATGAAGGCAGTGCGAAACTGCAACTTGACGTGCGTGGCGATGAAGGGCGACGACAGCGCATGCATCGTCGTGCAGAAGAAAGTCGCGGCGCAGCAGTTGACGCAAGTAGGAGGCATTCTCACGGGAAGTGTGTGGTGATTCAAATGTGAAGGGTTCGTCTGTGCGCTCGCAGGGATCTTGCAAAGTGGAAATGTGCAAGATCGCGTGTGTTTCGTGTCGTACAATGCCCATGCATGCCACACGCAGGAGTCCTGCTCTAAAAACAAGAGTAGAACCAAGGCCAGCAGCGTATGTGTGAGTCTGTTTGGAGGGGTGCATGCAAGGCCCCAGCGTTTCCCATTGCAGGCCGTGGTTCTGTTCTCTACCAGCGTCGATGTTTTGTGAGGAAAGGTCGCCTCCAGCTGGAACGCGGGCCAGGCCGCGGATGTGCACGCGTGCATTCCATGCGTAGCCCGCTGCAGTGTATGCGGAGTTCCAGCCGTCTGTGCACGTGTCTTTTGAGCTCCAGGGGAAGCCTTTGAGTTGCTTATCGGAAGCAAAGACCATTTTGGTGAATCAGAGACTACCCCGCCTGCGTCTTTTCACAGGACAAGCACCTCGACAGCTCCTTCGTCTCCTCACTGTACACACTCTCCCCGACCATCGGCAGTTGCCTCGTTGGAGTCTTCCCCGACTGCCGCAGCATCGCTTTCCGCGCACGACAGGAAGCAGGTACTTGCAAATAAAGACTTCTCACCTGACAGCCGAAAACGCAAAACACCCAGATCTCCACGTCTTCAGTCACTTGCACTCTACGCAAGCACAGATAATTTTTTATATATGCATACTACATATGTGTATTTATGGGTCTATGTGTGGAGAAGGCGGCGAGTGGGAAGGAGCACCTGGCATTTTAAGGACCTTGAGGAAGGCGTCAGGGTGGTTCTATGTGCATGCATACACCCGTGCGCCTGCACCGGGGTAGGGGAAGTTGCATTCCCTAGAGGGCTCCTCGGCGAGTGCCTAACGAATCCGCGCATATGCGGATGTGCTCGGTTGCACAAAAAGCTGGGCGAGTAGGGAAGAGCCCTTGCAACGTGTGTGCACGAATCGTTTCTGTTCTATGGAGGGAGCAACCTGCGCCAGGACTCACGATCCTGAGTCACGTCATAGAGAGAGAGATGCATCTGCGTGTATGGGATGCGTGCATGCAGCTGTTCATTGACAGGGAGAGTCTTCGAGAGTTCCCCGTACGGGGCATGTAGGCCGCCGGCGACTCCTTCAGAGGCTGCGGTGTCCCTCGACGTGTTTACGATTTCGATCCCTGTTTTGTGGGTGTGTTTCTCGTTACCGAGAGCAGTGACGCCGTCTCTCCTGTCGCAGTGTAGGCCACCACTTGAGTGGCTGCAGAAGCAATCACGTGTCTCTGTCTTTTTTCGAGTCTTTCCTGCCTCGTTGATTAGGAGAGTTTGCGTACAAGAACGGCTACGACATGCCTGTCTACGCCCTCGCGAAGCGAATCGCCGATATCAACCAGGTGTACACGCAGTTCGCGTACATGCGTCTCCACGCATGCAGTAAGAAACCCAAGTTTCTTCCATGAAGATTACACAGAGCAGAGAGAATCAGGAGGGACGACCGAAGCTTCCCTCGTATGTACGAGTGCATAGATATGTGCGTATCTGTACTGGCGGATTTAGGCACGCATGTATTTGTCTGTGAAGGTGTTTCAAACTGTAGGTATGTGGGGGCAGTGTGTGTGTCTGGGCGCCTGTCAAAGTTTCCGCATGCATGTGAGAATGTCTGTGCGTGTTTGTCCAGCTGGTATCATGATATCCTATGACGAAGAAGCTGGTCCCTCCATCTACAAATTCGACCCCGCAGGCTTCTTTGCCGGCTACAAGGCAAGTCGGAATCTTTTCCTACGCGCCACACGCTACACGACCTCCGGTTCTCCTCATTCCACATTAGGTCTTTGCCGATCCCAGGTCCTCGTTTCGTACGCGAAGGAGAGGAAGGCGGGGATGACCGAGGTGACAGTCTCACTGCATGCATGCGTGCCGTTTTGCTGAGGAAAGATCTTTCTAAGGTGGTCTGATAACAGAAAAGGATCAGCTTCTCTCCTCTTTGGTGGGAAAGGGACGAAGCCAACCGTTTGCGTTTGCATGCGTCTGGTGTGTGTCGACCGATGAAGATCTGTATGTGCGTGCATCTAGGCCTTTATGGTTGCGGGTCCTTGTGGGTGTAGGCTGTATAAAGTTCATGCTTGATTACTGGCGATTTTCTGTGAGATTCCTCCAAGTGTTTTGCTGTGTTTCCCCTGTTTTCAGGCTTGTGCATCGGGCACGAAAGAGCAGGTAGGAAATGAAGTGGACTTTTCTTGCCGTCTCTCCTCACCTCTCTCGCGACGGTGTCGGTTTCGATTTCCTCGCTGCGGTGTCGTGTGCCATCTCTCTTGTATAACTGAAGGAGTTCGTTTGTTTATCCCAGGAGTCACTCACTAGAGTCCCCCCGTGCTGTCGGTGTTTCCTTACATGCCCATCTGTGTGTGGACATATAAGCAGCCTGCGTGCCTGAAACACGATGAGCAGGCATTATGCATGCGCATGTTTTTACACACCTGTGTCTGATGGAGAGACCCGGGGCAGACTACCTGGCTCCGTACACACCTGGGCGTCGGACGCTGTGCGTGTTTTTCCCTTGAGAACGTGGATGCTCTGCGTGGTGCTCGAGTGGAGGGACGTTTCGTTGTTTTTCCCCCCATAGGAGGCGACAAACATTCTGGAAAAGATGGTAAAGAAGCGCCCGCGCACAACCCCGAAGGAGGTGATTGAGTGCGCCATATCGGCAATGCAGCATGTCCTCGCCATGGACTTCAAAGCCTCCGACATCGAAGTCGGTGTCGTCACGAAAGACCATCCTGCCTTCAGGTGAGAAAGACGCACCGTGCAAAATGCAAAAACTATCAGAAACGAGGCCACGTGAGGTCACCGCGGGTTTGCCGTCTGCGGCATATCGCGGTTTCGGAGTCTCCCGGGGGCAAGTCGGAGACAATTGCTCGACTGAAGAAAAGAAAAGAACGCCTGGTTGGCAAGGACCACGATCGGAGCATCGAAACCCGCATAGGGCGTTCCCACGTATACAGGTTTCTTGAGGGGAGACATATTGGCGACAGCCATGCACACGAAGGTGTACGTGCATATATGTAGGTATTCCGTTCTTTCTGTGGGGGTTCTTCTTTCAGGATTTTGTCGGAGCAGGAAGTCGAGGACCATTTGACGTCGATCGCTGAGAGGGAGTAGTGGGCCGTCGCACACCTCTGCTAGCCTCTGGACAACGTCTGTCTTTCGGAGTGCTCTCCGGCCTGGTCGCGTTCTGGTGTTTTTTCCACTGCGCACGCCTATAGATGTTTTTCTGCGGATCTATTGTATCGTATATTGGATTTGTGACTGTTCTTTCTATCGCACACGTATACCGGCATGCTCCTCTTTGTGTCCATGTATACGGGTACACACGAGTATCCTGTAATGCATGTGAGTGCGTCGTGTTTTGTCCCAGATTCGGGATGCGAGTGAAGGAGTTGTATTCAAGAGCCTATGACTTTGCCGAAGAAAAGAAACGCATTCTCCAGAAAAAAGATACAGGGGGCTAGGAAGAAAACTCCACCGTGACTTGCTGCTTCCAGCTCTACGGTGGAAAAGGAAAACGGCGCGGATCCCGAACGCGAACATTTTCCAGTTTAGAAGCAGTGACATCGCCTATCTTGTTTCGATGCCCATCGAGAGATTCTTTCATCTCAGTGTCGCGTCGCTCGAAGCGAAAGTCACCGGCAGCTTGCCATCTTTCTAGCACACAAGAACGCGGAGACTATTGACGGACGAAAAAGATAAGCCACCTAACGAGAGGAACTGTTTTTGAAATTAGAATTGAGCACGCCCACAAGGCACACAACGACAGGTTGTGGGACCGTAGGAATGACAAACAGAATAAAACATAGGACTCGAATAAAGTGCGTACCCTCATTCAAGGACGTATGACATGGAGCACACTGATGTTGATGGACGAGAAGGAAGCGTGAAGAGTTTGCAGCGAAGAACCTGACACCATGTTTCCGTCGGGGCACACAAGGAACCCTCCGACTCAGGTGTCTGAGAAGCGCGAGAACCGGAAAGCCTCGAGCGGGAGGAAACAGAGAGTATACCCGAGGCAGAGCACTGGATTCGATACCCAGGGAGCTGAGCTCCCACTAATAAGAGTCAGTATCAGTCACCAGGCATGCATACCCATCAGATAGCAACTGAAGATAGACTCCCTATCCAGTTTAAAGTTTAAACGTAATGCAGCTACAGAACTTAGGAAAGTAGGATTCCTCCAGCAAGGCGAAGGATTGTGGATGTGCGGGAGGTTGGAGAAGATAGGGACTAAGTGGGAAGCAGTGGATGAGCACAAACAGGGATAGATTTCTAGGGCGTCAGTTCCTCTCAGAAGCGATATCTCTCTCTCGCCCCTGTAGACGAGCTTTCAGAGACAGCGAAAGGTCGTCGCCACTCCGTGAGTCGGAAGGAGACCTTTTTCCTCCCTCCGTTCTCCAACTGCACTCGAAATCGTTTTTAGCTTCGGTTGTCCAAGGAAGCTCTTCACAGTCCTGTCCAGCCTCTCAAAAAAGATTACGTGCAGCATCAGACGGATTCCTAGTCACTTCCAACAGCGGAGTGCGCTACAAAGTACGTGTTGCGCTCAAACTTCAAGACCGCGGCAGAAGTGCCCCATTTTTTCTGCCGGGCAACATGGAATTTGCCGTGGGGTTCACATCCGACTCCACGCTCTTCCTTCTGTATGTTTGTTCCACTGGCCTCGTCAGTATCCGCACGCGTTCTTTGTTCCTTTTTCAACTCCTGTGTCTTCATCTCTCCTTTTTAGATCTGAGCCGTTTCCCCCTGGGTGTGTGTCTCTTCTTCCACTTCTCTTTTTGCCGTTCTTCTCCCTGAATCAAAGTTTTAAACATCTCCTTATCCTGAGGCAATCCGTGAGGGCAATCCGTGGCCTCCCCTCATATCAGCCTGACTCGCTTTCTACATGACAGCTCGCCGCCGACCTGCTTTCTGGCTTCCTTCCGCTGGACACAAATCGTCGGCACCGTTTTCTCCGTATATACTCCACGTCCGCTGCCGCAGTTTCTCCGTTTTTCCTCGCTCTCCATGGACTCGCACTAGACAAGTTACGCAGTCAGCCTTGCTCGTGAGGAGGCAGGTTCACACACACTTTCTGTATTGGAGATGACATTTTTTGCGCGCAAGAAGCAAGCTTGCTCCCTTGTTCCCGACCGGTAGTCCGAACTGGCCGAATGGCATGTTCTGACCGGGGAGAACTGTGGCACTCCACTACAGAACGCTGCTTATCGTTAATAGAAATAGATAAACCATGTGTAGTTATCATCACATTATAAGTTGATAGTCCCCAGGCATGCAAAACCAGTAAGATAACAACTGAAGCTACACTCCCTGTTCCACATTATAAAACGGATTTCCTAAGTTTCTACAAACTACCTTTTCCTGGGGGGGGAGCCAGATCGCTGACTAACAGAGTGGGGGGACGTTTAAGGCAGATAGATTGTCGAGTCGTTCTTTTTAAGCGAAGCTTCCGACATGGTCTCGCACTAAACATGTCTTTTCAAGCTCTCTCCGTATGCATGATGCAGCCCGCCCACCAGTTCTGGCTGGGGTCTTTCTCCCTCATGTCTCTCGCACAGGTTAGCCATCTAGCAGTCTCCGCCGCTGTGGCAACTCCACCAAGATTTCAGCTTTGAAACGTCTTCTCCGCCCACCAAAAACAGGTTTCGATGTGTCTCGTAGTCTTCAGCGAAATGTGAAAAACCAGTCTCAAGGGCAAAAACTCGTGTTCATTCTCTAAATCTTCAGTGGCCGGCGTGAGCCGCTTCCCCTGAACCAACTTTGGTCAAAAGACTCGCGTGCACGAGACAGATCTACAACAGGCATGCTTGTTGTCCTCTGCTTTCTAGGGGCTATGGTTTCAAATTGTCCATTTACCCATCTTTGCCGCGGAATTTCTCTCTTCCGTTTTTGTTGTCCTTTTTCGTGCATCGCCTGTTTCTGACAAATGCGTGTGCGCGGCGCTGTCTCTCTCAGGTCATTTCAAAAGAAACCATACAAATCACCTAGTTCATGTCCCCCTTCTGGCCCGCCTGTGTCGCACTGAAGACAAGTCACGATGGCTGTCGACCGGGCAGAGTACAAGAAAGATATGACGAAGCTGCAAGGTTCGATTGTGGCTCTCGTGACTCCAATGAAGTCAGAACCTCCACATGAACTGGATGTCGAGGTGAGCGCCGATATTTGAGGGGAAGAGGAAGGCATGGACGGACGGGACACACAACGGAAGCGCTAAGGTTCAAAATCAATGACACCAGAAGATACAAAACGACGTGGAAAACTGGAACTTCTGCACACCTATTCGTTCTCAAACTTCTCGCACATCCATAAGGCATGATCGGTCGTGTTCTCTTGATTTCTCAGTGGCAGAGTTAAACTAGAAACTACCACGAAAGGAAAGGGTGTTCACATTGGGGATGCCTTCTGTGTATGATCGGTATGAAACCCAGAGACCTCGCTTATCGTGGCGAACGTCCTACTTCACAGACACGTTGTGGGCATTGCCTCACCTATTATGAAACTTTGAAATTGCTGGGGCGTATAGGGGCAAATCTGTTTTTTTGGGGGAAGCAGGAGAGCCTGCAGAAAAGATCATTTAGCCTTTTTACACCACTGATCTCAGAAGCTGGGTGCGGGCTCAAAAATCATGGAAACGGCCCACCATCGGCAAGCTTTGTTCAGAGAGGTGGTTTTTACAAACTGTCGTCGCACGAACAACTGGCAGATCGGAATATGGCAGGTCTTGCCTTCCTGGCTATGAAGAATCATTGTATTTATGCACATATGCAAATGCGTACCGTATATATATGCATATATGTTTCCTTCTGTACATGGCTAATCATTTATCATTGCATGTGTCAATGGGCAAACGTGCGCTAGGTTGGCCTTCGTTGTGGATTGTCTGCCCATTGGTGTGCGGTGTTTTTCGCAGGCCCTCAAGAATTTGGTCGAGTGGCATATTGCGGAGGGCACAGACGCCATTGTAGCGATGGGAACAACCGGCGAGTCCCCGACTCTGACATCCGGAGAATGGGAGACCGTTGTCAGCACGTGCGTTAGCGTTGCAGCCGGGCGTGTGGCTGTGATAGCAGGCACAGGCACAAACTGCACAGCAACTTCGGTTGAGAAGACAAAAAGGGCCCAGGAATTAGGCGCCGATGCAGCCCTTGTTGTGACACCTTACTACAACAAGCCTTCACAAGCAGCACTCTTTGAACACTACCGTACAATTGCAGCTGCTGTACCTAACTTCCCAATCATCACCTACAATGTACCAAGTCGTACAGCGTGTGACCTCCTGCCGGAGACGATCGCCAGAATTGCGAAGGAAGCGAAAAACGTCATTGGAAACAAAGAAGCGTCGGGACAGCTTGAGAGATTCGAAGCACAGCGGAAATTGCTCGGCCCCACCTTCAGGCTTTTCAGTGGCGAAGACTGTCAGAGCTGCGAAGCCATGCTTGCAGGAGTATGTGACGGAGTAATTAGCGTCACAAGCAATGTCGTACCGCGCCAGATGCATCAAATGTGCCAGTGCGCTCTCAAAAGAGATCGTGAGAGGGCCAAACAAATTGATGACCAACTCATGGGTCTACACAAGAACCTCTTTTGCGAGTCTAATCCAACGGCAACAAAGTGGCTTTTAGCGCAGACTGGGAAAATTCCTTCTGGCATTCGCCTTCCCTTGCTTCCCCTCTCAGCAGCCTATCACGAATCAGTTAGAAATGCCCTCAAGGAGGCCCAAAGGGCTCAGGCTTAGCATATATGTATATGCATAAACGGGAGCAGGCGGACTTCGGAGAGTTGCGTCATGCACCGGAGTCAGATAAGAACAATACAGGAAACCAGTAAGGGATCATGAGACTGTTTTGCTTGCCGTGAGAACTGAGGTGGTTTAGATAGCAACCGAAAACAGCACTGGCTCATGCCAGGTAGGCGGGAGACACATGCTACCAGCCGCTGCAATCATGGCATGTTCCACGACGGCGCAAGACAGCATACGCGCGTTGGTGCATGATTTTTTTTCAAGAGGTGGACTAGAAAACAAGAGGTTTTTCCTTAGAACATTGGTGTTTTCTGTCTCCGCAGAGGCAACCTCGCCTGTATGCATCGTTGCTCGCGTTTAGCAGGCAATGAACTCACTTGAAAAAAACATTGGATAGGCGACTATGTGTATGCCGCCGTCGGTCGCCTTTTGGCCTGTTCTCCGTTGTGGCTCGATTGCCCCCCGAGAAGATGACCCAGCTAGAGGAGGGCCGCCACATTGTTTTCGTAGGAAGCAGAGGGTGAAGGTGCTCATGTTTCATTTCATGTCCCGTCCACACGTTGCCGGCCGACGCCACACGGCTCACGCTGTTTGTCGTGTTTGGTCAGAATGAGGTACAAAATGCACGTACACAACCAACATACGGCCGGAAGGGGTTTCGGAAAATATGGGTCTGATCCTCCTCGGGCAGCTGGTATCTGCGTGCTTGTGTAGTAGGTGTCGGCTTCTGCTGATTTGCGCACTTGTGCATGTGTCAAAGATACCATGAAAACAGATGGTACACTCAAGCGTATGCAGAAGAGTTTCTGAGAATCCTGGCTCTGCTGGACGGAATGATGGGCACAGGCTTCTATTGTGTTTCGCCCGCGTAACTTCGTGTCGCCGGACAGTGTTATCATAGGTGCCTTCGGGAGCACGGTGGTGTGTGGTTTTATGTGCAATGATATACAGAACATTACTTTTGTTTGCCAGTACTGCACTCCCCGTAAAAGGCATTGATCAATTCATTGTACCTGCTGGGAGCAAGTGGCCGAATTTTCGCTGAAACATTTCGCGACACCTTGCCCAAATTACTTCTTTCAGGATGGGAAAAAACTATTTAATGGCTAGGGGTGAGACGCATTGTTGCTCTGGCGTGAGAGAGAGATCAGGGAGACCATGTGGAATGTGAGTATATGCATCTCAACTTCGACTCTCCTCACCAATTGCAAAAGCATGAACGCGTCGAAACGGCATAAATACTCATGCGTTTGTTATTTGTGTTCTGCTGAAAGCCTTCCGAGGAACTAAGGTATTCAGACAGCGCGGCTGTTAGCCTCCTGATCAACACGAGACAAAACGAAGCATCTTCTCGTGTAATCCAAGCAGGTAGCTCATAGACCCTCACTGGCCTCCTCAACGCGAGGGTGATTAGAAAAACTACAGCTTCATGTACACTGACAGAAACAACGGTAACAATGTGCAGAATCTAATGACCTAATAAATGTGTCAGCGAGCGATCGGGTTTTGCAGGTAGCGAGCAAGCCCGGCCTCCACTGTCTCTCTGTTCCTAGGCGTCGTCGAACGAAAGCGCAATTTGCGACTGTCGCAGAACTCGATTCTCTGAGATACAACAGCTTGAGCAGAGCTCCTTCACGCTCGTTTAGTGAATCTCTGGCGCTTCGAGTTTTTTCTCCGTTGTATTCGGTTCGGTCAGTGTCACGATCGTTGCTGTGACAACGGCGACTCCACAACACTGTTCTGTGCAGGGTTTACGGAGAGAAAGGTGGGAAAACCTCGAGCTGTGCTTCGTTGGTATAGCGCTTTGGAAATTCCAAGGGAAAACCAAAACTCTGCATCCAAACATGACCCTAGTTTGTTGATCTATAAGATCCCACAGAACCTGCCTCATTATCTTTGCGCCATGTTTCACCTCCCTTACTGAGAGGCCAGTGCTGGCGTGGAAATCGATTGGCGCAGGGGAACACCAGAGCCCCAGGCATTTTGGGAAGACCTTCGCCTTCTTCGATAACTACTGTCTATCTCCTGCCCCTTTTCGTCATGTAACGGCCGATGGTTCCTGAGCTCATGCGACGGCATGTTCTGAGCCTGTCCTCACCGCGTTAGTCAGCGCCTCGTGCCGTATTTTGCGTCACCGAACTCTCCAAAGAAAGGCCCATCTTCCAGGAGGATGAAGAAAACTTGTTCTAGCAAATCTGGAACGGCAGAAACAAGGCAGACCGAACCAGTGATAAGATTTCGAAACTTCCTGGGACGAACTGGCGTGCAGTTCGTGTTGTTTTTATCTGGAAGTTTTGCCTGGCACCGTCTTCTGTTTACGTCCATTCGTGGCCATGGCATCATTTCAACCAAATGTGCATGAGTATATTCACTTTGTCTCTTGGAGGCATGATGACGCTTCTCCTGCACCGCCTCCCTCGTCGCCCGCAGCCAGTTTCTACACACTCGAAACAGCTTCAAAGACAGTCACTCACGATCTGTCTTTGTGTGCAGTGTGTGCCTCACTCATTTTGGGGACAGAAAATTTACACTTCACGGACGACATACCAGACTCGGAGTTTTCCGCTAGAGACCTCTGGAGGCAGCTAGTGAATGCCATTCAACTGGCCATGAAGAACGCAAGGCGTCTTCGATCTCGACTATGAGTTTACCAGAAGTGAAGAAACTGGACGGAAGCGACGCCAGTTGAGCACCACTCTATTCTCTATCGGATTTTGTGATACAGAGTCACTGAGAGCGGAAGCTCACGCTGTCTTTGATCTAGGGCGATCAGTTCGCCAACTCGGTCCTAATGTGGAGTTCCTAGGTGAGCAACGGGTACTTTTGACATTGAAAAGCCAGCGTCAAGACATATTTTATGCCGAAGGTACCGGTGTACGACTCGAATTTCTTTGATATTGAACCGGTCATAACATCGGGGGTATTTTGGTGGTGAAAGCGGTGGACCGACGCCCTGTTATCTAATGACTACCCAGACCAGTGGTCTTTCCTTGTATAGTGGCGGATACCCTGGAATACTGGTTTCAATTTTGAAAAAGATGGCTAAATGGAGAAGTGCTGTTTCTGTGGTTTCAGATACCGCGGTGACCACTGATGTCGCAGGGCAAACCAACGCGCCAGCTGGTTTTTTATCGATCAGAAGGTGTGACATTTGTTGTAGGGCCGTGACTAACCACACAGCAGGAGTACAGCTGTGTTTGTCTCCCCTGATTCATTCGGTTCCCGTCCCTTTTGTTGGCATCGAATGTGTGTCCGTTACCACCACTGTACAAATAGGGACTGAACTATGATTGTCGGGTTACCAATGCTTCCAAGTGTAGGGGTCACGCCCAGCCGCAATGATTTACGAGCGTGTGAATCCTTCCCAAAGACCTAGGTTGGCATCAAGGGGAACTGCACGACATTGTTTTTTGTGTGATTTGACATTCATCGCGTGCACTTTTGGGAATAATGAACAGACAGGATGCATCCCGTTTGAGGTTCCTGTTCATTTCCCACGGATATTTTCCCGCTGTGTCCGATCGCTTGTGACATCGAGGGCATTCCGCCTAACAATGACGCACCTTTTGTACGGTCCATCGCTGCAGTCCAATGTGCTCAAGACATGGCACGAACTCTCAATTGCCCGCATGCATAAACTCTTGTGGAAACATACCTGCTTTCATATTTAAACCACTTCCATGTATACGCCTCTCACACATAAGCATGCAAAAATCCGGCCTCCACCTCTCGCCGGCAAGTGCTCGTACCACACAATTCAACCAACTGGACGCCACTTTCAAAATGGAAAAGCATCCGAACCCGTCTCTCCCTCGCATCGCTTCTCCAAACCTTCCCACAGTGCATCTGTAGTTGTACATGTATATACGTATCGTACATATAATTAGATATGCAGCTTCACCACGAGCGTTCCCTTGTGTGTGCAGATCCTGTGTACGTACAGTACAAGCAGTTGCCGATGTGCTGCGCGGATCTTCGTTTTGTGCGTCTTAACGCCAGCTGAGCGCCTGTGAGGAAGGGTCTTCATATGTGCTTGCTCGGATGGCGAACTCCAGGAGTTCCTCGTAGGCCGGTGTGGCCACATCTCTCTCGGTGAGCCCAGGGGTTCCGGACCGGAACGTTCCTTCGCGCATCTCGCGGTCGATTCGCAAGATGTATTGCAAGAACTCTCCCGTGGCTTCGTCTGCAGCTTTCCGCAGGACTGCGGAGCTGAACTTTAGCGGCGATTCTAGCCGCGGCAGCTTCAGTTGGTGGGAGCACCAGTCGACAATTTCTCTTCCCGCTTGGGCAAGGAACTGTTCTTCCACGTTCCGCAGGGCAGCGCCTGCGTCTAGCGAGTCGCTGCCTCGCCTGTCACCTTCCCCCTCGCTGCGTTCGCCGTCTCGCCGCGGCGCGTTGATTGCTTCCCAGCAGAAACTGGCCATTTGCCGCAGCAGCTTGTCCATGGCTCCGTACACGGGCGGCACGCGCGACCGCTCCGCAATCTCGCGCATGCGGCGCAGGCCAACGAGGTCGGTTCTTTCGTCTGTGAAGAGGGCGTCCCCGGTCTGGTCGGTCCTCAGATCTCGGCCGTCGCCCAGGACGACGCGCTTCGGAGCGTACTTGATGATGAAGTTACCGAAAAAGCAGCAAATCAGCGTCTCTGCGCACGTGGCGATCGCGGGCGAGGTCACGCGGCGCGCAGGCGCAAACGTGGCGACCTGCGACTCGCGAAGGTGCGCGTCGACGGCGTCCGCGAGGCGATAGAGCAGCCCCCGAAACGTGCACGGGAAGTCGGCCAGCGACAGCCGCTGCAGCCGCTCCAGAAATAGACGGCCTGCGGGGCGAAAGAGCTTCGCAGGCGTCTCCGTGAGAATCTGGTCGACAGTCAAATTCTCCGAGGCGACAATGCTGTCTGCAGCCGCCAAGACGGGATCCATCACCTGGTGCAGCCACGACAAGTCGCCGGGCAACAGCATCTCCTTCGACGTGACGAACGACAGGAAGGGGAAGAGCAGCGACGACGAGTGAAGGAACAGCGATGCCGGCAGGTGAGTGACCCACTTCAACTCGAACTGAACGCAACGGCACACCACCCACACGAAAGTCCGTGCCTCGAGGCAAACACACAAACTACATACACACATGAATATACATATATATATGCATATATATACACATTTATGAGACACATGCACAAATTCCTGTGGGAACCTACGGTGGCTCTCTTGCTTTATATAAATTATATGAATATATACAGATGCACACGCAAAGGCATCTACACAGAGCTAAATAGATGCGTAGATGCCAGCGTAGATCCACTGGGTGTTCTGTGGTCTGCCAACGGCATGTGCCCCACGGTAGTTGATTCGTGTGTAATGCTGCATAAAAAGAGAAATCTACGTGTTAGCATGTATCCTCAACGTTGGAAGCGCTTCTACCAAAGTGCTGGATAGAGGATGAATGCGCATCTTTCCACCAACGAGAAACCTGTTGAGACGGGGGCGGCGTGTGAAGCAGTAAATCGACGCAGAGCGTTAACGATGAGAAACCCGTAAACCGACAACCCTCTGTCGCTCTTTGCCCTTTCTGTATCGCTTCCTTCCGCCTGTCTCTCGGTCCCTTTTCCCGCACGCGCGACAAAAAAATCCTTTTTCTCTACTGTTGTCCTTTCGTCCCTTGGCCTTTGTCTCCTTGGTCTTCTGTTTCTTCGTTTTCTGCACCTGAAAGAGATGATTCGCGAGGTCCGTAACTGCAGAGGCAGCATTCGCCAGGTTGCATGCAGCAGCCACGAGTCTCCGACGCTGCTCGCCATCGGCAGCCTGAAGGAAACACACGGTAACGCCGAAAAAGAGCAAGCACCTCCACGCAACGCACGCGATTCGGGCGGACCCCACTGGAAAGGCGTATAATGACGTCGTCTGTCTGTTTTCAATTCGAGATGGCGCTGAGGTCTGATGGCACATAGGTCGGTATTCGGCATGTCTACATACACATAAAAACGGTGATCGCGGCATGTGAACATGTTATATACATTGATTCAGCTCAAACACATGCGCTGGGTCTGTCCAACATTGTCTAATTGCCTTTCTCTGCAAAATCGGCTAAACCGACACCGAGGGTTTCCCTCCCTCACGGGCTTGCCGACTGGCGTCCTCGTTCGTCGCCATGCATGCAGAGAGTTTGTGCGATTCATTTTAACTGCCGCAAACGTCGCTTCCGAGTCCTACCTTGAGCAGCGTTAACAGCGGGAGGAAACTGTTGTCAGATAACAGATTCCAGAGCCGGCGGCACACGGCCTTCGGGACTTTCTGCAGAGGGCTGAGAATCTGCATGAGGGTAGGGAGACTCTCGTCTCGCTTATCAGCCTCGCGCGCCTGAGCCACCATCTCACGCGTTTCCGGCGGAAGAGCGCGGGGGTCCGTTGTAGCTTCTTCCAAAGTAGCTGGAGAAAAACAAGCGAGAGCAGGCGGTCCCGTTACACTGTACTGATGGGCTTTGGTTTTTACGCGGCATTCGAGTCATCGCGAGAAAGTTACGGAAACCAAGAACCCCTTTCTCGCAAGCATGCACGCCGCGTGCGTCGAGGTACATACACCCTGCCTCTCATAAAATATATATGTTTATGTATATAAATGTATAGATTTATGTAGATATACGTATACACATATATATACGTAAGTACTTGTGCGCACATAGGGTTTCTGTTAGGTGTTTCCTGTGTTGCGGGACAAGGCTTCGGCGGCACCTTGCGGCGATGCTGAAGCGAAGCATCAGGAGAGAAGCTACGCTCGGAAAGGTCCAGCAACCCTATGCGCAAAACTGCGGGTGGTATTTCTCCAGACCCGAAATGAGAAACACGCGGAGAGGATAAACATGTGTCTACGCATGTGAACGTACGTGAATGCACCCTGGCCTGTTTCCAAGCATAAAAAGGTATATACTTACGTACATGTGTGCACATGTGTATATTTGTGTGTTTATATGCGCATATGAGGAAATACTCCCCTGTACAAAGACACCTAGCCACAGCGTGGACAGAGAGTTCGAGGGGAGCGACGGGGTTGAAACGTACGGATGTATTCGGCGGCGCTGGCGATGGGGCCTTCTTCCGCGATGGAAATTTGGTCTCGCGCATGATCGGGGAAACGCGGCATTTTCGTGTGGCCGCAGACCCGCCCTTCCTCCAGCCCTTCGACCTCGGAGGGTAGGCTCACCCACTTCGCGTCTGGGGCACTCCCGCCTGCAACACGCGAGAGCGGCGCAACCGAAAGTTAGAAGGTAAACCTTGCGCATGCGCGGAAAGATCCCGCCCCACAGACGCGCACAGCCTTAGCGCCCAGAAGCCACGAGCGCGAAGGGCCCGAGACGCAATGGGGCCGCCTCGACCCCGTGGAAATCCCAAACCCGTCGCGCAGAGGCCGGAGAGTCAAGAAAGACATCTCCAATACAGAAACGCGTATTGCTCTGCCGTCCTATATATGGACCTACAGACGGAAAGGGAGATAATGCACCCGCGTAGGCCTTCAAACACGGGGGAGAGCTTCAGGTGTACACGGGTGCCAGTTTCGACATTTAAACATCCACGTTTTGTCATGAATGCAGTCAAGCCACTGCTTACCTAGTTTCGAGACCGTCCAGCTATCTCCTATCGCTCTACGTGAGCACGTGCATTTGTATGTACATGCATGCACATGCATAAATCTGTATACTGTAGGCGCACGCGTAGGTAAATGTTCCTTTGAGTGACAGAAACCGAGCGATACGAGCGGGGGTTCTCCCTGCTGTTTACCTTCCTTGTCACAGAGAGCCAGGGGGCGTGTTGCGTCTTCGTCGGGAGTTCCACTGTCGCCGATTCCTTTCATCTTGTCGCTCCTCGACCGAGACCCGAGACGAGTAAGGAAAACGTTCATCTGGACACAAAAGCAACCCAGTGCAGCTTCCGTGGCCGTTTTCACACAGACTTCCAAACTCTGTTATCAATGCATCCAATGCTGTGGGTGCACATGCACCTACGTTTCTACATAGATGCATACGAAGATGTGTCTTCGCGTATATTAAGCACCTCAGAGAAAGAGACCGGAGATGTTTTGTATATCTTCCTTTTTCTCGTTTGTATATATATATATATATATATATGTGAATGCATGCATATATATACAGAGAGAGAGAGATATGACACCCGAATGGTTAGTGGCGTCAGAAATCCCGCCATTCGACGGGTCGGGCCGCTGAAGAAAAGTGGTAGGACACGGGACCGTTCAAGAAATGAAAATAACATACATACATACATGCGGATATATATGAATATACATATGCACATATGTCTACACATGAATGTGGCCATATACATGTGTCAGTATCTTGCTTGGTATTTCATATATATCTGTTTTCTATGTTTCGGGGAAAGCGGGAAGAGACTCCGAGACGCACAGATTGTTGGTCGGCGGGCACGTCCAAGGTTTTCAGCGATGGAACTGTGTAGGAAGCAGTTGTGACTGTGAATGCGCCTTGGAGGATGAATTTCTCTGACATCCACCCAGGCATGGATTCCAAGTCGACGTCTACTCGGACCGCGCCGCCAAAGATGTTTGCTGCCTGGAAAAGAGGACGGCAAGCGAAGAAACGCCCGTGAGAAGAAAGAGAAAGAGCACACACATTTGCCCTCCCAGACGCCGGCACGGGCGCGAACAAGACAGCGGAGGTTTTCCTTCCTGGGGGAGGCATGGGCCACCGACCAGTTTGCGACACGCAAATCCGCTTGGGCTGCCAAGTCATCTGCAAGTGGAATCCAGGTTTCTAGGTTTGAAGAAGACGAAAACGCATGCACAAAGCAGTATTTATCCTCTCCGTACACAGCTGGCCTTAAGAAGAGAAAGACGATCGCTAGATCATATATCGTTATTATTCTACTATAGGTGGAGCAAGACACGGGTTGAGTGGAGAACCTGGAGGGAGACAGTTCTCTGTCTAGCGAGGAGAGACCGTGTGGAAGTTGAGCAGACTCGACTTTTTCGTCTCGTTTTTGTCGGCGGGAAGTGAAGAAACGCCTTACCGTCAGGTCGAATTTGTGTTTGTAGCTGAGGAACTCCGCCGGATTAAGGGAGAGACGCAGATGGGCAAAGAAGGTCTGAGAGGGAAGCAACAGTCGATTGGATTCCTCATTTTCCCGTTTTGTCGGAAAATGGAGAAAACAGGGAGAGAAACGGAGGAAAGAGCATGCGCCTTGTGCCATCGAAGAAGTGAACACCACCACCGGGAAACGGACTAGCTTGTCAAGGACACTCCAGAGTTTGGAGTGTACGTACACGCAAACAGGTCATCAAGATTGGTAAGATGTCGGGTTGCTTCAGTGTGCATGTGCACGCTCTGAAAAGGCGCCCCTTTCAAGCGCACATGCAACGTCGCAGAGGCACATTACTGTCCACCTCAAGCCACCCTGGAAACTGGTCTTAAACGTCAAACATCCTCTATTGGTATGCACATAAGTCGCCAACACTGACATGCAAGGATACTCAGAGAACACTGTCTTTCTATTTGCTTATCGTTACATATAAATGCTGCCGATTCTTGTGCATTTCTGTAATTCGTCCACTGCTTGGATGATTTCAGGTCCCTGTGCTTCCAAGACTCTCGGTTGGACCCAGTTTCCCTCCTCTTTCTAGGATCGCCCGCCCCTCTGCCTTCGCCCACCTTCCCTTTTCCCCCTTTCTCACCCGAAAGCACGTACCTCCATCCACTCGATGACGAGCATTTCGCTGAGGAGTTCGCGCTTGACGGCGAGAAGGTAGTTTGTTTTTCTCTCCTTCATTGCAGACAGCTGGCCCACCAAGTTCCTGCGCAGGGGGTGGGAGACGCAAGTGTCGCAAAAGATTTAAATCCCGATCCCTCCTCTCTCGTGGTCTCTCTCCCTCTTCACTTTTTGAGGTGCATCGAAACGCAGTGAATATCACGCAGGTCTCCCCATCCCCGCGTCACTTTTTCACCCCTCGGTGCACGCCTGCATGCAGCCGTTGAGGCCCGGTCCCTGTTTTCCAGCTTCTGGTGTGGAACCAGCAAAGGCTTCTCTTGACCTCGCGCCTACTTTGTCGCTTCGTCGATCCGTTTCTGGACGGAGAGAAAATTCGAGTGGATCTGGCCGAGTTGGCGGTGCTTTTCCACGAGCTCGCGATCGATGCGGCGGCGCCTCTCTTGCAACGCCTCTTCACTCTGGACGATGGGGTAAGAGACAGTGCCTACTTCTCGGTCTCTCGTTCTATGCACGCGTTCTGCCCTCCACTTCTCTTTCCCACATTTTCCTTTCTCGCGTTGCCACCCCCCTTCACTCTCTCCTCTCATGCCTTCTCGCCGACATCTCTCTCGTCGTTCCTCCCGCAAATATCCAGACGCACATATGCATGCATAGACTGATGCCCATAGACGCATATTTATACACGCATCCACATATGTATGTATATACGCATCCATATACATATATATATATATATATGTAGACGGATGGCTCACAGGTGCATTGAGATGATAGCCCTCCGTGAGAGACGTTCCCTTGGTTTATCCGTGTACCTGCACTCCCCGATTGATGAACAGGAAACGCGATGGAAGACAGAGGGCGGCGGAGGAAGGGGGCGTCGTAGCGCCGGCGGTTCGGCTCTCCTTCCCTTCCCCGCATCCACGCCCCGCCAGTCAAACAGTTCTATCAGACTTTCCATCTAGAGAGCTAGGCGTTTCCGAGAGACGCAGGTGACGCTTACCGGTGAGGCATCCTGCATAAGCATCTTGTAGGCGTCAAGAGTGGAGATCAGTGGATGCTCGGAGAAATCTTGAAACGACAGACACGCAAAGCACGAACTCAATGAGGCAAAAAAGCCGAGAACTGTCCAGGGCCAGAGTGCGGCAAAATTATGTGAACGGTTTCGCAACCCAGGTAGCGACTCTCTCGAAACGCTCATGCGCGATCTTCAGTCCCTTTCTCTCGAGGAAACGTTTCCTGCATGGCCGCAGCCTCTGCTTCTGAGGTCTAAACCGCGTCTCCAGAGCTGAGACCCCCCGAGGACAACATCCTGATGGAAACGGGTTTTCGAGCACCCCACCGGGCGGGAGACGAACACGTGAGGGCGGCGCGTAGAAGCGGCCCAAGCTCAGAGTAACAGGTATACAGAACCGATCGGCCCGTCCTTGATTTCAAGGGGCTCTCTCTATCTGTGTGTTCCCTGTGTTTTCGACCCCGCAGGAAAAACAGACTCTTTCGATCGATGTATCCCTTCTTGCTCGTATTCTCTCGCATAGGCAGACGGAGAGGTAAATAAATGGTGGCAATTTGCGACATATCTAAACATATATATATATATATACATACTCAGGGGAACCGCAAATGAATGCTCGTTTGCATGTAAATCTAACGAGAGAGACCCGGACACGCATGTGTGACGTCTAGTTTACTGGCAGCACGACCCTTTTGTAAGTCTACGTAAACGTTTCTCACCTGCGGAAGAGTGACTGCCGATGAGGATGCAGTGAGGACATAGAGCCACGAAGCACTGAAAAACCACACGCATGTCTCTGTCGATCTTTCTGTGGAGACGTGCATCGACGGACCCAACCAGAACGCATGCGTGGAAGAGTGCAACGACTCTAAGAGGGATCAAAACGTCTCATTTCGATTTATACTGAGACGTCCGGTCCCGAGCTCTCCGCATATTCTTAGCTTGAAGGTTTTGCAAGCCTGAGCCGTTTCTCTTTCTCTTGCAACGCAGTACGTCCTGGGAGTACCTCTCGACATTGTTTCTGTCAAGCGAAGGTAACACCCTACATGTTTTTCCACCCTGCGTGCCTTCAATCGCTATCAAGGGGCTACAAGCCTAAACTCCAGCTGCTGGACCTCATAGATGCGGCAATATCGATACGCCCTCGGTAGAAAGGAGGTGACCGCACGGAAACCCTATACACTTGTCGCCGTCTGGATCCCTCTTGGGACGTGGTTCACAACGCCCATAAAGACCTCGGTTGTCTTTCGACGCCATTAAGGCTTTTTTTCCCCGGATATGTTCTAGGCGAGCTACGTGAAGACAACTTCGAAAGAAACTTTCGTGGTTTCCAGGAAAAACTGGATGCAGCGCCCTCAGGTTCCGCTTTGCTGCAAAAGGGTTTGCGGGCTGGGAGGTCGTTTTCACTGTACGCGCCGTTCGGTCGGAGTGCGTGTTGTCGCACGAGCATGGAAAACACGAGAAAGTCGCTTGACTCTGCTCTCTCCTTTATGCTTGTTCTCCCCGTCTCATGTTGTCGCTGACTCTCTCGTGACCTCTCGTATGTGAAGAACGCCGTGGATTTCCGAGAAACGCGCGTTCCACCCTCGGCCAGAAAGTGAAGAAAAAATGCGTGTCCGATCTGTTTTGTCCCGCGCTTCTGTCGTCAGCGCGGCAAATGTCTTACCGTCATGCAGACAGAATCAATCATTTCCGAAGGATGGTAGGGGCAGAAGCCAAACTGCAGGGGAGACTGGCAGCACAGACCGGACAGCGAGAGCTCATGAGCGACAGGCGAGAGAGGCGCTGGAGATGAGACAGATGCGTCGGGGCGAGAGGAAATACTCTAGAGGGAAACGGGAAAGAGAAACCGAGTCGGAGGCTCAGTTTGAGAACCGAAGGAACAGAAAAGCAGGGAAGAGAACGGAAAACCAACAAGCGTACACACAACACGCCGACTTGCTTGACTTTCGGTGTTGACTCAGTCTCGTACGCACTCAACTATAGATACCAGTGTGCAGGATATGGATACCTACATGTGTACACATAAAGGATCCTTCTTTTGCGTCGGCACATACATATACCGTGCTGGTCGAGAGACCAGGTCCGAATAGAGAGCTGCAACAGTCGGCCCTCCTGCCAAGTTTTCGTCCCTCTCTGGCGTCCCCTGTGCGCCCTGGGACTACCCCCGGTTGCACTTTCGTGAGTTTTCCGGGGGCTTTGCGCGCTCACATGCGAGGCAGGGACTCGGATATGTCGGGCCAGCATGCGCGTTGCGGAGTGAACCCTTTCGTCGCACTGGGCGCAGAGCTGCGCGCGGTCAGCAACGCAGTAGAGCGTCGCAGGAAGAGCCTCGCACATCTCGCACACCGGCTGGAGAACCTGAATCCGGAGCGGCTTCATTTCAAACTCCAGCACTGCCGTCGGAAGCACCTGCTCGGCGCGCTTGACTCTGTACAAGACGCGGTAGACCCCGCTGAGAGGGGAAAGGAGAACAGAGAGCGCGAGCGGCGGAGGCGATCCAGCGAAAACGAGTGGCACGAAACACCGACTGGAAGAGATCACCCGCGACAAGCACGTCTGTCACTCAAAAACACAGAAGCGAACGCTGACACAGACAGATAGGTCTGTACAAGTGGATCAATATGCAGACTTGGACACTTACATGTGCATGGGGACACGCACCCCCTAGCGGTTCTCTCTATCTATACAGAGATATATGCTGTGCCGTACATATATATATATATATATATATATTTGAGGTTATTTTGTATTCGTTTGTGGCGTCTCATTGGTTCCTCAGGAACTCCAGCGTGCTTACTTTGCCCCATTGTCAGTTGCTCCGCGGTCCCCGTCGTCGACTTCTCTGCGCGAGAGAGCTGTAAATTCTCCAGGAATGTCGCAGGTTTTGAAGTTCGCATCACCTGTACGACCCCGCGGAACATGGCGTGCAGCGGGAGGAGTCAACACACGGCTACATGACCAGGTCTTTGAATACGCGAAACGTTGAGGATGCAACACAGCGCATGCCGTTTTGTGTGGAAACAGCCTCGATCTGGCAAGAAGATCCGTGTGAAGATACAAGAGGGACGAATGTAGTGGAAAAAAAGCGTCTTTGTCGGAAACGAGCCGCCCGCCCTTTCTGTCTTGTTTCTAACTCTTTTTCATCGAGCCTCGACGCTCATTTCCCTCCTGCCTGTTCGCCTTTCCTTGTGAATGTCTTGCTCTTCGTTCCCTCGGTTCGCTCGCACCTCCCGCCTTCGGGCCGCGAACGCGGTGCGCGCTGCATGCGCTTGCACTTTACGGTCAGTGCCTCCGCCAAGGAAGCAGAAAAAGCGACCGTCTGTCCACGTGCCTCGCCTCACCTGGCTCGCCCGATTCGCGGTCTTTCGAGAGCACGGATCCAAGCGCCAGTTTACAGACCATGACGTGGAAAGTTCCTGAAGGATTGCCTTCGAAGCCGAAGGGTGGTCGGCACTGTGCAGTCGGAAAGATTTGTTTCCTCCAGTCAGCCTTCACGCGCTTCTCGGCGATTATGTTCTCCAGAGACTGGGGCGTCTCCAGTTCATTCAGGTCGAGGAATGAGTACACAGTAGGGCCTTTCAACGCCTAAGCAGCCGGGGAAAGAAAGCGGAGAAGCTGAGCAACCTGCGCTGTCGCCAGACTACCTGTACACGACTTTCCACCGATACCGAGAGGCATACACGCCTACACAGATGCATGTATATAGATATGTATATATACATGCATATCTAGATCTGTATCTACTTATATATATGTATACATGTAGACAAGGACAGGCGCGTTTGGGGGCGAACAGCACGACTCGACACACATGCAGAACGTGTAGAGGTGCACCTCACAGAGGAGTGTAGGCCTTATGCTTCTACTGACCCCAGGCACATCTCACCGCAAAAGCAGAGGACGTCTGTATGATGCCCAGAAGCGCGACAAAGAATGCAGAAGCCATCAACATGTAGCTATGGAGGTGCGCCGCGTTTAAGGCTGTGAAGTGTTTGGCCGAGAGAACATACACGAGCTTGACATCTGCAAGTGTTTTGGTGGATTTGGCGCATGTCTGACTCTTCTGTCAGTCGTGGCTCTTACTCTCGCTTTGGCGTCAAAGAGTTGCTCCTGAGCAGGCGTGGCCAAGCTCCAGCCGCCCACAATGTGGAGATCCGCCGTGAAGAGCGACAGCTGAATCCAGTACTCCCACTGCGCGAGAATCTGCAAGTCCTCGATGACTGAGACGTTCACTCGACTTGGACGGTCTTCGGTTGGATGAGCAGCCTCGCTGAACGACGCGACCGCGTCCGATGCCCAGCCCCTGGGAGGGGCTGCGGGCGGCGTGGAGCTCGCCATCGAGGAAAAGGCGGCGAGGGGGAAAGTGCGATGTTTCACCAGAACAAAGGACCCGAGAAAGCAGCAGAGACGGGCGAGCCAAGAGACTGGGAAAACCAGGAAGGACCGCCGCGCTGCTTCCGCGGCGACCGGAGACGCAGGTGTGTTTCCACCAAGACGGTTTAGCGCTAGCGGGCTGTGGGGGCGTTTCTCGCCACTGGAAAAGGACAGGGGAAGAGCCAGGTCGAAGGAGAGAGTAGCGAACGCGGAAAAAAGGAAACAAAACAAATTAGTGGACCAGAACGGGACTTTTTTCAGAGAGGCACAACTAGGCCGCGTGCGTCCGGTCGGCAAGACCGTGCGGTCGAGACACGGCGAACGCCATGGGCAGAAGACGCAGGGGAAAAATCCGGGTCAGAGGAGATCGTAGACAGAGCTGACGGCGGAGGCACCAAAAAAGAATCGCTCAGATGAGAGGTGCACAGGTTTCCGGCGTCCAGCCGCTGGGTCCCTCGTGAAATGGAGACACGGGGATTGCCATGGCGAAAATCTAGAAAAAGCGACAAGAGAGATGAGGGCTGTGGAAGAACAGAGGAAGAAAGGCTATGACGGACACGGGCGAAAAGAGGGAAAACGAAACCAAGGAAGTAAAAGGTAAGAGATGAACGTGCTGCCCGAGGGGGACTCGCTTCTTGAGTCGCTTCGCCAGGCAAATTTTTCATCCGCGTCTAGAGACGAGGACGGGGCCAGAACTGCTGCTCGAGGTTCTTGAAGGAAGCAGCAGAGAAAACTGGAGAAAACAAGCGAAAGCTAAAACGACGATGTGCTGTAGAAGGAAGAAAAAGCTACGGGTTTACACACACAACAGAGAGCCGGCTGTCCAGCCATGGGGCTCGTAAGGTCACCGCGAGCGGAGGTGAGGTTCGACTTCAGAACAAGTGGAGAGATTTCATCGAGTGGGAAGCAGTGACGGCGAAATCAGAAAGAGTATAAGCGAAGATAAGAGAAAAGAAATTCGACGACAAACCACGGAGGCAACGAACGCTGAGTTAAGACGAATTCGTGTGACAACAGACATCGACTATCCACACGCACGGTGCCTCTCTGATCGGAGTTGCTGGTCAGTCGTTTCGCTACGGTAATTTGCCACTTCAGTGCAAATGTAGTAGTAGAAGAGAAAAATTCGCGACAGAAAAGAGATACAGAAGACAAAGAGTTAAGACGCAAGACTCAAAAACCGGGAATGGAGGTATTTCCGTGAGACAAGACACGCAAAGGTTTGCGCATGCACGCCGCGTGGGTACACAAAGACAACACTTTTCCTCGACGTGTGCAGTTTTCTTCATTTTCTACGATCCATCGCAAGAAAGTGGTATGTGTTTATCGGAATTCCCCGCTGTCGTCTCTTGTGATGGACGAAGATGGGGATTTTCTAGGGGTGCGTATCTACCTTCTTGCGTATACGTTCACCTGCTCGGAGGGCGGCGGGGGGGGGGGGGGGGGGACGATGTATCGACATATCTTGTCGACGCTTCCGAAACGTGAAAAGGCAAAGTTGCAAAAAACAGAATAATGAGGCTGTTCCTCTGGAAGACAACTCGATTGCGTCCGCCGTTTTGCGCGGGAAAATCAGTCCGTTTTGATCTATGTTCCGGCGGCACCTGGCTCAGTTCACTGCACAACGAGCAGCTTGCATCAGCGTGTCGCACTGGCCAGAGATAAACAGGATAAGGATTGTGGAGAAGAGACGCGAGAAAGGGGGAGAGAAGGAGAAAGGTTCAACAGCAAACAGGTAGAGAGGAAGAGAAAGAGCACCAAACGAGTTCGGATTAGGGCTCTCAAATGAGAAGACAGCGCACATGGCGCTTTATGGAACGCAACAACGGAAAAGCGAGAAAGTGAAAGGAATGCGCTATATGCATGATTTTTTTTGCACAAAGGAGACACTCTTTTCACTTATATGGATGATTCCACTCAAAATCTGCAGTTCGGCTCCAGCATGCCACGTGCTTGTGTTCGGGGAGATTCCTTTCTGTCGCCGCCCCTGCGACTTCGTCACCTCCATCGCTCAATGGCCAGCGCTCTTTCTCTTTGGAGAGGTATAACTTCCTCTCTTTTTCCTCTTCTCTCTTGATTTCCGCAGAAAATCATGTTCCGTTTTAATCGTTGGACCGAAGGTGCCCCACTCTGACAATATGCTCAGTTCACCGCGGGCGTTTGAGTGGCGTACTAAACCCAAATGTAAGCGTAGCGCTTTCCAACACAGTCTCAGTGCTCACAGTGGATCTAAAAGCTCTCTATGGTGGAAACAGGGTCCCGATCCGGATTTGCAAGCGTGCTGTGACAAAGAGTGTGGACGACAGTGCACACTTTAAACCTCTCAGCGTGCTCTGACAGCCAGCACTCTTCCCACCGAAACTCCCGAGCAAGCAACTTGCCTAATGGTGGCAACGACAGAAGAGCTCTACCAGAGCCTTCAGGCAATGTTCAGTTCACACCCGGGTTCAACAGGCGGTGGGAAGCCATTCGGCAGGAGTGCTGCGTTTGTAAAATCGCACCCTTCCATCCGCCTGTTTGGCGGAGCGTCGACCAAACGAAAACACGTTTTCTCGAATAAATCCGAGTTCGATCCAACCCCCTGACGATTCGCCAAGTTTTTATCCGTGACCACAGCTGTAGTAAAGCATCTGCTTGATGTTGCACCCCACCAAAAGCCAACTAGTCATTTCAAGAGACGCCTCAGGTTCTGCAACCCTCATACCCATATCGCTGTACACACGCATGCGCCGGCACACAAGTCTTGCTATGCTGGAGTTCTCCCGTAAGCACTGGATGTCCACGTGAAATCCACGTTTCCGAATACCCATGCGGAATGGCCACGTCCGAGCAGAAGCAATTCACCTCGTATCCAACACAGCGACTTAGCTGTTTGGCCATCAGGCGGCGTAGCTTGCCATTTATGTTCTGTCCAGCCCGTAATTGCTTATGCGTCAGAAATGGCTACGGCAGAACAATGCCTGAGTCAATGACTTCAATGCTGTCCGCCACCTGCAAGTCATTTACCCCTCCTCTTCCTCTGTACGGCTTCCAATAGATATGTGCGTGAACGGTGTACAACGACGAATACCCACTTCGCAGTACGATTCAATCTCCTAGTCTGTCCAGCACTACTTCGTTCTGCGAACCGGTGTTTCCTATCTTGAGCTCATCGTGGTTGTTATAGAAGACGTATTTAGTTCCTCTGCCACAGATTTCCCGCGTTGCGGGGTTTGGAACAGAGCAACTGGTAAGCGGCTTCTGACGCGAGACGCTCTTGATGTGAGCGGACCTTAGCACCACGAGGTCACCGGAGACATCGCGCGTAGTGACTCTGGCCGCTGATACACGCATCGAAACGCCACGAACTCTCGCTCCACTATCTAACGCTGTCTAGGGCGAGTGTATTTTGCAGTGCAGATCCATGAACAAACGGAATGAAAAACGTGGCAACGATGCCACTTTGTGCTTCTACGTGACCTACAGCGGGTTCGGACCCACGAAACTGCGTCGCACCCGCATCCCCGACACATACTGCCCATGAACATGCAGTTGTGGTACATATGCTTTGGGCACAATGAACACACAGAAGCATTTGTGCATGATATCAGATAGGAGCGAAAGATAGTCACCACGTAGCCACAACTGCGACCTCGCTGTTGGGCGATCAGGTGAACTATGTTATCATCCTCTTTCCATCGAACACAACTCGCAACACCTCTCAGAAAAAAAAGTGTCAGATAGGAGCGAAAGATAGTCACCACGTAGCCACAACTGCGACCTCGCTGTTGGGCGATCAGGTGAACTATGTTATCATCCTCTTTCAACCCAACACACCGCACAATGCATCCCATAACAACACTATTGACGACTCATGATTTACTTGATCTCTGGCGCGAGCGCTTCTAACGCAGTCATACAGTTTACCAGGCAGAGATCTCATTGCCACTGCGTATATCAACATCTCCCTGCGACCGTTCGACTACACGCCCCCTGTTGCCACGCTCTACTAGATCCTTCACACCACACGCTTCTGTCTTTCTCCGTAGCAGCTATTCTCACCTTCCCGTAAAAAGTATACGAAATCGATCTGCACATGCATTTAACGCCAGACACGCGTGCACTGTGATGTAAAGGACGTGCTTGGTCTCCCTGTCATGGCGGAATTGGGCGAGGGAGCAACTCGCATGCAACGTACCCACGGGTCAGAACGCCTTTATTTCAGCGAACCTTAGCACCATGCGGTCACCGGAGACGTCGCGCATAGTGACTCTGGTCGCTGGTCAACCTCAGACATTATCTCTCTGAACGGACTCAGGAAGGATACGCATCCCCACGGGCGTCATCAGGTTTCGAGTAAAACGATTCAAGCTTACCAGCACACCAAGTCGGCTATACACACGCGCACCGTCCTCTAGAGTCCCTGTCTCAGCGCTACAGCTTCGCGTCGGCTTTGCTAAGTGAATTCCTTGTTGCTATGCAAGCACACACCACTTGTGACGGTGCATCATCTGTTTCCTTGCTGCGGCGCCGCCCCGTCCGAGGCACGGAGGTGTGAACACGACATCTGGGGCCTCTCGCCCCGAACGGTAAGCGACCGGCCAGTGACCTTGAACATGTTAAGAGGAAGTTGCCCACTAAAAGCAGAATGCTTTGTTTGGGAAACACAACGTTTTCACTGAGTAAGCACAGCGGAGCATGTCACTAAGTCATACGATGCACGAAAAACAACCCAGCCACCGTTAGAAAACAGTTTCCACGGCCTGAAAGAAAAAACTGTTTATCGGTTAGCCTTCGCCACACGCTCGATTTCGTCCTTCTTCTTGATGGCGTAGGCATTGGAAGACTCCTTGGCGCAGTTCATGATCTCGTCTGCCAGGCACTCAGAAATGGTCTTGATGTTACGGAAGGCCGCCAGTCTGCAGGATCGCCACATGCACTCGAAATAACGGCGCGTGGAGACTCCAAAGACTCGAGTTCTTTCCAGGGACCCCGCACACCCCGAAACTCGCGACTGTCAACCAATAGTGTAAGAGAAGAACTTGCATACAAAACCCAAAAGATGAAAATCGAGCTTCGACCCTAAACGCGGATATACACATACATATATATATATATATATGCATCCATACGTATATAAAAGTGAGTAGATTTATTCACACGGGAACAGACAAATTGGAGAACTTTGACTGCGGGTTGGGACTGACCTTGCGCCGGTGCAGATGAGGTAGATGGCCTGGTTGACTCTGCGGAGGGGAGACACATCAACAGCCTGACGTCTGACAACACCAGCGGATCCGATACGCGTGCTGTCTTCGCGGGGGCCGCCGTTCTCCACAGCGTTGACGAAGACCTGGATGGGGTTCTTGTCTGTCATGAGGTGGATGATTTCGAAGGCATGACGGACGATACGGACGCAGAGGGTTTTCTTTCCGTTGTTGCTGCGAAAAGACACAAAGGCAACACGCCGGATCTACAACTGACATGAACCCGGGACCTGAGCTCCGGCGCCCTCGACGTCTACGGCCATTCAGACGTCACGGTCGCACGATCTTCACGGTTTTACGGTCGCGGTGGCGTTGCGTGTAACCATAGACACACATGTATACATATGCGTGCACGGTTCCTCTCCTGCCAGCGACCAGCCGGCTAACTTCTCAAACTGGAGATTGTCCCCCGAAAAAGAGAACTTACCGGCCGTGCATCATCATGGAGTTGACGAGGCGCTCAACAATGGGGCACATGGCCTTGCGGAACCTCTTCTTCTGGTAGCGGCCGGAAGTGTGAGGCACGAAGACGCAGGCCTTATCCTTGACCGCGATGTAGTCGACGAGGGAAAGATCACTGACGTTCACATCGTCGTACGACCAGCGGCCGAAAAGCTTCGCCTCGGTCGCCATCTTGTCAACTCTCACAACGCGTCTTGATCTCCTTTTCCTGTCGAAAAAAACAGACACAAACAGTCTTCCAGACGTCGAACTGAGACTCGCGCAGCGCGAGGTCGGATGCGAAACGCGATGCACGCATCAACTCCCTGTCAGTAAACACGCGAGTGCATATTGACATAAATATGTACATATACATCGATGCCTAGAAGCCCCGCCGACCATATGCGACGGCTTCTGGGGTCCGAGAAGAGAAGAAACTGGAAAACTGGACGGAAACGACACATAACAGAGAACGCGGACTTTGAGGACCGAAACCCCGGTAGAACAAAATGAAAGGGCATGCAAAAACATGCGAGCATCCGCCTGTCACTACACATGAGATGCATGCTACAGAGGATAGGCTTCTTTGACAGATGTCATGCATGTCGGGAGGCAACCCGTGCCATCGCGACATGCATGCCCCGCCCACACAACACGCTTTCCTCTGCAACGAGACAGGAGAAGGTGTATGATAGATCTATGAAAATATAAGTGACGGGCTTCCGCCAGTCACACACGCGGGAGTTGGGAGGGTAGCGTAGGTCAGGCGCGCCGGATTTCTCTTCGGACGCGGATGTCGAGAACAGAAATGGAGGTTGAGAGATTTTCCCGACACCAGAAAAACTCAGTGCTCAGCACAGAGTGAACTGGAAGATCGAATAAAGCAGATTTTCTACTCTTCCGTGCGTTTCTCATTGCAAAAAATTCACCGCCGGTTTCCTGTCGAGACAGTGGGGAGGAGCGAGAAAAGGCCTCGAGCGGGTACTGCTTGCCATCTCTTCCCCAGATTCGAGCGTCGCACGAGAAAGATGGCCGAAGCGACAAAAAATCGAACAAAAATAATTCTCTTTCACGGTGTCAATCTGCCCCACCACCTGAAGAAAAGGAGACAAATACGAACGGAAAAGTTCAGTCCCCACTGTGGAGAGAGGGAAAGCAGGCGAGCCAGCAGCAGACGCTTACCCGTGTCGAAAGGGCTCAGTACTTCGAGGGAAAGAAGATCTTTTCCATACACATATATATACACGTCCATATATATATGTATATTTTCCTAGTTGTGGCGGTTAGAAACTCTGGAGCTGTTGGAGAGCGCCCCCCCCCCCGAGTCCCATTTTCCTTTGCTACGCTAACGTCTCTCGACTCGGTTAAACCCAGCGCAGAGATGAGGTAGGGTGGATCTCGCTCTTCCCCACTGTATTTTTTGCATGCGCACGCAGTCGTCCTGAAAAGAGTGGGGAAAAGAGGGGTCAGAACGCCGCAGCACACGAAACGGTGGCAAGTCAGCCGCGTGCTTATATTTGAATGCGTTGCAGAGACACCCGGTGTATGCGCATGTGAGGGAGGCTTAACTTTCTGAAGCCAGGGAGGGACCTGCTACAAGCTCTTCACTTTTTCGGGTGTCGTTTCATCTCTGATCCATTTTCTCTCGCGTTTCTCCTTTTTCCTACTCGCCTGCGGCACTTCTCAAAATGACGAACCTCTTCAACACCAGACCGAAGAAATACGGACCCGGCAGTCGGCAATGGTGAGATTCTTCGAAACTCAAAGCACGGGGAACTCAACTTCCGTTCTTGTTTCCGCGTGGGGATTGTTGCAGAGGTCGCAAGAAGGTCTTCGTGTGTGCAGAAGTGCCCGTTTAATTTTTTTTCCCGTGGTTCTGTCGTCGAATGACGCAGGAGTCCTGGAGTAGAAAAGGTGGGGAAGATGGGACGCCGACGGTCGATGGTAACATCGTGGTGTTGGCGCCGCGACAACCACGCCAGACCCTATGTTTAGAACTTTTGCCGGTCCGTTTTGATGGGGAAAGCCTCTTTTCCGAAAGCGCGTTTTCTTTAGTACACCGGATTAAAGCCAAGAGGTCGGATGACAGACGTGGAAATCGCGGATTATGTGGATCTTCGGTTTCTGCATGTGTAGATACCGTACTTCGAAGCCGGCTGGCCCTTTGTAAGGAGGTGCGCACATCCATACAAGCATTTATGTCGGAAGATTTACCATTAGGAGTGCATGCGTAGTGGTTTTTGTTTATCTGTTTGGGCGAAGGAGCTGATAGGAATAGAGGATGATCTGCGCGTGTTTTCTCCGTGTGATATTTACCTGCAGCCGGGTGTGCTTCAACCGCCACGGTATGGTGCGCAAGTATGGCCTGATGATGTGCCGTCAGTGCTTCAGAGAGCGCGCAACCCAGATCGGCTTCGTCAAGGTAAGCTCGAGGACATCCGCCTTCCCTGCTAGCTTTGTCGCCGCGTTTTTCTTCCGGGGTATGGGTTCGACAGGGAACAAAGAAGACTCAAGATTCCACTAAACGCGGTGGAGTGTCGGACTAGAAACTTTCGTCGTGCTCGGACGTACACGCACTACGGGTAGCCATTGTCCATGCGTTCATTCCTGCTACGTTTCCCACAGCTGCTGCGTCTATCGCGGATACACACGGCCTCACATCCGTTTGTAGAACGCCCTTCTGGCTTCTTAATCGCACGCTTTGCAGACGCCAAGGTTGTCTTTTTCCAGAGGCTGACACACAAGTTGAGGGGGTACGGCGAATGGAGAAGATGGCGTCAAAAGTCGATATAACTTTTGGGCGTCAGCAGCGGCAGGCTTGGATGCTGTGTTGAGTGTATGCAGCCAGTTGAGGCATTAAAGGACGCGATTTTTTGCGTACCACACTCTGGTGGATTCGCGCAAGAATGTTGTCATATGCTGCGCTTGGCTCATGGCGGATTGTGTTCTTTTTGCAGTACCGATAAGTCAAGGTGTTCTGCGCTGACGACGCCACCTTCGGGCAAGCCGTGATACGATGCAACGGAAAGGCACCAGCGGATGGCAGCACTGCTTGTGTTAATCCTTAATGGGCCGCCCCGTACACAGCTGTGTCTACCCGCAAAAGCGTCTGTGTATGTGGGTGTACATAGTAGAGTGTGATCGTGCGTGCTGCGGAGGGAGAGCATTCTTAGGCGTGAATTAAGGGAGAAGGAAGTCCACTTCCGATCCTGTTTTCTCTCAGTGCGTGCCAAAAGTTCTGGGAGAGTGTCTGTTGTTTTACTGACTTTCGTGTGTAAGGATTGAAACGCACAGCGACATCGAAGCTCGCCCTAGGCGAGCAGTTGACAAGCTACCACGTACAACGGTATACGGGAGTTCCCTGTCCTCGATGCCGCGAACTGACAGTTACGGTGTGAAGCAAAGCTGGGTTCCCGCTTTTGCTTGCGACAGATATTCGGCGTAGAACCAGACGCACTGACACTAGCGAAGCGTTGCGCTGTTCGCCAGCACATTTTTCGTATTCCAGGGAAGAGGCACGACGTAGTAATCGTTGCTCAAAGGTGACAACCCAGTGTCATAGTTCGCCGCGTCGTGTGCTGGCCGAACAAGTTGTTATGAAAAGGAGAATCAGCGATGTGGCTTAGGGGGTCTAAGCACACAAAGTGCTTCGTAATGGTGTTGTTTTTCAGATTGGTACCGACGGCTGCATCTGCAGAGCTCGATGAAGAAACACGTCCATGGCAGTTCTTCTTTTATCCATATGAGACGCTGTTTCTAGAAGCCCATATTCAGAGGACCGTAAAGTTTCAACAACTCGTGCAAGCATCACAAGTCCGTGTTCAGGTCACTGAATCAGCTTCGAGTATACCCACAGTTGGTTTCCTCACCACTCGGAGCACTGGGTTTCGTACTCAGTGTCAGTGATTTTTAGATCAGAGAAATATGCTCTTCTTCGTTACAAAGCTGGGTTATCACGAACTCACGCACGATTCCTTTGCCGCCTTGGGTCTACGAGTACCTACTCGTAGTTCCCTGGGAGTAACGCCTAGCTGTTCCACGACCACTTAAGTAGGTGGTCTGTAGGCGCTATAGGCGCAGACATCTACGGGCTTTGTCCAGAACTTCCTTCCGGATTTTGAGGAAATCTGGCTTTTGCCGCAAGACTGCGTGGCATGCAGTGATTGCTTTGACGGGCTGTTTAGCCTTTAACAAGGTGTCAGCCAGTCGGTATCCCACTGTCAAATTCCGTTCGTTGCCGAGCTTCCACGCCTGCGCAGGGACAATGGACCCTACATGCCGTTCTTTTTTCTGTCAGAACTGGCGTTAGATTAGCTTGAATATACTAGTCACATTACATCAGTGCTAATTCACAAACGCATGACAATGAAAATACGACCAGCAAACCAGAAATCTGCCTATCGGCACGTTATTTGTATTCTTTTTGAAGACCTTCAGGGGTTTCCTACAGGTCATAGGTGTGTTTTGGTGACGTCGACTAGGAAAAAATGGGAAAGACGCTTTCCTACGGAAACTATATCGTAACTCCGACGTGGCACAACCGGAGTGGAGCCAGCAAACGTTCACAAAAACATATGTATCTGCCTACATCTTATATATGCAAAACGTACACCTTTATTCTTGTACCTACCCGCATGAATGCGTATATATATATATATATATTTATATCATGTGATCACGATATTAAAGAGCCTTTTACCTTTCCATAGTGATCGGCACTTTGTTCGTATTGTCCTCGCTTTTCGGCGCACATGCCCAGGAGCTCCCAAGCGCGGGCACACTCTTTATTCCTGTTCGTGACGAGGGTGATGAGAGGAATAGCATTGTCAGTCTTTCCGGCCTGAATATGCAGTTCAGCTAAGAGTAGCGAGGCTCGTTCTGTCTCTGCCTCGGCAATTGGATCGATACCGACCTTCGCCAACTCATATATACGCTTGAGATGCACGCGAGCTTTGCTTGTTTGTCTCATCACAAGCAACGTTTCGGCAGCAGCGAGTAGGAGCGGCACATCGTCCCGATGCTGCAGCAAAAGGTCTCCGACAGCCTTCAACGCAAGATCCATCTTCCCTCTGTCCTTCGAGAATGCGAGTGCCTCAATCTGCCACGTCATCAGCCGTCGCCGCATTTCCACGGGCGGCCCCGCAGCATGCCACTCTTGCAGGAGCCTCTCTGCCTCGAAAGCGTTGGTGGCGTGAGCTTTTGGTGCAGACGAAAGAGTATGCTGATCTGCATCATTCGCCACTGAAGAAGCCAGGGAACAAGAACCCCTTCCGAGCGACGTCGTACTCGACCACGAAACGAAGTTGCGAAGCGGTAGGAGCACGCCGCCAGTGCCGCCCAATCCATCAAGTGAGGCTGTAGGGGAGGAGCGGAGCGAAAGCGTTAAGCGGCCACAAAGAGCCTCAACTGTGATACGGTCACCAGGATCCAAGCATATTTCCACCATATGCCTCATGCTGTCATGGTAGAAACTTGAGTGACGGCGGGCGACGTTCAGGTGCTGAAGAGCTTCGTGAGGAAAATGCCTCCACCTAGTAGAGAACTCGAGAAGACAATTAACTCAACTGTGCTCCTTTAAAGGCAAGAAATCTCTGTTCCAACGAGGATACCGGGAACCCTGCCAGGCTACTCGGTCGCCGACCACATCGCTGGCGCTGGCTTTTTTCCGGCGGGCAGGCGCACGAATGTGAACAGTCTTTCAGAGTGTTGCAAGAATTACTTTGTGGGTAAGCTCCTTTGTTTTACATTGTTTCTAAGCGATGGTCAAAGCTGACAACATCAGAGGCTCTATTAAAAGATAAGCCTCGGACAATATACCTCTATGTTTTGACAGGAAGCTGTTTCTCTGAGAGGTTCATCAACGACTTGTGAATGGACTCCGAAGTACGTCGAATCAGGGTGAGCGCTGTGAGCCTATGTGACTGCTCACTCACACTTTTGTGAAGAGACAAAAGTGGTTTTTTACTGGGATACAGCATCGCAGGCACACTCCCGCTGCTGGGAGCGGCTAACGGTGAACATGTGCCGTCTGCAGACAGGGAGTTTGTGGCGGTGGTTTTGTCACTCTACTCTCCGGAGTTCCGCTGCTGGCTTGTGTTCAGAGGAAAACAAAATGCTGCGTTTTTACAGCGCACCTCTTGATGATGCCTAGACAATAGTTTGTGCCTGCCTCAATGTAGAGGCTCCCGGTGCTTTGTTTCAAGTTTTCGATGGCTGTTATAATGGTACTGTAGTTCTCGATCAGAAGGCCTTGCTTCCTCATCAGGGCAAGAGCGTCGCCCAGCGCCTTGAAGTGTGGCAGGTGAAGACGCAGGAGAGAGAAACAATGGCTGACGAGATCACAGGGACTGTGTCGTACGTTGTCCAAGAGAGCCGCAGCAACAATCTCCGACTTGATAAGTGATACTGAGAAAGAACACAACACCCAAAGCTCGGAATGCGCACCTTTAGTTTGGGGGCTCCATAGCGCGTCAAATGTGCCACACATATTCGTGCTCGAGTGGCTCCTGTGTGCCAAACCTCATACATTAACCACTGTGCTGCGTGGTCTTTTTGTCAGTTGCACAGTTTTTCTAAACTGAGTTTTCAACGACAAAAAAGGACAGTGGGTTGTTGCGTCCCCTGCAGGTCTGCAGGTCTGGCGAGTTAATGTTTCTGGTGCAGCTCTTTGTCGTGGGATACTCTCTGTTCGATACGGTATGTGGAGGCGTATGACGAATCTGCAACTCTGTGGAAATACGCCATGACAACTCATGGAAACCTGCTCCATGACTCTCCATATTTATGTCCACTGTGGCTGAGTTACACATTTAGTTCCTTCTTTGGATTTCTTTCGATAAGGACGTACGGCAACGGCTTCCTCAAAACGCCATTTTATAGCGTAGACCCAGATCCCGCTTCTGTCTCATGAGCTCCGGTTCTACCAACTCGGTCCGCACCTTCTCAGGCGTCTATAACGTATGTATAGTATCCTGTGTTGCAGGTATCGACTTCACCATTTTTATCAAACTTTCCCCCTTTCCATGACCTTAGCACAGGCAAACGTTAGCTGTTAGCTGCCATGCCATGCAAGTCTATTCACGAGTCCTATTTGGATTTGAATGCCCAGTCAACTGCGACTGGGTCCTCCAAAGGCATTCATCCTATATTTCGTCTGTCAGTAATGCGTTGTATCCGGTATGGTTAGCCACTGTTAGACTCCGACGATTGGAAACCAGAGACACGTTACGAACAAAAGGCAAATGAGTTAATACGTCCAAGACGCGTGCCGGAAATCGAGAACCACTTTTCACTGTCCAGGTTCTGTCAACTACCGTGTAAAGCACCATATTCGAGAAAACAATCCGTCTTTGTAAATTTTGCTATCTGGTTAAATAAGAGAGCCTCAGGTTCATTTTCGTCAGTCACTCACCGCCTTCATTGGTCGGATCAAGGCGTTGGAGCGCGGAAAGGTATTCCTCGGCAGCTTGCAGGTGGCCCTGCCTCAAACGAATTCTGGAAAGAGCAAGGAGCGCTGACGTTCTTTCGCTATCTAGCTCTCGGGCTTCCTCGAAACACTGGGCTGCCTGCTCTGCCTCGCCTTTCCTCCTTTCCAATATCGCCCCGAGCTGGCAGTAGACATCCGCCCCTAAACGGGATATTCGCCAGGCCCCTTCACCGGACGCGGACTCAGCACTGCGCTGATGAAGCTCGAGATACCTTTTTATCGCAACTCTACAGCGGTGAAGGGTACGAAGGGCACTGTGGAAGCAGCAAGGGAGAATGAACATCAAAGTGCCAAACTGTTGCTGACGATAAACCGGCAGGCGTAGAAAGTGCGACGGGGGGTTCTTGCACAGGAAAGACATTGACAAAAGACTCATTAGTGGGTCACAGCATCTGCTACTGGCCAACCTCCCTATGAAGGTCGTACGATGGAGCCGGCTTCATGGAAAGCATCATAGATTTGGCGGAACAGATTGCTGTGGGCGGTTTATGGAGCAACATCGTTTGAGAGCTCGTGTAGCTGAACCTGAGTGATGGGTACCTCTGCACTTTATCTGGCGGAACATCCAGCCAACCGACCCTAGATCCACACCTCTACCAAGCGTTGCTTCACAGATGTCATGGACTAACAGTGCATTAGAGCATCAGCGTAGGAATGCTAATGATATAAAGAATATGTCTGAGGGGAACGGTTGATTCACGGCAGAGATCAACTGCCAGATGTGTGATATCGAGTCATCTGGTGAAGAAATGCTACTTCAGCTGTCAACGCCGTAGACAAATAGTGAAGACCTGGAGAATATCTCATTCGCGACGTTGTGCTTGGTTAACATGAGCGCTGCTTCCGCTGGAGTAAAATGTCTGTGTCTCCCAGAGGAAAATCCTGGCAGCCTTCCCACAGTTACAGAAATACATATGTTGTGGCGATCTGGAAGAGATCTCTTCGCAAGCTCCTGGTCTTGTGAGGAGGTGCATGTGCCCGTGTACGGCAGTTCAATTCTCTGGTTTCTACGGTAGCCTACTCGGTGCAGCTGTTTGGTGATTCTACACTGCGGCCAACTCCGGATCGTCCTCGACGACCTCTTCAGAAGTGCGTTTAAAGGGAGTTTGTCCAATGCACCGCCATACCTGTCTTCTAACTCTGCTTCATCTCCCCGAGCTGAATACGAGGATGTTTGAGAGAGCAGCGCCTTGACCTTAAGAAGCAATATTTGGACTTTTGCACCAAGCGAAAAGGATCCGTCATACGCAGTGTTATCACCGTCTACAACTGAAGCGGTTTCGATTGCCTCCTGCCATCTTCTCAGCCTGAAAAGCAAAGCTACCAAGTCTAGTCGAAGCTCCAGATCTTCTGGCTGTTCACGAAGAGAATTGCTGGCGTAGGTACTTGCTCTTTCGTACTGGTGCGTCTTCACAAGCGCCGCGACTGAGAGAAATTGAGTTCAGAGTTGGAGCGAAGGAAAAAGTTTCACACACACAAAAAGCAAATGTTGCCACAACTCGTAGAGTGTATAGTGTAGACGAGTGAGACGCTCTGGTCTCCAAATTGGGTGAGAACGTGTGCTTCCGCCACATGCGCTTTAAATTATGCGGCCCTGGATCGGAACCTGCTGTTGATCTACAGATACTGTACGCTTTCCTGATGCAGTGTGAAGAGAGGCACGTTCAGGGCACCGTTACATATAACAGATTCTATTTTCCTTTAGGCGCATTGACGTAGACAGGAAATCTTGCACAGGTCTTGGAGTGTGGCTCGAACCATTGCAAGCTGCTTACCGATGCGTCTGATGAGCTTGCGGTCCCCCGGCTTTGCATGTAACGCTCGTTCAAACGCTTCAACAGCTCCTCGAGGCTCGTAGACTTCTAGAAGGGCCTCTCCGATGGCTGTGAAGTTTTCTGGTGTCGGCTGAACAGCAGCTATGTCCCGGAAGCAGCGTGCATATGCCGCCCTATTCTTTTCTTCTGTCAGGAAAATCTGGGCAAGGCTCATTTGTGCCTTCACATAGAACGGATTAGATGAAGGGACAGAGCTCAAAAGCCGGGCTGCCTCAGCACTGTCACCTGAATCAGCAGCTATTGACGCCCTGCATAGGACAATCTTCCCTTCAAGAGGACTTCCTGCCAACGACGAAGAAGCGCGACTGAGTATTTCAAACGCTTGATCGCCACGATTATTCTTTGCGGCTGCAGTTGCCAGAAGACAGTGAAGCTCCACCCTCTCAAGATCAGTTCCTCGAAAACATAGATATTGGTAAGGACGCCGCGAGGACGGCCCTATGGCCGGGTTCGCCGCCGTTGTAGTAAGATCAGCTGCCTGCCGCTCAGAGTTTATTTTCTGGGGTGTTTCCGATCTCACAGTAGCCAGCTTCTGGGACTCTTCCAGCGTACTGACAGCTTCATCAAATTCCGTCTTCTGCAAGTGGAGATCAGCTGAGGTAAGCGGACAGAGGGTCGGCATCGCCCGTGTGGCGTGAACGAGGCGTTCTCACATTCTGAGACGGGTTTACTACAGTAGCGGTGGAAAAAAGGACGTGGCCAACTAGACAGTACCTTCCTCTTTTTACTCTGACCCTTCGCCGGGTGCCGTCACAAAAATGCAAGTGTTTAATTTCCAGGGGCAGTTTAGAGCCTTGGATGTCTGACAGTAGAGAGACCCCCTACTGCGCGCGACTGTGTCTATATCTACTGTTACGCCGCGGATGAGTGCCTGAAGTGTCCGAAGAAGGTCATACATTCCTATAGTTCTCTCTCCCTCTGCGACGTGCGCATCTCTTCGCAGTGGCGTTGGTTGGATCACGTATCTCTCTACTTGCAAGTTAACCTACAGTCAAAAGGTGTTTATCTACGAAACCGAGATTTCAGGGGGAAAACAAGTGTCAATTCTCCAGGCCTCTGGAATAAAAATTAGTATCAACAAGAGAAGTCATTTGTGTGGGTCGAACCAGTAGCCACTCACACAAGAGAGGGCAATCGTTGCCATAATCAATCAGCGACCTTGCCATGTCCAAGAGTATCCAGTCGTGTTTAACTGCATAAATGCACCGCAATGTCCTTTCGCTAGTAACAGCCTGCTGGGAAATGTGGATGCTAGTTGCAAGTTTGCCTATCTGAATGGCGAACCTATACGATGGATTTCTTTGTCCGGTATTCGCTTGGACAACACATGTCGAAGTAAACTTGTGTGGCGTGACCAAGCAGGCGTACATCCGGTGTTTTCGGTACCTTTGATGAGGTAGTAAGGCAGGGTGCTCTTCAAATGAAGATCGAAGGATAGAGCCTTTTCCAACTGTGCCAGCCCTTCCGCAGGCTGACCTGCGAGCTGTTCTAGGCGAGCCAACATAAGGCAAAAGTGAGCTGCAATGCTGCTTTTTGTGCCTCCTAGATCGTCGCTGAAAGCCCGAGACGATAAGGCATCCCTCAATGTTCGGCGTGCTGCCTCCGTATCGCCTTGCAGGAGATGCACCCGAGCCATCATCGCCTGGCGAATACAAATATCACAACAACGGGCGTCCTGCGACGAGTGATCAGTTGGAAGAAGCAGGCAACCCAGTCGTCGAGGAGATGGGGTATGTATACCAGGGAAGAAGGTCCCCCTGCAGTGCGTCTTAGTCTGATAGGAATTCTGACAGACCCTTGTTTTGACTTAGGGCAGTACAAGCTTTAGAGTTGCATGGTGGGGCGCCGGAGTCAGGAAGAGAGGAGTGCCGAGGGCTGCCTGGTAGAACCACATCTGGTAGAAGGCCAACAGTGACATGAAATGGGAATAGCATGGACGTATTTTTGGAGTCGCTTGTCAATGTCGATCCGTGACCGTCGATACATATTTTCCCAATTCTTCGGGTTCATTATAAATGCTTACCTTCGCCATTCCATGGCCCGGCATGAAGTGACACAGGGTCCCCAACACTGACGAGGCTTTGGCGAGAGCTTCAGCAACGAAACTAGTGTCCTTCGAAGGTGTTGCCGTTGTCAGAAATCCCACACTAAGCTCAACAACGCTATTCCCGGTTCTGCAGGTTTTGCCACACGTTCAGAGAAAGAGCACGAACGAGCAAGTAGCAACCCCAAAGATCCAAGAATTGCTGGGTGACAATCGAGCGACCACCGGCAGATGGTAAAGGTAGGGAAGTGAAAACGACCTAGATCACCTGGGGTGGATCAACGCCTTTCTGGTTCCGTCCTTTGGGCCCGGGAGCTGGAATTCGACGCTTCATGAAATTACAGTCAATATAACTCAACTCCACATAGTTTGAAACTAGAGTTAGAGCACTTTGCAACATCCTCGATATGAATTCAACAACCATAACTCCCGCGCGGTAGTCCGACAGCTTCATTGGTCTCGCCAACTTGCGTGAGCTAAGGTGCTGCCCACCCCCCACAGGATAAACCAACGGAATACAGCAAATCTTGGGCCAGTCAGAGTGTAGAATTAGCCCCTCCGCGCTCTGAGTGGTGGGGAGGGGAAGTTCGGTTCGGTCTTAACCGAGTGTTGTTTGCGTGAACTTCACGGCACTTCGTTCCCCAGTGCCCGCGCGGCTACGTGCTCGCTTTGATACACGTTTGATCATTTTAAGCTTTGAAATTGTCTTCCCACACCACTTTGCCTCGCATGATCCTGGACGCCGAGAGTCCGATGTCTCCGTCGCTTACGATGGTTTAAGAGTTTTGATTAGTGACCCATAGCATGCCAAGTCCAAATACGTGCTGGCCGCATCGAAGAGAAGGTTTGCTCGGAAAGCGGTGAAAAAGTACAGCCCGAATGTTGACCGGAAATCGCGGACCGTGTAGGATACTGCCTCATCGACGTGTGCCATAGCTTCTTGGAGATTCACGAAGACGTTCTCATCAGCCACATCGACTTTCAGACCTGCGCGGACTTTGCTCGTACTGAGGAGTAAGCTGTGATATGGCGAGAGCCGTTCTCTTTTCTACAAATTCCACAAACGAGGAAAATGACAAGCACGTGCTTCATTTGTGGTGTCATCCCCGAGGTGGCCGCTCGGCGCCACCTGCCTTCACTCGCCCGCCCTGTCCCTCACGAGCGTTCGGCACGCGCACATGAGAGGCAGCCACAAGGAGCGTGGTGTCAGTGAGATACAGTGACACGGAAAGTCATGAATTCCGGCTGTGAGCATCGAGGTCGTCCCGAACTCGCCCAAACTTATCGCAGATCCAGATGAATACAGCACAGCGTTTCAGCTCTGCTTGCCTCCTTGAACCGTATACCATTTGCTGAGCGTGCGATGAGATCTGTCGTCAGGTGGCATGTGCTTGCTGGAGGCTCATGTGCATCACGAATACTCTGTCGCGCGCTCAGTGAGGACGACACTGGAAAAGGGCATTCTTCAAGCAGATATTCGCAAGGTGTCGCAGGTGTATGGTTTTCTTAATGCCCGAAGTAGATCGCTGACGAAGTTCTTGAGTAGAGAGCGGAGAGACGACACGCATTCAAAAACCGTGCTTGCTACCATCGCGCCGCGTGCCACAAGGTGTAGCTGAGAAGCAGCGATTTCAAGTTACACTTCCAGCGCGACAACTAACGCTACTGGGTGGCGAGCAGGCCCCAGCGAACAACTCGACTCTGGGTGTCTTATGCGCACTGGGAAACGTCCTCCGGAGGAGATCCACTCCGTGACTCACTTTATGTTGCGCGTTGGCACGGTCCAGCTGTTCTTGGCAATCGGCAACGTTATTCTCTGCCAGAGAGCAAGCAGCTAACCCAACCAACGCTCCAAAATGGCTTGAATGGAGCCGTTCTGCTTCTAGGAATGTTTTTCTGGCATCGCTGGTTTTTCCAAGGCGCAGAGTCAAGAAGCCGATCTCCACGATCATCTCCATCAGAAGTGTACTGCCTTTAATCTTTGTAATCGTGGCATGAGATCGCAGACGATCACACGCACCGCGGAGAAATGACAGAATCGCCTCAGTAGCGTCATCATGGATACCAACCATCGAAAGAAACAGCCGCGCGCTGTCGAGCCAAAGGGCGAAGCTGTAAGGTTCCTGAACGGAAACAAAACCATGTTACACCGAAAAGGTTCAGACATCAGTCTGAGCTTCTGGTTGTTGGACGTTATGGAGCTATGCCACTTCTTCCGTTTTTTATGGTGCTTTCTCCTGCCTGTAAAGTTGTTACCAGCTGGCATCACAATTCTTCAAAACCGCAGGCTTTAAACACGTGGTCGTGCACGGGTGGGAGGAAAACTTTCAGGAAGCACCGTCACTTCAACCCCCTATCTCACATAAAGAGTTGATAAACAACCGTCTTCCTGCTGTGTAGATGGTTCCCTAGGTGCAGCTACCCCGGAAACTGAGAGCATGTTGGCTCCCATGCAGAAACGCAAAGTGCCCACTACAGCATGTTGCAACATGTCCATTACATTCTTATCTAGATCTACGTGGCCGCATATGCCTTTATGTGCTCATGTGCATACTGCATGCACAGGACACACAGCCGAGCTCCGTGCTCGTGAGCCCACCTGTACAGCCAGCATCTCGAAGAATGTTCGAACTTGCAGAACACCCTGGTCTAAATCCCCTTTCTGTGCGACGGCGTGGAGAAGCAGAACTGTGTGGCTGTCCAAGTCATCTTCGTCGATCCGGAGCAAATTTCTAGCGCACTGAGCTGCCTCGTCCCAACGGGAAAGCAGCACCAAAAGTTCACTTTTGCATACGGAGGCCGGCCAGAACCACGGATAGTGCCGCAGTGCCTCCTGTAGAGTATCTTGCGCCTGTCGAAGAGGCAGTAGACAAAAGTTCATGCTTATTGGAACCCAGTAGAAATATGCCCACGCGCCACTGGTTTTGTGACATCATTACAAATTCGTGTGCTCCGCAATTCCGGGGAAAAATGGACCATCGAGACCCACCAAACGACCAGAAGACAAAAGACCACATCCGCATTCGTACAAGTAGTGACGCTCTCAATGTCATATGTTCTAGGTGATGGGGCTTCCGTAGACTTTTTGTTTAGGTTTGCTATTCTGTACCAACCGATCTAAAATCGTGATGTCTTTGTCGTTTATTTAAATCTAGTAATGCTTGTCAAGTTCCTTGTATCTAGTTAGCTCCCGGTACACCCCGACCTCCCGGTGTGCTGCTTACACCCGACCAAAAGTTGTTCAATATTTGTACGGTGGTCTTGCCCATCAAAGTAGAAGGGGCAGGTATTCTTTTGTCACTGGCCAAAACGCCTTTGTCGTAAGCTCTCTCGAATAATTCTTCGCACTTAAGGGTCGCATGGCTTGCACCAGCGCGCTCCTTCACGTCAAAGGCGTGTTGAGCCTCCCCGGAGACCCATATGGCCGGCCCACTCCCGTGGTCACAAGAGCGAAAAGGACGCTGTCGCCGAAGTTCGATCCACCCCTCTACCTCATAGGACTTCTCGGAGGGAGACGTAATGTCCTGCACGCACATCATTGAAAGAGCAAGCACCGAGTACATATTTAAGTTGACTGAATGAAACTCATCACGGAGATCGGTGCCCTTTTTCGGATACAGGGCGAGGCATCGTTGACCAAAATGGTACCTGCGTTAACGCCTTCCAGGAAGATAGCTAGCGACGGACCTCAGAAGACCTGGGGCAGCCGTCGTCTTTTTCTCGTAATCAACAAAGTTAACGGCACTTGGACCCTACTCGTGATTCGCTCCCAATGCAGCAAGCGACACACATATTTGCGAAAGGTCCCGCGTGAAGCGCTGACTTTTATGGTCTCAGGCGAAGTGTTGGCTGTAGCAGTCACGTTGATTCCGTACCTTTCGTGCAGACAAAAACAATCCGGTTATAACGCTACCGATCATTACAGCAGTTCTCTCTATTTGAACAACCTAGTAGCAGTTCACGAATTCGATTACGCAGGTATGCGTATACAGGATCAAATTGTGGATCGACACTCTTGACACATACTTTATCGCCGAGAAACTCCTCTAGGAAATAGACACTGACACCTCTTTGTGGAATTTATACCCAGGGAATAGCTACTTAATCGAAAACTAGGGAAGGACGCCGATGCTCTGTTGAGCCACCTCCAGGGAGAGTCGTCGCCTCATCTGCTGCCGCCAGTCTGTTTGAAACGTCACTTGGCGGGCGCAATTTGGTATGGTTCCCATTTTAAAGATTAGGCCTACGGTGATAAGAGACGAAGCCGTTTCTAGCTCCCCCACTAACAGAAAGAAGCGGGCCGCAAGGAGGAGTGCGGCATCATTGGCGGTAGCTTTCTCCGCAAGTGCCTTGCATCGTAATTCATCAACCTTCGCGTCGCTGCAGCAGAGAGGACGCAAGAGGTGAATAACATCGACAGCTTTTTCGTTTTTCTGTCACCGAGAACAAGGATCTGCAATCGGGCGCTGCCCAGAAGTGTGCGTCTTCCCACATATTTCAGTGCAGTGATTGGTGTTTAAATACGCGACAGCGAGTGAGAAGAGGAACAGACGGATGAAGAAAACAAACACAATATCTCGGAAATCACCGTTGTGTGTCTGACCGAACGCCCTCATGCAGAGAAGAGTTGTGGAAGGGTTTAGGGCATGAAGACATCCGGAGAAACTCAACGCCCTAGATACACAGCAGCCTCTGATCGTGTTTCACTGTAGCAACAGTATAAGTGGTGTCGTATAACTACCGCGTCACCTATCTGTCAAAAACTCTACGTTTAGTGTAGGCTTGTGAGACGGTGTCTGGTGAATAAGGGCATCGAGAGCCACAAGGAGGTGTCAAGAACCTATGTGACAGAAGCCAGGCTCGCTTATTCTGATTGTTGATATGTCTATTGTACCTTGTTCCATCACACGCTGACTGTAGGCTGTAATGATGGAGAGCCGATGCAGCTGGGAAGGCGACCCTTTTCTTGTTGAGGAGACTTTGGAAGTTCTGCTCCGCCTCGGCAATGCTCCCTTCTTCAGCCAAAGCGAAGGAATGCCAGAAGAGAAGCTCTCCACTGAACCTCACAGTGAGCTCGCGCATGCACAGCCGCTGCATTCGGCGATACTGGTGCCTTTGTGCAAGGAAGAACAGCACCTCCAACAGCGGTGCCTCCGACAAACTCTCACTCATATTGTGTAGTGCTGTCTCAGGTCGCCTTGCAGAAACCAAGCCACAATACACGGGAGGATATATTTCCCGGTTTGTATCTCCACCACATGGCCCACGGCACAAGCCGTTGTAACTCTCCACAGGCAGGATACTACACAACGTTCGGCTGTTCACTGGACAAGAACGGCAAAGGCGGTCAAAAATAAGTTGCCTGGTACGACGCAACCACCCGTTGTGCTCGATGCCACATGACGGCCTGAGTGCCTGTGCTGGATGGAAATGTGACCGCTGCTCATAGAAAGTGTGGTTCACACGAGTCTGCCTGGGTGTTACTGTTAAACATCCTCCTGTCGAGGAAAGTTGGGTTACGGGGGAAAAACTACTTCAAAGCGAGGGTTGCCTGTTCGAAAGTTAACGACAAAAAAAATTCCGGAATCCTGATCTCGCGCGTTATGAGGACTTGGAGGGAGAAATCAGCATAACTTTGCCAATCAGCACGAACTGGCACCCTGATTGGCTGACGGAAAACCCCCTATGTCGAGAAGACGGCTTCATGCTTCGTCCTTTTCCTCTCCCTCTCGCGCGCTGCCGCTCTTCGCGGCAGAACACGCGCGTGGGGATACCTTGAAACGATACAGCCAGACCAAGTTCTAAAACTGTAGCCCATTTGCAGAGAGAGAAAGGCACCACTGCAGTTCTTGTTCTTTTTCTCCCATCGCCGTATATGCCGCCGTCCCTCTACTGGAGATCACAGGCTGAGGAGAAACCGGGTACCGGTCATTACGGTTCCATACACAGAGGCTACACTAGTCTCCAAAACGGGTATCAAAACAAGGAGAGTCATGTCGCCGTGAAGTGTACAGAAGAACTGTAGGAGAATGGTATTTCCGACGAGGTACTCAGACGGATTTTGTGTGTACCCAACAGCGGAGGCAAATTCTGTTGCCGTGCACTCGACGGTCAGTAATGTGGCAATGGCGGATGGAGGAAACGCCTTGACGCCAAGGTTGATCTTCCGAAGGGTAACAGGAAAACTAGGACGACCTTGAACAATCACGGAGTGTTGTGGCAATGTTCTTCCAGTTTGGTGTTCACCGGCAATTTTTCCTGTCGCATGCAATGGCCCAGGTCATGGCACAACGCATGCTCCAGAATCTGCCACGAGCCTCTAGCGTGGTCGTTTGCGTGCACTGAGCCGGGGGGCCGTCAAGTGGCGATGCCATATCTTGCGTCGGTCTAGTTTTTTTCAACGGTAAGCCTCAGAATCACCGTAGTCGCATCGCAAAACTCTTATCAACCCTGTTGTGTCTTGCTGCGTCAAACTTGTTTCACAGTCTGACCTCAACGGTCATCCCTTTTTTCCTGCTCACGCCCCAATCGTTCGTCGTTACAAGTATATTATTTTAGACCACATGGGGCGGGAGGTGAACATCTTCCAGTATTGAGTCAGCAAGCCCAATGCCCAGCCCACTGGCGCGCACTGCCAGCCTTGTTTTGAGACTGTGTCTGATACTTTTGTCGTTCGCGAGTCCTAGCATTCTTTTTGTGAACGTCTGTGTACGTACGTCAGCACCACACTTCAGAACGGCGACAGTTCAGCCACGTTTATCACCACTGGCCACTGCACCCCAGCACAGAACGGCTTGCCCTGTGCACGGAAGCTGGCTGTTTTTTAGCATCTGTTTCAAGTGCCGTTGTGAAAAATTTACTAGCTTTCATAATAAAGTGACAGGATGCTGCCACACCGTGGCAATTGCGAGTGGACCTACACAGTGACAGGCGAATCTACAGCTGATTAATTCTTTTTATGCTGAATAAACGTGATTTCATATACATGCCAGTCTTTCTCTATCTGATGTGTGGTCTCTGAGCTAAGCGCATCTTGCTCTTCAGGGTGCTGCTGCAGCTTTCTGTGAATATCCAAGGTACACACACTGCTGTTGTCTTCCGTGCTGGTGTGCTTTTCGCCTTTCAGGCACTGTTTTTTGTTCATTCGATAGTTTATACGCCTGCATCTGCCTCCGATTCCACACTTCATTTCGCATTCCTATCCCTGAGGGTTGGATTATTCTCAGTTTGCCCCCAAGTCCACACCACACTCAAGTGGATGTCACCGAAGGCAGCCTGCACACCTCGCCTTGTCTTTGGTGCGATGCCGAACACGATCAGCCGTCTTGTAGAGGCAATTGCGCACAAGTTTGTTCTCTTGTTGCATCGTCCCGGTACTCTTCTCTGTCTTTTTCTCAGAAGCATATAGGAGACTGGTTTTCCTGATTGACTGTACGATGCTACCGATTCGCTTACGATTGTACGCACCAATGGCATCGTTTCTCTTATATAGAGCAGCTCCAACAGTTTTTTCTGTACACCTGTGGCTTTATTAACTCCACTTTTCTTTCGTGGGATGGGAGAAGTGAAACTCATTGTGTGTGTTCCCGTGCTTAAGCCTGCGGTAACTATAGAAACTGCCGCAGAGACTTCTTGACTCATCAGCGCGATCGGCTCTCTTTTGAAAGCGTGCATTCACTGGCTCTCCGAAGATGCAGGGAAGAATAGTGTATGCCATTATGGATCCCCCGGATACGCACATCCCAAAGACGTGCTGAGGTGGTGTTCGCTGCCGTCCTACGGAAATCTGGATCCGGTTCTGACCACTTTGCTTGCAGCGTGGTCGCTAAAAATGAGGCATTCCATCACTTTAAAAAGAGCCGGCGTCAAAGCCAGTACGAGCACACGCAGATAGAATGGGGTAATATGGTCATACTCGCCGGTCAACAATTTTTCATGTCGTCGTTACCCCACTAAACTGTCCACATGCATCGTAACCCGGCGCATGCGTTACAGAATGTTAAGGCTACAGGTGTAGCTACTCGTGTGAATTGGGCTGGGATGTTGGTTCGACATTACAAATGATGCCCGGGAACGAAGCGTCATAGGGAAGCTTTTTTCAATATCGCAGTGACTCGCCTAGCTCTATCTAACATGCCGTCGTATACTCTAATTGACCCAGATCCCTCTGGTCCCCCAGCTAATCTTGGTTCCTGGCTTTGTCAGAGTTTGTCTTACTGTTATATTTTGTTCTCTCCCCAAACTTAGTCAAGTTACACAGAAGAAAGCAAGAGTTTCGTTACCTACTTTCTTTGGCTGCAGTAGCTAGCTTCATGCATAGCAGCATTTCTTGTGACCTGTACCCCGACAGAGAGGCTACGCAATGCAGTAACTGTTGTGTGGCGTCATGTCCCCCATTGTAGACATGGACATGCTTGAAGTGTTTTCTCGGATACTCGCCTCAACTAGGTCCTTGGGGGTCAATGCTGGATACATTTTGGCAAACGTATTAGGATGACGGAGGCGTGCGCCACCTTCTACAGGTGTTTCCCCGTTGGCCCCACAGAAGTGGCTTTCACGATGGACAGGTACATGACAGGAGACAACCAGCTGAGAAAAGATGCAAACAGGCAGGTACACTGCTTGCAAAGGTCCTTGTATCTAGTTAGCTCACTGTGTACTTAGGATCAGACCAAAAGGTTCACTAATGGTACTAGGAAATACGAGATCGCGTTAGTTCTTGGGAAAACGGCTTCCGAACCGGCATTGCGCTTTCGCTTCTCAGCAATCAATGCCCTGAACGGCGGGCATGCGACTTTAAACGCTCACAGCGAGAAACAGGGGACTCTGTACAAGCTCCTTGCTTTGTTCTGTCAACGCGCGAATCACTGCACAGACGCTCCCCGTCCCCCCTGGGCGTTTTGTTGATGCGGGCTGTTGCTTGTGGGGGCGCTCTAAAGTTGCCTATCATTTTCTCTAAAATGCAGCTCCTCCAGAACTTTCTGGGAACGGAGTCAGGCGACAAGCGAGAACGGCATTTTTGTTCACCCTGATATTCTACCAGTCTTGAAGCGATTTTGTCAGCTCGTCAAAATGGCGGCTCTGCTAAATACGTGCCCAAATCGATTGGATTGTCTCAGCGCGCTACGCATTCCGCTGCTGATTGTTCTTTGATGCGCTCGTTTGCGAACGTCATCATATTGCCGTAGACAGTCACGGAGGGCAGATGGCTCGGATACTCCTGCGCAGCGTTGTCGCATACCTTTCCTCTCTTTGTCTCCATTGACCTGTCCGAGATTTCGCGGGACCTCTAATTCAAACGTTTCTAGCAGCCCATCGTTGTGGTATTGTAATTTACATTCAGGGTACCGTGCACACTAGCTGAGGCTACACAACAGCCATATTAGTTGTGCAACGTCCAGGTTCTTCACCCTACTTAAGTATGTTGTTTGTTGTATTCTTGGCTGCATCTGTTTCGATCTGACCAATCTGAACAAGTACCGAGTTGTCCGTCCATCTCGATCACCGTGTGGGGTCCGAACCATCTACGACAGCACTTGAGCAGAGAGGACGCTTTCGTTCCAGAGGAGCGCGAACTGAGCCTCATCTGGACATAGTCGTCAATTCATGAGTTGACATACACCCCCCCAGTCAACACTGTTTCTATTATTCGACAGTTTCATGTATTGTAGATCCAAGAATTGCCATACATCCTATATCTGTAATTTTACGTCTTTGCTCTTGCTGAAGGAAATGTAGTCTACCAGGGACTTGAATAAACAACTTCAGTTATCTTGTACCGACACATTCATGTGTGGGGCAGATAGAATGAACTGGTTCATATATTTACCGCTTCACTATCGAGAACTTTTACGCTGGGCAAAACAAGTATATCGGTCATGTTCGTTGGTTCTGCTTTGGCCAGCGCCGAATTCGCTTCCAACCGTTATTACGCATATATTACGCATGACCATACGTACGTGGCTCATGACTGGGGTCCTTGCCAGACGTGACTATATTGGTTCTGGAGCGACAACCGCCTAATGTTGAATCGGTTCGATTTCGCCTAACCTGTACCACAGACAGCTCTCTTACAACTGTTAGTGGTCTGCAAAATGCGGCGTGTCAGTCGAGCGACGCTGGCAGTCGAGAAACTCCGAGAGCTAGACCAGATCCAGAAATTCAATCATCTTCAAGAGAAGAAACTCGAGGCTGCTCGCCAGCAAAATTTGATAAATGAACCGTCGAAGCAGGCACGATTCCGGCGGCGACAGCCGCTGCTGTCAATGCATATCCCTTGTAGACTTCAGACATCACAGTCAGCCACAGAACTGGGAGGGCACCACGAAGACTTCGCTCCTGCGTTCCTCACGCAGCCTCATGGAGGGGCAACTGAAGACGTGTCGTCGCCAAGGCTTGCGACGGTGGCAAAATGGAATGTTCAAAACACTTCTTGGGCTATCATCAGACCATCAGCAAGCGAAGCAACACTCTCCTCACCTGGCAGCAGCACGCCTGATGGGGAGTGCCGAACAGCAGTGAAAAAGACGAAACTCGACAGGAACATCGAAGCAATGAAAGCAAAACTGGAAATGCTCAAAGGTATTGCTTTCCGATCCTAAACCCAACTGAAAACTAATTCTTACGGGGCATGCATCTACGATTTTCTGATGCTCCAGTTTTGGTATAACTCCATTCGTCTATCCTGTGTTTCCGTAGGTTCAACCTCTCTACTGACTGAATTTTCACATAATACGCTCTTGACCCTTACAGCCACCGAGTTGAAATCAGCGTGTATGACTGTCTCTTCTCTGTAGTTGCAACGTTATTTCTGGGCTCGGTACTTTCTGTGAGCACCGCACGCAAAAACAGTCGTACATGCGAGTTTCCCTGTAGGAGCCTGCAACAACCGCTGCATTTGACCTCTAGATTTTTGCCCCTTGAAGCAGCACTTTTACTGCCTTCATGCGCGTCTAGTGTGTTCTCGAAATTGTTCTCAAATCAGTCGGAGATTGTTTTGGATAGTGCCGGGGTGTGGCCCTTCGGAGCACTCCACACGAAGAAACATTTGTTAGCCTAAAGTAAAAGCTGACTTCCATGGGTATGTCCCCGGAAGACAACCCAACTCGTGGCGGCATCAGCGTAAAACGTCAGCTTCAAGATAATACATTCGTCCGTGCAGTCCGTGAGATGTGAGAATAAGACGTCTCCTTTCCGTCTTCTAAACCCTTTTCTAAGCTGAATTGACAGCAGACATGCTGTGCAGTTGCGGGCAGTAGCGCCGCCGATGCAGGTGCTTCGTCCACTGTCATTTCTTGTCGGGCCAACTTGCATCTCATTCCCCGCAAACCGGAGACCAGCGGTGTCGCTCTTCAATGCCACTGCGCAGCTGGAGAATCATTTGCTTTCCTCGTGTCTGTCAAGGAGCGGGAGTTCGACAACGTCCAGCGGCTGCTTACCAAGACGAAGGCCGACTTCCTTGGTCGCATGGATGCCTGCAATAAACACAGGGAGGTGCTGGAGGCCCGGCGTGACCGGTTCAAGCAGGTGGGTGCAACAGTTAGCGTGACAGTGGTCTGCAACCATCAACAGCAGAAACAAGAACCGGCTGCAGGGACGCTGGTAGCAGACATCCTACATGCAAGTTCGCCATCCATCAAACTGAAGGGGAAATTGCTGGCGCCGTTCTGTTAGTGCGTCACGATGGCTCCTCAGCCAACATAAGACAGTTATGATTGGGGACGAAAGCCTGTTTTCTTGACGGACCGCTCAATGTTAGCAAATAGGTTGAGCACCGGAACAAGAGGTCGTCGGCCACTAAAAGCCATGACTAGGTCCGAGGGCGTCACCACTGCAGAAGGCGGCGGCTACCCGAAAAAAATTTTAATTCGTGCCTATGCGTTTACACTGTCGGTCGTTGTTTCGTCGTTCAGCTGATTTTGGCTCGTAGCCGGCTCCTACAACGGAACATTGAGAAGGCACAAGAGAGCTCGAAAGTATCTACAACGAACATGTTGACCATTCGGCAAGCGGAAGAAAAGATCGCCCTCTTGAGCGCGAGAGCTGCCCAGATGGAGGCCCACTGTCGCCGCGTTCAGCATGCGGCACGGAAACTGGCCCCTGTCAAGTGAGTTACCAAGCAGAAAATCTGTCCACGTTAATAGGAACGGGGAGCATTGCAGAACAAGTACAATGGATGTGAAGAATTGCCATTTCACCCATTTCGATGCTTCGGAACGGCTTTGTGCTGGCAGAAAGTATGTTGAAGCCGTATCAGAGCTCTTGGGAGAGACAGCTGAAGGCTCAGGAGAGAGCTTGATGAGACGAATGGTAACACTGCAGAGTACCAACGAGGAGCTGAAGAGACAACTCAGCGACGCTGTGGGTGAGCGAAGCTTTCTCATCTTCTGGGCAATCGATTCTTCAAATCGGTAACCCTCTGTTGACGCGGCATTATGCTGGTATTTCAAGAATTTATTTTTTTGGGACGAGTCATCTACGGAGACATCCTCGTTGCTCCAGCTGATCCTCGGCACAGTTATACGGGGAAATAACTCTCAACTTTTTTTTGACGATCTGGACCATCAATGCCTGGTCCAAATGGCAAACATGGACTCTGAGACTAGCATAATCTTGGATTCTTTCCTCTCTTTCTCAGGGACAGGATCAACCCTCAATTATTCATGCCACTGGGAAAGAGACGTGGATTTTGCTGTTGTCTCCTGCGGAATCTTACGTTCTGACTGGCTTAGATCGGCTGGAGCAAAGACGCCTCGAGAGCAAGGCACGGCAGGTGGATGCCTCGAACGTTGTCCTGCACATGACTTCTCGATCAAGTCCGTCATTCCCCTTGTCTTTCCAAAGCCCGCTGATATTTCCTTGGACAAGGTCTCGAAAGTATTAAGGGCATTTTTCAGCGCTACCAGGACTACCAAACAATACGGACACGGGTTGCAACTTGAGGTCAAATTTTGTTGCTTATGAAACACAGCGCCTGCCGTCGTAGATTCGACCATGCGGACGTGCAACAAATACCCGCACAGCTAACGATGTTAAACATAAGCGCGTAAACACCTGACAATACCAGGATTTTCGCTCATAGCAGTGGCCGAGCCGCTGTCCCAAGAGCTAGCAGCATGTCCCGCCAACTCAGTACGGTAGACGAGTGGAAAAGAGGGGGTTCTTCGACGTGGCAGCTCAACGGTCATCACTAGACGTAGTGTTCAGATAGCTTGCATGTCATTTGAACAGTGCAAAATCGTGAGAAACCTGCCAGTCCTGTAAATAAGGTAGCAACGGGCACCATCCTGTATATGCAGGAGGGCCGTCACCCTGTTGGCATGGATCCTGCTATGCTAGGCGAGCTTCAAAACGAAGTAGACGGCCTCCGGCAAACTCGGCAAGAGCTCGAACAGGCACTGGCTTCTGAAACAGAGAAGGTCTCCACTGACACAGCTGCGATAGGAGCCATCTGCGCAAATGTGCAAGTTCTGCACACGGTGCGAGCTACGAAAAACGACTCTACACAGTATGGGCACACGGGGAAATGGCCTCGTCAAGCCACTAATGCGGAGAGTACCGCAAGATGCGTCATGTTGAACCGGTTCAGTCTGATAGCGTACCAGCGAAAAGTATTCCAGGCACCGAAAGATGGAATTGTTCCTTCGGCGTACACGAAAAACGTTTAAGGTACTATTTTGTGTGTCTAAGCTCGATGATAACTGCTATCCGATCTCTCTGGTAAGGCTGTGTGCAGTGTCCAAAACAATGTGTAACTGACAAGAGTGTTGCCCCTACGACACGCCTGATTATGAGGACGAGCTCGAGAGGCCAGTCGGAACAATACAGGCAGTGCCACGTGCCTCGCACCAAGCAGAGATCTCGGGATCATATGTGTTGAGGCGCATATGCAAGCTGTAGCTCGTTACAGGTGCAAAGGAGAGTTTGTCGCTTCTCCCAACAAGCTACAAGCCACACACACGTTCTGGCAGTGCAGGCCGCGACACAATGAGCATCTCCAAATCCCCAAAAGTTATCAGAAAAATCGGAGAGCGTCTGTGGAAACAACAACGCCCAGTGCGTAACATGGTAATTTTGAGGAAAGAGTGATTGTTTTTGCCACTCTGCATGTGGCGTTCAGCGCCTCCACCAATCGCGCTTCGCGCCAAAGGTTTACAACCAGGAGGAGCCGAGTCCAACCTCCTCTACCCCGAAAGATGCCGCGTTGCCCCCAGCCCGGTTCCTTGATGTTCTGCAAGCGAAAGAGTGCCTAAAACAGATAGGAGAGCTGGCGCGTAAATACAAAGCTATAATCAAAGATGCGGACGCCGAACGAGAGAAGACACGAAGACGAGGTAACAACGACGCAGGTGGACTGTGCCGCCAAGCGACTAATCGATACAGTCTATTTTGCATGCCACAGTCGTGGCCCACTGCAGGAACGAGTGAGAGCCGAAACGTGTACGTGGTGAGTCAGTAAATAATTGATCCTGGCCACAACGATGGAAGGCCTGTTCGAGAAACCGTCTCATTGATCGTCCTGTTCGTGTTCCAAAATGCCACGAACAGAGTTGTCAATCTAGCTTCTTCTCTGTATACTAAGGGATTTCGTGGTAGGTGACCCAGTGAAAAGAAGCGCGAGAGGACAGTTGGTATCCGTATGCCTCGCCTGTCCTTCGTCGGTAGAGGCGCGCGCGGCTCAGGAGTTGCCTTTCGTCCTCCCTCCGCTCTCGTTCTTTTAGATCTCACGTACGCCGACAGAGGACAAGAGCGTCTGGAGGGCGCTGTCACCACTACGATATATTCCTTTCCTTGAATTAGTTGTCATCGCCTTTGAAATCCTGTTTCTGCCCCACCCCCCCCCCCAAGCTATAGGCCAGCGTTCGGCACTGCCCTGGTCCTTGACAAAATTATTCTCCAGCCGGAGCTCGCCCCGTGTAGGACCTCTGGAGACGTGTAAAACGGCGACGCTGGTGGCTACGTCACGATCACCATCTGCGGCCCGTGTTGCCGGTAGTCCTGGCTTTGTCATTAGCAAAGGGGATCGGTCTGAAACTGCAGCTGGAGACAGTGGCAGGAGCAGTCCTCAACCTCCCTTGGTCGTGCGGCAGCCGCTTTCTGTGGAGGTCGAAGTCCCTTCGGTGGTTGCAGGGGAGGACGTGGTCGAGTTTGTCTTTATTAAGATGAATGGAGGAAATCACCGCTCGCGTCCGCAAACCTGCAACACCTCAACGCTTAGCACTTCCGTGTATCAAACCTCTGTCAGTGGACGGCAGTGCACCCAGGGGTCACAGTTGCATTTCGGCTACTCCTCGCAGCAACAGCGACTGCTGCATAGTCCTGTGGGGTCCGTCAAGACAGCCACACTTTCGCACAGCTCCGCGAGCGACAGAATACCACTACCGTCGGAGTCGGGTAACATGCCCGGGCAAAGAAGAGTGGTTGTTTCGCACAATAAGCTCTCGCGAACGTCCTGGTTGACGCAAAAAAACAACAGAAAACGTAGCAAAAGTGCCGAAGAGGCATCACCGGGTAGGAATTCGTCTTCTCGGTGGGCAGTGACTCGAACAAAGGCCGCCCTCCAGCAGCAGAAAAAACGGGACAGCGCGGTGTCACTGCCAAAAATCCTGGCTCCTGATTCTTCGGCAGTAGAACGACGGAAAAAGCAGCGGAATACAACCAAAACTGCGAGGCCGACGCTTGTGCAACCAACATTCGGGTGTATCGGAGCTGATCTCGGAAGACCCACCGTTCCAAGAGCAGGAAACGGGAGTGTGACGCTGTCTCAACGCGTTAGATTCGCCTGCGATACCCCCCTGCGAAACTCGTCCTTTAGTCCTCCAGGCAGTTCGGAGCCAAGCAGGGGAGAACAACGTCTTAGAGCTTCTGATTTAACGACAAAGGTTTCCCTGGGCAGTGGTTCAACAAGACCACCAAGCATTCAAAGATTCGCCGCCTGCAGCGATTCAATATCAATAGCGCGGATGCGTACCAAAAAGACTCTAGGGATTTCCTACAGCAACAGTTGCACAGAACTAAGGAATATTAAGGGTTTTCAAGCTGGTCAAGTACGTGAGCGCATCGAGGCAATGGTGTGACCGTTTAGAGCAGACTTGGGACAAAATAGCTGCTTGCTAGAAAAACAAGGCAAGAAAAAGGCAATGCTTCCTCTTCACAATACACACATTAGCTTCGTCCTCCTTGTTCTGCTTCCGGGATACACGCTGCGTTTCCGAAGAGCGATGTCTTCTTACGCAAAACTGCCGTAGTCTGGTGCCGAAGTAGGCAATTTGACCAGACCACTGGGTGAAAAACACCCAGTGCTGCCAAATGAATACCACTGTTGTTGTCCCCATCGTCCACACTTTCTCTCGGGTTTGTCTCCTCTTTGTTACCATACTGGCTACGACTTCGATTGCACTGCAGTCAAGCATGAAAAAAACGCCGTGCACGTCACTCGCTCTGGCTAACTGTGTGATCATGCCCCACCTAGGCTCACAAAATGCCGCGGGTGTCCCTTGTGTCAGCCACCAGTCGCGAGCGAGGCTTCCCTCGTCCGTGCGCTGCACATCGCAGGGTTATTCCCTAGTTATAGTAACTTGTGTGAGAATGTTACTTCCAAGGACATTCTCTTTGGGCGGGAATTTTAGATATATGCATGCACAAGCGATCCTGTGTGGTTTGCGTAGTTAGAAGACAGAGACTCGAAACGTCTGTTCCACATTCACTGGATCCCGGGACAATAAGCTGCACTACAGCGCTTGCTACCACAACAGTTGGGGGCGCAAACAACCAGCCGATTGGCGCCTTTCCCTGGCCACCGGCCGATTTAGCTCCGAGAACTCGATGAGTATCCAGTTTCACGTAAAGTCCAACAACCCACACAGTTTACTAACGCGCTATGTCTAGTCGAGCGCTTGTCTTCGATAGAAGAGTTGGAGTGTCGGTCCTAAGTTTCGTGGAAATCACTGGCGTTGAGTGCATCGCTCTTGCAGCCAATCCACTTCATGTTTGGGATCCGCTTGCGCGCCCCCTTCAGACAATCGCTGGTAAACGCGTGTATTCGCGTACAGGAGATGATCACCTGCAAGCTGCATTTAGGGCATTGTAAATGGGAGAACGTCCCCACATACACACAGCACGCAAAACGCAAAGAAGGCGCCACTTGTACGGCTACGCGCCCGTGTCACTGTCATGGCTTTCGTGCTGGCAGCCTCGACACGTAGCGGAAGCCTCACAGGATGACACCGACCTGCGAGTGTGGCTGTATTGGATGGAAGGGCTTTCAATGAAGAATTCAAACTCCTGGTGACCGTTGCTGGCCCACGGGACAGGAGCAGGGAAGATTTGCAGTTACCAAGCGGGGAACTGCAGCACTAGAAGTCCTCGGAGAAAGGAAGCCTTTTCAGTCGGGCTGAACAATTCGAGAAGTTCCTTCGGTGGCCACGTTGTCCATCCCTCAAATGACTCAGTCCGCAACGCACATTACACTAGTGTGCTAGCAAAGAAGATAATCACCTCTGACTTGGCCGCGGGCGAACACTGTGGCAAGTCGCCCCCTGTTTCGATGGTGTCTGTCGGCCCGAAACGTTTTCCCGTATTTTAATCTGTCCCTCAGTTCAAAAAAACATTTAAAACGGGTAACACTAGTCGTGTCCCATTTTTCTATACTGCACCTCGACGGGCCAGCAGTGGCATGCGTCAGAAGACGACGCTGTTTAACCAGAGTGACCTGCAGAAAAAGAACCGTCCAAATGGTGGGTTTGTACGACCGAGTACCTTTCCCGGAGAGCTAGCGCGGCCCGAGTTGGGTCCAGCAGGCTCTGAGCGTCTCTGCGTCTGCTGCACCGGCTGTGCGAGCAGTCGGTTTACCGTGTGAACAGTGTGCGAAACCGTGGAGCATTACCAACGCTGTGGTGGGACTACCAGGGGTGTTTGGTCGATTTATACTGGGGTGTGATGGGTTTTTGGACTACTTTTCATCCCTTCTGTGTCGTGAATGTGAATGAAAGGGCTTTTTTGCTGTTGTCATATCTTTCCCTTTGCCGGGTACCCGGTATTCCTTCCGGTTATACAGTTTGTAGTCCTCGCAGTCCGCTCGTAAGAATCGCCCGCCTGTGCTTTTCCCGGGGCCTCCAATTCCGGGTGTCGTGGCTCTCCCCCGAAGAAGTGTGCGAAAGTTTGCGCACATGTTGGGCTGGTTTTTTGTCTACACACATCAGACGTGTACAACAGTCCCAGTCCGCACGACATGGCAAGCACGAAAATGGCGCCCACAATTGTTGACGAGCCACTGATTCAGCTGTTCACAAACAGCTACCAGCATTACCGACAGTTCCTCCTTTCGCAAGCACATGTCGGCCCTTTCTTGGAGGCATCAGATCGGGCCCTTTCGTCATTACTGGACTTTTATAATCCTACTCTTCCAGTTTCCCAGCGGGTTTCCGCCTCGTGGCCTTTTATGCGGCCAATGGACTTAGTCATCGTGACTCTCACGTACCTCACGTTTGTTGCCGGCGCCGCAGGCATCAGATTCTTTTCTAGTAGGAAGGAACAGAGTGGAAGCTCTGCAAAGTATGATGTTCCTCAGCCAGTGAAACGAGGCCATGAGGTGCCCTCGCGGCCGACTCTGGCAGAGAAAATGAGTTTTATTTTGCTCCTTCAAATTGTCTACAACATCTTCCAGGTACGTGACACTGAGGAGCAATTTGCCCTAGAGGAAAGGTTTTGAGACTCTCATTCACTACCTTTTCGCAGATCGTTGTTTCTGTTGGGTACCACTGGCATTCGGATGTCCAAATTCCATTCAGCTCACGGTCTTCGCTGCACGCGGGTAGTCACGTGGCCTCTCGGACAAACCCAGCTGTTAAGTCCATGCGCCGGGAGATATTTGCCAGATCTGCCGTTGAAACCTCCACAGAAGGCTGAACAGTTACCTGGAGAAGCTTGGCTAAGTTGCAGCGAGTGGAAGGTGATGGCAAAGCCACGTGGGGAACATTCTCCGCACGCCTCTGTCTGCATACATGCATTCGACCCCAGTGCTCTGCGGCACAAGGCAATACGGCACAGAGCGTCGATCGCCCCACATGCTATCTCTTCACGGCAATCCGATCTTCCGTGTTTGTCTGGTTTCGGCGGTGCCAAGCGTTTGGACGTGGTGGGGGCTGCCGTACCTTCTCGAAAGTTGTCAGGAACGTTCCTCGTCTCACACGCTGGATGACCTGCAGGTGCACCGCACGCTCCCAGAGGGCTGGCAGACTCTTGTGTCCAGCACTGGGTGCTTGACTAGGATGTTGCCTTTTCCAAGCACTCATCCTAGGCTTCGTGCCACACATAGGGAACGCCCCTGCAGTTTGGGAAACCATCCGGTACGATGGGTCTTGTCGCCCCCGTGTGTGTGCGTGGCTGTGTGCAGGTCGTGACTTGCTCCTACGTCGTGTACAAGGCCATGTCTGTGTACATAGCAGAGGGCTACTCGCTCGTATTCAACAAGTTCGACCCCACACGAGAGAACATGGCGGAGGTTGTTTGGCTGTTCTACTTGTAAGACACTCTTGCGGAAAACGGCGCCACCTTCATTGACAGAGTTCGAAGCTGCATAAATCCGCACGGGCTGGAGACCAGATGCTTTATCGGGTCTTCATTTTCGCCTCAGCCGCAGTGTGTAGCGGACCCACAGAGGGATGTGGAAGCTGGCACCTGCACCGAGACAACCCGTTCTGAATGCACTCTCTCACTGGAAGCAAGGGAACCTGAAAGCGTTGTTTTGTTCTTTGGGCCAGGAATCGAGAGCGTGACTATGCGCTGGCGAGCAAACCGTTCACGTCCGGTGGACCTGCTGCCAAGGCCGTTTCAGCTGTGTCGGCACAGTTTGCCGGGGGTTTCTCGCCATGGCAATGCGTTGTAATCCCGAGACGACACGGACCTCCAACACCTTTAGATGCCTTTAGTCAGCTCTGGCCTTCCCACAGGCTTTGCATACCGAGAGTCGTGGTGAGATGTGCGCCCTTTGCAGGACGAAGGTGGTCGACTTGCTAGACACAGTATTCATTGTGTTTCGAGGGAAATGGGCTCAGTTCTCGTTCCTGCACATCTACCACCACGCATCGATCTTGTACATGATGTGGGTGAATGCGAGCGTCGGCTACGACGGGGACATCTACTTTGCTGTCATCGCCAAGTGAGTCGACTGGCCACATGCGGGCCATCAAGTGGACTGGTATCACATATCTGATGGGCTCTGTCGCTGCCTTTGACCTAGTGACAGAATCCATCCGTTGTTACGGAGACGCGGGCCGCGTTGTTCTCACTCCGAGGCGTCCCCAGCTGCAGGGGGATGATTTTTTAGCCGTGTTCCACCAGAAGCTGTATATGCAGTTTCCATATCTCCGTCACCCGTCGGATTCTGCGATCTATGAGGAACAACACAGTTCCCTTCCCCCTAGCCGGTTTCGAGAAAATTATCGCAACTATGCTGCGCTAACAGTGGCGAGTACTACTCTGTTTACATACCACGGGAAGAGCTTCAGTGACCGTCGCAACACCCTGCGATGTCGGGGCGTTGCTCTCCAGTCTCTGTTGAAAACAGGTTCACTTAGGAACGTTCGTTCACCGTGGCGTTTCTCTGTGCATTCCTGACCCAGCTCTGTGGACAGCCCCGGAAGGTCGGTGATGGCACAGAAATTCGTGAGGCTGTGGCCGTAATTCGTGAAATGTTTTAAAAGGAAGCGGCGGACTGTTTCACTCACCATAATGCTGTACCCCTCGCTTTTAACCTTGTATGCCCCAGCAAAGAGTCCTTCTGCGGCCGTGTGTGTTTGTGTTTGTGTCGCAGCGGCTCGATCCACGTGGTGATGTACACGTACTACCTGATGGCCTCCCTAAACATCGGAGTGGCCAGACATATCAAACCGTTTATTACGCGACTGCAGATGACACAGTTTTTAGGGATGCTTGGCCAGGGATTTTATCATATGTGCTTCTATCAAGACTGCGAGTATCCCATTAGGATTGCGGTGGTGTACATGGTCTACATTGTTTCAATGTACGTCTTGTTTGATCGATTCGCGAAGCGTACTTATGGCCATAAGAAAGCGGGCAAGGAAGGCTCAAGTCAGAGTGCTCGGGTCGTAGGTGCTTCGCCGCGGGGAGGGGCGCGGAAGACAGATTGATTCGCACCATTTTAACAATTTTAGAGACAGAGGAAGTGTGCAGGGGCACAAGGATGTGCTGTCTGAAGATCGGAGGTCGCCCCATTTCAAGGCCTCAGAACTTGTTTGCTATCTTCTAGTCTGCAGCTTCGTGTTTTGTATGCGTACCAAAGCGTACCGTGCCAAGAGCTCTGTAATTTCATTTCCATTATGGATTGTGTTGCTTTGTTCGTTTTCTTTGGGTATTCCCCATTCAAATTCAGAAAGGAGCCATTTCTCTTGCGGCGTGGTGCTTTACGGTGGCATAGACACTTTTCTGCAGACGCAAAAATAGTGTGGACCTTGTTTCGTTCGATAGCAAGCTTCAGTGTGGCACTTGGGGTGCTCCGGCAATCAAAAATACGGGAGTGTGCAGACAGTTGTTTTCTTCATTGGCGAAGGCTTCGCGGAGAAAGGCAAGGAATTGTTGGTTTGTTTTCTGGTTTTTCCATTCAACAATTGAAACGTTCTCTTGTCCGAGGTGAGACAGATAAATGTCAGGACGATGCATCCTGGTAGGCAACCGACCGTCCGCCCCGTCTTGGGCCTTAGAATGGCTTGGAGCGCTGCTGTAACCTAGCAGTGCAATCCTATTGTTTCCTGGGTGGTTATTAAAGTACTTGTTTCCATCCTGAGCCCAGAGGAGACAGCGAGATTTCTTTGATGGACCCGCCAGGCGCGTCCGATTCCCCCCGTCGTGGGACAGAGCTCGGCATTGCCAGCCGCTCGTGGCTCATTGGATGCAAAGCAGAAGCCGTGGCAACTGGTTCTTACACCTCCTCGTTGAGGCAAAAGCACGACAAGCCGTTCCTGCTTGCAGATTTTTGAAGTACTTTTTGTAGTGACTGACTGTCATGTGTAAACGTAACTCATTGAGATAGTGGAGAAAAAGGATGCCGGCATGATATATGTGAGGGGGGTGGCCGGGGCGGTCAAAGGGGGCGAGGAACCTTTCCTCATTTGCGTGAAATGTGATGTTTCCCACGTGACAGGAGGAGGGGCACGGACAAAAACGTCTGCAGAATCATTCTGCAATAATAAATCTTGCTGACGGGAGAGCGGCTTTGTCGCTGTATGGCAGGCCAGGGGGGAAGGGTTCCGCTCGTGCTTTTTCCCGGAGGGTTCTCCCGAAGAAAACGAGGAACGTTTCAGTCCCTTGCGCCTTGCACCCACTGTCCCTTCATGGTGTGTAGCAGCTGCGTCCTAGTTATCAGCGTGGTTCTGACGGACTTGTCGCAAATTTCCTGTGCATCTGCTAAGGGAACACTTCGTGCTCTACCACGTTACAATTGTTTAGACAGAGAAACCTGACCGGTGTGTGGAAGAATACTGGGAGCTAGATGGCTCCACAACAGAGATTGTAACCGGATTGCATTGCTGCATCTTCAAAGGAGTCGACGACTCTGTCAACTGCCAAAGTCATTTGAAAGAATGCCATTTTGTTATCCTGAATGGTTGCAAATACGTGGTCAGCAGGTGCCGTATCCACGGCTGTCTAGCCACATTAGTTTCAAGACGTGCAACGGTTTCCCACGTCTACTACTTTCCTTAGCGGTCACCGTCTCAATCGGATTCTTCGCCTACAAAGGAAGGAACTATACTAAGGCGCTGTGGTCAGCAGTTTCTGTCCTACCTGATTCAACAAAAATCTAAAAACCACACAGAAAACCTCTCAGTATATCGCTGCGTGTATATATATATATATATATATATATATATATATATATATATATATATATACTCGCTGCGTATGTATGTATATATATATATATATATACTTGTGTATATGGGGAGAAAGGCAGTTGCCTATCCGGCGAGAGACGGACTCCCTGCCCCACCAGAGTGGGAGGCGATGTGAAGCCCCTGCAGACGCAAAGGGACAGTGCTTGAAGGTATTGAGGTGCCGCCTGGACCACGTCAAGGATGCGGCCCCTGTTTTCGGGTAACATATAAGGGACTGCTGTCGGCAAGGGCCAAGGCCTTTTAAAAGATGCTGGAGAGACCCGGAATGGCTGCATTTCTCCAGCCCATGATTTATCCTGGACAATGTTATGCTTGATGAAAGGAAGTTTTATACGAAGGATTCGTGTCGATTCTTCAGATCCACTGTTCATAGGAATGGAGATCTCTATAATTCCACTTATGGAGGGTAGCAGGAGTGGGCGCGAGGCTGCTTCGTTCGAAGCGCAGTGTAGTCACACCTGACTGCCGAAGAACATATGGGGTTCTCGTGCCAGCTTCGGGGACAGGCTTGGCAGACAGTTTGCGCCGCTCGGAGTGTTCTTCCTTGGGTGCTCGAAACGCTTGGCCTGCAAGGCTGAAACACCCATTTTGTGTGGTGTCAGTGAATGTATATGAGTTGTTTGTATCTAAGCACAAAAAAGTGCATCTTTATATCGATAATGTGCTTGTATGTCTAAACACACATATATGCGCATATATATAGATCTTAAAGAATAGATATTTGTACTCTTGAACCTGCGAAAATTACCGGCACGCAGTTGCATGGGAGAACAGTTTAGAGAATACTAGTCCGACCATCGCACATGACAGAGGATTCATACTCGAACACCATGTGCCTCCTCTGTTCTCGTTTGCTTCCGCCTGTTTCAGGACCACGTTCGTGGAAAGGGAGCACCGAAGAGAGATGTGTGCGAATAAAAAAACTGCTGTGTCTAACTATCGAGGAAACGTATTGCAAATGATGCGCTGTGGTCCGGTGCCACTGTCTTGCAACAGCAGGCAGTGGTAGCATACGTGTTTCGAAAAGAAAGATCGACTGCATGGATTCCTTCGCGCGCATCTCTGTATAGGGGCATATGCACACTGTTTCCTGACACGGCCGACAAGTCAGCGATCTCGAGAAATCATCTGCGTCATGTAGGGACACTATGCAGTCTACGAAGCTGTAAAGGAGGCGAACGGCACAGTCGGAGACCACATTGCACCACAAATGGCATCCGAGAGACAGAAAAGGCTCTCTCTCGAAGTCTTATTTAACTGTCGGAGGGACTACATTGCTGCAGGGATCGATCCGGTACAATATAAAACGACGCCTCGAATCAGGTCTCCCCTTACGCAATGATAGTAACCGGTCAAGCGTCATTCTCCAAGCCAACAACAACCAATAATACCACACTGAGGCACCGCAGAAGATGGTTGTCCCGTGTCCGCGGCCGCGACCGTCACGAGCACATGGCATTTTAAGACGCGTTTGACAAACTGGTTTAGAGAATGTGGGACACGAAAGAAGCAAACAAAGTGTTGGACAAGCCCACTGACCATGGATACTCGAGCTGAGGACCTGAAATAAGCAGAGGGAGCCGGCGTCGCGTTGGGAGACCGACACAGGCGTCATCCATGTACTTGCATCCGGCAAAGGAATGCATCTCGATTGCAGCGGGAGAGCAATGCCGAGTGTAGGCGGCCTATGAGTGGGTATTCTGGTTGTACAGTGACCACACAAGCGCCTGACCCCTCTCGAACAAGTCATGTCTCTCTCAGAATAGCAACGCGCCTTCAGACGCAATAACTCCTTGCGTCGCTTTGTACGAAGGCTGCGTGGTCAGCTTCACGAGCAGTGGCGCTTCTGTCGACACTGGAACCGCAAGCATCCACTGAAAGCAATGGCTCATGGCACTTTACAACTGGCTGAGTACGAATGTGTATGATGCTTTCAGTATGCCTATTACACGAGTGCGTGTACTTGTGTGACTGCCATGCACATATGTGCTCGCGAATAAGAGAAAAGCGAGGAAATGAGGGCGATGGTGTATCCAGAAGACCATCCCTGACGAAGGATTCCTCTTTATTCGGCCGCGCAGGCCACGCGATCTACTTTGAGACAGAAACACACCGTCCGTCTGGCCCCCACCATCACCGACGTTCCAAACCCTGCAGGGGCTTTCGGATAATGAAAGAATATCAAACCACTCGCGAGGTAGCCTCGATTTCTTCGGCAAATAAATTAAACCTTGGGTGAAAACATTCTACACGTGCTCACAGCTTCGGCCTTGTTGCCGGACCCCGTTCCTTCATCTTCTCAATAAATTCGGCAGCCGAGCCGGGACCTTCATCGAGGGCCTTGAGTTCTCTTGCGTAAATTCCGCGTTTGATGGAACTGAAAACAGACCGGACAGTGAACGTGAACTACTCGGGCGAATACGTCGCGGTTGTGCGAGTCTTACACATAGCTGCCTATGCAATAACATAGATGGCCCCATTAGCACCAGTGCGTCTCATTCTGCGAAGGATCCGTCGACAGTGTTGAAGACCGAGGGAAAGAAACGTATGTGTTGCAGAGCAACACAGAGAAACCTGTATATCTAGGCGGTGGAGGTTACTGTCTTCCGTACGAAGCAGATGATGGACATGACGCCGCAACAGATATTGCACAAGGTTCTCGCAGTCAATCTTGTTGGACGCCACATATGGTTGCGCACCATGAGAAGCGAAGGAGCTCTCTGCAGAACTGCCACACCTACCCTAATATCAGATTCTACTGGAGGTGAAACTTCTCATCTTCCGCCCCGTCACTGTGCTTATTAAAATCGTAGGTTGTGATTCCACGTTGCGCGAGCTTTCGTGAAACAGAATAAGCCGAAAGGGTACGGTTCTGTGAGGCTCACCCGTAGACGACACGGTTTTCTCCAAGTGCTGCAACCGAGGCGGCCAAGCTCCTTGCAGCCTTGAGTACTTCAGCGTCACCTGCGACATAGCAAATCGAGTCGCCAGTCCACATGGAAGTACACACCGGTTGCCTGCAGTTCGCTAAAAACATACTCCGGGTCTCAACACCTGAACTGTTCTGTATGCCCACGTACCAGTTGCCACTTGATCCACGATGCGGACGACTAACGCCTCAGTACCCGACCAGCGGTGTCCTCGTAGCATTGTCGATGTCCACAAACTTCTGTCGATTTTAGATTGTATGACAGCGCACATGCCTAAGAATGGTACAGAGGATAGGCCGAACGATAATTAAACATTGTGTGTTTCGAAAGCTTTTGGAAGTGGAATACGGCAGCGTCACGCTTGGGCCACGGGCATTTTGTGAAATGTTAGGACGACGCGAATATTAATGAACCATGAGCGCCGCTGGTGCAAATAACCCCGTCTGTAGTGCCAAGCAAGTTAAAGGGGAAGTTGTTGACTGACAGAATTATCGTGCTTGTACCCAGTAGATGGTAGTATGTATACGTTAATACTGGTACATCTGTACAATCTCCCTTTCTCTCTTTCCCTCCGTCTCTCTCTCTCTCTCTCTATATATATATATACCGGTACATGCAGAAAGATAGGTACCCAAGTAGATAGAAGGGCGTATATCTGGTTGATTGTGGCACACCGATTTCCGTGGGTACGAACGGGCCCATATATATTCTGTTGATTCTAGGGAACTACCAACCTGGTGTCAAAGGCAGACCGATGAGGACTTCATTGACGCAGAGGAAACCCCGGTCTTTACTCATCACCCGGTAGTCGCAGACACAAGCCAGCATGGCTCCTCCTCCAAACTACGCACACATATTTAAACGCAGAAGTAACAATTCCATTCTGCCCTCATTGGGCGGACAGTGTATTGTGAGATGGACGACAGCGAGGTATACTGAAAACTGTTGCACATGCTTATGATGTCGTTTTACGCTAAGAATAACGCATTGTCTGATAGAATTAGACTAGAGAAATCTACCAGCAACTTCCAAAAGGCCTTTAAAACGTGTGGCGTGGCACCGTCGCCTTTGCGAAAAGGAGTAGGAACGCAAGCTCGAATTCGTTCACTCAAACTGGATCCTCACCGCATGGCCGTTGATTGCTGCCACGAGGGGAACGGGGAATCCGAAAAGCCTTTTCAGCACTGAACACAAAGAAGAGAAAAGAGAAATTAGTTTTCTGGAGGATTCGCGTAGCTGCCGTTACGGAGTTGGCCATAATTTCTCTGAGGTTTCTTTGCCAACCCGTGGAAAGCGACACATGTTACTATTGGTGGCCGCGTTTGTAACCAATATACGTTTTTGAAATATGGACACGGACGATGTATATATGTTTATACATCTACCTGGGACGCGCATCATGTTTCTACTCCCCTATTTATGATGCCGAAGCCACCTGCAGGAAACACTAAACGTATTGCTAGCGACAAATATACACACACTTGTTCCACTGGGCATTTTCACGCACCAAGGACCACACGACATACGAGAAAGGTGGCTGCGGTAATACCTGGACGGACACGACATGGCAGAGCCGCACGTGCCTCAAGCAACAGGGGGTCAAGGGCATGGCTCGAGACTCATTCTGGCCTACTCTTAGTGGTGCATCATACTCCTCCATGTGAAACTAGTGGGTGCTTCCGCTCACGTTGTTGAAAAATTCTTAGGAATTCTTCAGATTCCCGTGACAACTCGCGTATGCTAAGCCCATTGCAAAAGAATTTGCCGCTACTGCAGATAACGCAAGCTGTCGGACCTGCAGTTCGTTCTGACAGAGAAAGAAGACAGATCACGCTTTTATGTGCCAGTATTATACTCAAGGAAGGATGTCGGAAGGTGCACGTTGTCCGTGAGAGGGCAACACTAGCCGCGACCGCGCTTATCCGTCGAACGTCTCCGTCGTTTGGGTTTCTTCATTCTTCATTACTGCGAAACCTCTTGCTCCCAGATTGCCAACTACATAAGATTAATCGTAAGGTCGGAAAAGGAAATAACAGAAACAAGACTTCTCCTCCGAATGGCTGATACCTTCGCTTTTCAGTGAGGACAATTGCTGCAATTCCTAAAAAGGGCGGCTGAAAAAACAACCGTCTCGAGGGCAGGAACGACCTCTCATGCTGCTGTAATTTAGTCGGCTCCCACTTTCCGGACACGCATCCAGAGCATACTGCCAAATACAAAAGCGCAGTAGCTGTTCAAGTCTCTGCATGTGAAAAGGTCCACGCCATCCAGTAATCCATATATTACGTGTATAACATAACCGATATGGAATAACCTTAACGTAGTAGGATACTGAAACCCAAACTGTTTGTGCGCACGACGTCAAACGCATTATGCGATAGAACTTAGAATATGGTACGGAAGGTTGGCGAAATGGCTGCAATAGGCGAAACGGCTGCAATGGGCGAAACGGCTGCAAGTCTTCACAGTAGTGCGCGATTCACTTGTAGGCTGTTCATTTTAGAGTGGTAGTACTAGTTAATATAGTTTTTCAGTATAGTCTTATTGCTTGCATAATAATGTCAAGAAATTGCATCCAGACTCTATCCAAAGGCAAGCAGGCACTGGAACGGCTCCGCAACCGTCCGTCCGAAAGTATAATTGATGCCTGTCCGTTCGTGACCATAATGTGGCATCAGAAAAAAACTGGTGTACTTGAAAGTATGCTTTTTAATTTCAAAATATCATTCCCCCTTACCGATTTGGTCAAGCGCGCTATGGAGTGCAGCTATAGATGAACGCGTAATCCGGTTTTCATTATGGCCTAGATGTAAAGTAAATACACCATCGCCGTCGGGGCCCTCAAGGCGCGGCACGGAGTCGGAAGATCTATCACCCATTGCAAAAGGAAATCCGCGTTCCGGAAAGACAGATGAAATAATGTTGCTCAAATATGGGAGGTTTCAAATGAAAGAAAAAAACAAAAAGCAGTAAAAAGTCACCGTTCTTCTCCCTTTTTCAAATCCTTGTTGTAGTAGAACGTCCACTTCGATGAACTCCGTCAATATTGAACAGAAAATGCACACGAAGTCATGAACATCAGCAGAACGGTTAATCCGTTTGACAATGATTGAGATTGAGTGGAAAGTGGCGCCGTTTTCGGTCACGGGGGACAGGAAAAGAAAAGAGGCAGCGTACACCCAACGGCAAGGACGCAGGGAGCTGCAAGGCTTTGGGAAGTTGGGGGTCTTTTAGGGCAAGCAAGAAGATTTTTTGATTCGCTGTAGCATGTATATGAGCGGACACGTGGGGATGTGGTATTCCTCCGGTCACTATGGAGCAACGTATTACGTCTTCGCCTCCCCTTTTGAGCATAGGTCTCGACCGGTTGCAGCGTTCATTGCCAGAGAACCCACGTGCCACCTCTCCACATCTGTTGACCTTTTTCTTTTCGAACACGCGTTAGACTTGCCTTTGTGCAAGATGCGTACTGGAACATGTTGCCTAAGCTTCCGATGTGAGGGTCGTGTGGACCCGTAGTGCTGCCCGACGAGTACCTCCTGTTGGTAACTCGATGACTGCAGGTGGTCGCGTCTAAGGAAGCGTTCATCCGACAGCCACAGCAGTGAGTGCTGTGGCTATTCCAGTTATCAGGGGACTCTGTCATAAGGTTAATCACAGCATCGATTTCTGTGGGGAAACATTTTGAATCCGGGGATACACACCGAGAAAACCTTGCCGCGCTTCGCCGTAAGCGGGCGTGCGGCTCGCATGGCGAAAGTGGGGTCGTAAAGCACAAAGTGCATTTGCTGGTAATCGTCGTGATGACGAGTTTGGGACAGTACTTGCGTAAACAGAATTGACTGAAGGCACGTGGCCACTAATTCTTGACCGGGATGACCAAGGTCGCTCAATGTGGATAGTAGATGCGACTACACGTTTCGTGGAAGGGTTTCACACAACGGGTAAGCGGTTTTATTATGTGGATCCCTAGAAAAAAGGAGATGTGGGAAATTCACGTCTTTGGATGTCAGGGAATGGCCCTCACACTCCTGAGTTGTTTCGTTACGCAACGGAGGAGACATCTTTATATGAAGTTCGAAGTTGAGACCTATGGCGTGTTTCTCGTACAATTTATTCGACGTGGTAGTATAGTAAGACTGTCGTTCGGCCGAAAAGGATACGGGCACAAAGACCTAGTCTCAGTCCTCGCTGCTGTCGCTCCGCGTGCAAAGGAAAGCTACACCTCATAGTGTACTGAGGCTGATTGACAAGCTAAGAGTTTCATGCATGCATACTTGCGTAGCCGCACATCCGAACGTCGACATATGAACCTGCAATACATATATGAGGGACCCCGAGACACCCACCCCGCCATGGCACTATCCCGAGAAAAGAAAAAGAAATCGCTTCCCCATGTTCCGAACTGGGTGGTCTGGGTCAATAATTCGAATTGGCTATAGTAGCCTCGAGGAAGAGTTCACCGCCGACCTGAAAGCCATACATGACGAAAGTGTTTGTACGGAGGTTCCTTGTAAGGAGATCGCCGAATCGACTATAATCAGACCGATGGTGAAGTCAAAAGCAATCCGCGAAGCGCATTCCCTTCATAGGTCCTTGGCAGAGAGTGAACAAATCCACGTTCGTCTATCTGAATGCATTGGACCCTAAGTGTTCTATACGGAATACCATCGCTCACGTGCTGTGTCATCTGCATCGTATGTAAGTGAAAAGCTCTCTTGGCTGAAGGCACCACAGTTGAAACATCGACTCTGGGAATCACTATCCCTAGCGGCACTCCGATGTACGAGCAAGCTGTGTTTAACGCGCTCTCAGCGTACCCAGAATCCGATGAGGAAAATCAATTCTGTGGAAGCCGAAGAAGCAAATTACCACGGGAGTGAACTCTTGCGGGTCTGCGCCAGCTGGTCTTACCCAGGATCTCCTCTACGCATCATTTCCATGAATTCGTCGAAGTCAATCTGCAAGGAGAAATGAAACCGGTTATGGCAGGAAAGAAACTATGCTGCCTTCACGAGACAAAGAATCCTATTCTGTGCCTTGTGTCGTGTGTTTCTAGAGAGATAACCTTGTTACGAGACCACTATTGAGAATCTTGCCCGCTGGTCCTCCAGAGCAAAACGTTGACACCGCACCCATTCAGTCTGTCCTTTTCTCTAATTTATAACGGTTGTCCGATTTATGTTAATGAGTACGGCGTACTTCGACAGGGGTTGTGGATTGTCAGAGTAGCTGAAGACGATTTATCACCATTTGCTGCAGGTGTCCAGAATGGGATACGGCGCCGTACAAAAAAAAAACCCAAGCTATGCAGGGCTTACTTCTCCGTCTCCATTCCTGTCCACTTCCTTGATGAGCCCCTTCATCTCTAAAACGTTGTGTTTGTATTGTTCTCTTGCGCCCCTTTTTTCCTCCGCTGTCGGTTTGCTCTCAGTGGCTGGCTGCCCTAACCCTTCACGTTGAGGAAACATGTTCTGAACATCTGCACTTAAGAGAACCTGCGCGAGCTCATCGGCCGATATGCGGCCGTTGTTGTCAATGTCAAAGACTCGGAAGGCTGCCCAACATACATCTTCCTGCACAAAAGCAAGCGCCAGGCAGGAGCCAAAGCTGCGCAACGTTTATCCGGTCTACCAAACAAGTGGCCAGGAATTTTCCGAGTGTGAGGAGGAGACACATAAATCCGTGTATACCTGTATGTAACTGCCCAGATGCCAACCTTTAGTGGGACGCTAAACATTTTAATCATCGTAGCGTTCTTCGGCTGTTGATATCTGTGTCCAGGTTTCGGCGACTAATTCCGTTTAAATATGCAGGTGGGTTGTGTGTGGCTGCTTCCCCTGAGATGGCTTGGAGACGACACACGTCCAAAACAGGCGAGAGAATGCTGGCGTGTTCACGGCCTCGCATCATAGTACAGTCGTGAATCACCGGACCTGTATATATTGTCTTTTGTCAAGGGACGCAGCGATGAACTCGGTGTAGTCAATCACTCCAGAACCATCACTATCCACTTCGTGCATGAGAGCATCGAGATCTGACGGCATCTCTTTCAACCCGCTCTTGCTCAGTCCCACTGAATTGGTGACACAGAGGCGGAGGGAGTAGGTAAAATTGTTTCCACAGACTGGGCGGGCGTAGCAACAGCGGAGGCACAGTATTGGCAGCACTCAGAAGACCCGGCTGTCGTGCTTGCGTCTCCCCACTGACTGTCTGGAGAATCGCTCGCCAGGCGTATGTGGCGGCGGCACATAGCTTGGAAGTTTGCGTTTCATGTCGGCACAGAGGTTGGCTGGATCGGTGGTTAGCTTGAAAAAACTGTAAATATATCCATCTGCTGATACTTCTAGCCACCAGCAGACTGACGTTTGTGTATCGACATGTCTGCTCAGCTACCTACCTGTCTATCAGGAGAAGATTCATGCCACCAGTAAGTGGGGGTCTGTACAACGCTTTCCTCGTCGTCGCCAGTTGCCACGGATGAAGACGTGTCTTGGTACAGTGCGACCGGTCGACATACAGCTCCGACCAATCGTGTTCAGCTATGCACCCGAAGATCGTTTGTTTAGGTCTCTTTTTTCTCAGTTAACAGTATGTACCGTCCGTTGAAGTCGGAATGACTCTACGGATTCGCGTGTCCCATCACTGTCTCAAGAGGACCAGTTCAAATAAATACACTTTTCTCGCTTCACAAATCTATAGTCCCAGCAAAGGGTTGTTGTTTCACTGTGGGTTAATTTAGCCACGCGCGGGCGACGCTCATGACTAAGACAATACTCTCTCATGGTCCCTAATTTTTTGTTTCCTCCTACCTCTAATCTCGTTAACTGTGAGAGTTCCATCACCATCTTCATCCAGCGCTGCAACCGCAAACTCCGAAAAGTCACCAGACCCGGCGTTCCTTGATGCAATGCCGTCACCGCTTACAAACTCTCAGAACCGCTGGAACGCACATTGGAAGTCAGAACCGTAATATTTGCGTCTGCCCGTCCTGTGGCACGACGACGGGATTCTCGTCGCACAACTAAGCAGGGGACGAGTGGTATAACCGGTAGCTACTTATGCAAGTGAAGACGTGAAATCCCGTACAGGACTCGACACACGTATCTGGGTCTACCATTCTCTTGGGAAAGGCAGAGTACTTATCAAGCCAGGTTAGCCCCTGAGGTAAAATTGTTACCACCGTATCTGAATGGTTTCCGGAGACATCTGGAACCCACCAAGGAAAATGTTTTTTAGCGCTTTGATCTGTCCCTCGTTCATCTGTTGAGCAATTACAGTAAGAGCGGCTTTCTTCAATTTCGATACTGCTCGGAAAGCCTGGGACAGATGGCGACACGCAACAATGACGGATGCGGCTGCCGCGGTCGGTACCTCGTTACCCAGTTAGTTACCGCCGTGCGGTGGTGTCGCGTGGCGAGTATGCTGGGTCCGATTCTTCTCCTACCCAGAAATATGGACACAGACCCTTCATAGACGACACCGTGAAGCTGTATACGCCGTCGCAGTTGGCACGAACTGCTCCCTGGCATACTGCAAATTAATATGCATATTTGCATACACGTGTGCGCCCGCCCACAGACATGGAGGAACGCGTACGTAGTTGAACATTTCTAACCCGACAGAACCACGGAATAGAGACTGCCACGATGTATCTCAATGCGTCATCGTGTACGGAAGAACCTTTGTACCGTATCATAGCCGTTCGTTTGATCCCCCGTTGTGCAAGCTTACATGGATGTATATGCATATTTACTCAAGATATCTATGTGTTTGTACAATCTGACGTATCTGAAGTGTCTCTGAAGAAGTTCAAGCAGTTCTGCTTCGACTTTTTCTCTGGCTGTTTTAGAGGCCCATGTTCGCCGAGAAGCAGCGTTGCTCGACCACAGTCAAGGAAATAAGGGTTCGTGAGTCACTGACCCTAAAATTGTCCAAGATTTGGCTGTTCAGCGGCGAGTCAGCTGCAGGGTTTGCCTTGGTCGCGTAGTGCTTGATCCACGGATGGGCAAGAGCTTGCTCGGCGGTCAATCTCTCTGTCAAGGAAACCGTCCGCACGCTCGAAAAGAAGTGATACCGGTGCAAAGTAATCCTGGCTCTACTGGGGTGCAAATTTGGGACTCTGCAAAGAAATAGCGTAGTCCCCGGATTTGTTATGGAAACGGTTGAGCGTAGTCACCCCACAAAAAAACTCCAGTAAACTTCTGGTCACTTCTTGCTCAGTCTCGTTGCCTCTACGCATGAAATGCGCTGGGCCTTCTCTATCGCTACAGTTACCTTCGCACGTTTCCTGTACATGCGGTAAAACGGGCTGGTTACTCAAAAAGGTGGTAATACCGCAGTGTATGCATGCTGCGCCCAAATAGCTATAGCTAGTAATCCCGAAGCGAGTGTTGATGCATTTAGACACAGCGACAGCAACGGTTTGTCTGTGGCAGCAGTCGGTTCTTTCGACAGATCCGCGGGGTGTGGAGTCAATGCCATTACGTTTTTTTTTGGCAGACTAACGGGCCGGATCGTAAGTGAGGAGCTTTCGGATAAGATCTTTTGCTTCCACGCTGATGTTCTTCCAGTCCTGTTCATTGAACGAGAACTTGCCGCTCTTCACTTTTGCGAGGATCTCAGCGTCATTATCTCCATGAAAAGGAGGGTATCCGCATAGCAGGATATACATGATCACCCCTGCCGACCAGATATCGCATTTGTACGTATACTTGCCCTGCAGCACCTGGGGTGCCACATAATAAGGGGTCCCTGCTTTCGTCGCGAGAACTGTTGTTGGTCCAGCTCTAGCAGCCAGACCAAAATCTGTGTGCACACACGAATACTCCGGAAATGCATATCCTTACTCACGCCACCCATGAAAAGATGTGTGTACACATGTAAACACGCATGTACACCTCGGCACATATCCACGTATGGACGCGTTCAAAGTGCATTACGTTGGGCCGCTACAAAGGCGTATTGGCCCTACTTCTCTTCGCCTGAAACACAATCAATTCTTTGTAAGTCAGAAACACATCATACAGGAACTACCGGCGCAGCAACCGCCGTACCGCATTTGCCCTTCACGCGTCGGTCACTGACACCCTATGGGGTTCGTGATTTCCGCGACAAAATAATGGTATGCTCGTCTGTATTTGTCTGAACATATATATATATATATATATATTTATTTATTTATCTATGCAAATGCATGGAGACTCCGCGTAAGCATCCATATGCCTAAAATAAGCCAAAAAGCGTAATCCGCTTTCCAAGTGCTTCTCCCACGCACAGTCCCGATAGCTACCGTTGTCAGGATCCGCTCGTTTCAAACTGTAAAGGAGCCAAGTCTGCTCGCCAGTTATCAAATTTCGTATGAATGATTTGGAACCCAACCAGAAGCCATACGGAATCACATTTTCGTGCCGTACCGATAATCTTGAGTGGTGCTTCTTTACTCTTGTCGGCGAACAAGAAATTCTCTGGTTTGAGATCTCGATGTGCTATACCGTGCTGATGTATGTAATATAGAGCCGCAAACGCCTGGCGCATCAGCGTTCCGGCATACATTTCGCTGAAATAGCCCTCCTCAATGATACGATCGAACAATTCCCCTCCTTTGCAAAGTTCAAGAACCAGATAGATGTTCTTGTGGTCTTCGAATGTCTCATATAGTTTGCTGGAACAGTCCAAAACCAAAAGGGAAGAAAAGAAAAAAACATTATCCAATATCCATTCACTGTCGTTCCGAAACGCGGACGTCAAGACCGCCCATAGTGAGAGTGTAAGATGACGAAGGAGCTGTCCGTTCGTTATTACTGTGCTTCTGAGCAACAGAAACACTATGCAGCAAAGCAAGCACTAGTGATAATGCTTGCCAACAACGAGGTACACTCTCAGAAAAGTGTCGACTGCGCTGCTCAACTTTCATAGGAAAATCTCTGTCCGCACCCACTGTGTCTGTTGTCAAAAATGAGCTGTTGAAAGTTTCTGCTCTTGAAGAAAAAGTCATTTCGATTGATCGGGATGACCGAATGAGGCACGCAGATCAATCCTCGACAGCTGTTCTGAAGTGCGTAGATGTGCGCATAGATTTGGAAAAATAAAAGTGGATATGAGCATGTTCACGTTATCCGCACATATGCGTAAATGGGTCGGGCTGTTTGTGGGGAGATCTCTCTTTCCAGGCTTACATGATGTTGGGGTGATCGAGGCACTTCATGATGGCAATTTCCTGCTTGAACCTCTTGACGTTTTTCACTTTTGCCTTTGGGATTGTCTTCACTGCCCTGACGTTTTTGGTTGCCTTGTTGACAGCGCGGCAGACGCTACCGTAAGTTCCCTGTCCCAGTTTCTTAGTTTCGATATCGTAGTAATCAGTGAGAGGACCATTGTATGACAGAATAAACCCCTCTCTACGGAACTTGCCGGCGTTGGTGGGAGAGGCACCGCCACCCCCTACATAAGGGAGACCGTCAGGGCCGACCACCCCTCCGGGCGCAACTCCTGCCCCAGTTTGTTGATCGGCCGGATCATTGGCGAAGCCTTGATGCTCGCCCACACCGTCACCCTGGCCACGGCCACCGCTATCGCGTCCGCACCCGGCTGCATTGGTGTCACGATATCGAAAATTACCATGCCTTTGCCTATTCCCGCTATCTTGCTGTGCGAGAAGGGGTCCGCCATCGCTTTCTGCTGGCACCGCATGTTGGTGGGACCTTGGAGGGCAGAAGCAGTGTGGAAAGTTATGCATTTTTACAGCTGAAAAGAAAAATGGTTCCAAATGGTGGAGGAATTCTGAAATTGCCAACGCTGCACCGTGTATGTTGCAATTTTGTCAGCATGCGATGAATAGATTGCATCCCGACACGAATTGTTCTGGCCAGGAAAAGGAATCTGGACGTGGCAGAGGGGCCAAAACACCATTGAACAGAAGAAATAACGCCTGAGCCCCTGCTGCCTCCTCAGCTGTGGCGGAGGCAGGAAGAAAGACGTGCAGCCTTCTTTCAACGTGCACACCTCGAACGCCGGGAGATAGATACTTATACATCTGATGGCAGTCCCTCCGCCTTGAAGCGGAGGAAAACCTGTTCTGCATCCGAACCACCTCCACCAGTGTCACAGGAAGACACCATAGGAACATTTGAGGCAGATGTTTGGGTCTGGTTAATATGGCCACCGATGAATCCAGCTGGCTGAACTGGAAAAACCAGTTGATTGACTCAGAATGTGGTCGCCCCGCATATACGGTTTCCGCGAATTTCGACCTCCCGTTGATTGCGTGGGAGGCCGTTCACGTAACCAGCGGGAGCTGAGATACCCAACTGCACAAAGGCGCTTGAGTTAGTGGAGTTCCCGAGTGAAGTCCAGGCAGTCTACGCCTCTAAAGCTCTTCGGCTCAGTGCAGGCGGCTTTTAAAACATCTATCAGCACTAAATACCAGTTTTGGGGGAAGCTGAGCTGGCCTGAAAAGCTCCTATTTGCATTTGGTGTGGGGAATGTAAAGCGAACGTTCAGCCGCAGTTGTCAGCCACCAGGGCGTACTGCAGCCAATCTGTCTGCCTCACTTGTGGTCCACAGAAACTCACGACATACTCGAGAGGAGAGGCCCATAGTTACAAATTGAATTCACATATACTGGAACTTCATACAGAACGCCACTCCTTTTTTTCAAATTGGGTATTGACTCGCCACCGTTGGACTCATTCTGTTATTGACGTGTGACACGACGAACACTAGCAGACGCATGTAGGTGGCTTATTATTTTTTGCTTGCCCCAAGCCCGAAGAATCCCCCATAGCCTTTTGCCTTCAGCCTGTCACTCAAAATGAGCACACACACACGATGGGGAACTCAGCAGAACATTGCGATAGCAAATTCCTATCGCTGTTGTACGGAGAAGATAATGAAGCGAGCAGGGTGAATCGAATCAGTATTGCATGTTGGCAAAAGAAATTTTCGTTCAGCCCTAGCACATGCAGAAAGTGACCTTGAATTTCCAATCTCACAGCATCGATTCCCAGTGGGGCTGCATCTGTCACAGCCGCGAAATGGGCAGTCGAAGCCCTTTTTCTCTACGGGGAGTCGGTTTGGCGCTTTCTTCCCCTCCTTGTTTCCGCTGGTGAGAGCGATTTCTTTTTACGAATCTAGTCCGCCGAGAGTGTGGATGTTGTACAAGGAAGAGAGTCTGCATGCATCTAGCTTCTTCCGTTTTCTCTCAAGTCAGATCTGTCTCATAGAAGGCAGTGTTTTGGTGGGGGGCTTGTCGTTTCTCCTCAGGTAATGTGTACTCCACAAATATCGGAAAAACTCATGCGCTGTTTGCGAGAGGACTACTTTGGCAGGAATGCAGCAGTCTTGGCAAGCCTCAGGGAGCCACCGGAGTCTCCGCACTGACACACTGTTTTTGCTGCCAAGAAAGAAGGCAGCTGTCCTGGTTCACTCTTGCCGCTGACGTACGCGAGTAACGCGACTCCTCTGTCTCACAAACGGCCGCAATTTTCTGTACACTGTATGTGGTATCAGTCTCGGCAACGTACCGGGTGCCGGTTTTGGGTGCAGTGTTTTCCCGAAAGGGTCCTATTGATCAGCACGCAAACGATGTACAGGTACCCCGCTGTCACTGAATGCCGAGTGATAACAGTTTTCGTTGTTTTCTCTTGTTCTTGCCTGCACGGATCATTCGGTCGTTTCTTTGAACGTGAAACACACGTGGCACCGGCAAAGTAAATTATCCCCAGCACGTTGTTGAATGAGCGAAAATAAATCAGCTGTTTCTCCAGCAGGCGTGTGCTCTACAGACACGCATGGTTATACAAGGACACCGGGGGAGGAAACAAATTCAACAGCGCTTGGCAGCGAGCCTGGTTTCTTCAGCACGAAGGGCTTCTGTTACAAACGAACAAGCTTCGTCGCCCAAAGTGGCTCCGCTGCTCAGTGCCAAGCCTGCAGACGGCTCTCCTCTTCTTTCCGACTCGATAGAGTGCTGCCTCGTCGCTTTGGTGATTGCTATTGCGCGTTGCGTACGCTCAGTAAGAGACTGAATATAAACGTAACACCATTTGTTCAGTGGCTTGTCGGTACTATCGGCCTCACACTGTGCACAGGCTGGCAACACATATAGAATATTTTGCATGCCAATCACCGACAACTATATTATAGCATGGGTCCGACTCAAACGGAAGCAAATAAACCACCTGAGCATTTTAATCAGTCGACACCGCAGTGGACCTGCGTCACTCTGCGGCAAGAATAGAGGATACGGGTACCGTCTGGAACGCTCCCACATCCGCTCTCACGAGGCTTTTGATGTCAAGGCATTCCTAAAGCAATCCGTAATAGAAAAATCGAAGTGCCTGAAACTCTGCGTAATCTGTTGCCTGAGCTCAAGATCTTCCGCTGCTCTCAGGCCGAATATTGCGGTTGACTCCTGGTGAACAGAGCAAACACTAAATTAAACAGTGGGTCAAAAAAAGCCTGCTCACATGTTTCCTGTGACTTCTTGTCAGTTTTTCGTTCTTTCAAGTCGATTTTCGTAGCCGATACAAGCAATCCGCGCTGTCTTAAATCACGCCGATTTCGGTGGTTTTGTGAACCCTGGACGGGACAACAAACGGCTCTGATGACTCGGCGTACTCTATCCGCGTAGTCGATGAAATATGAGACAACGCGCAAACTCACGTTTATGTTGGAGAATCAGATGTTCAGACATTTAGCTGTCGCAAAGCGATACACTGTCCCGTTTGGCGGCATTGCCGCTTCCTTTAACTTCCTGCAGGGATGTCCGTTCTCACCTGCTGTAATTTGCGTACCCTTCTTCTCAAGAACCCCTGTACGCCACGCTTTACACATTCTGTCGGGGGGGCTGCACTCCAAAGGTTTCAAGAATCAAAACATCCGTTTCCTTTTTAGTTGCACACAGAATCAGTGTACATCGGTGCTCATGATATACTGCCAGCCCCCAGCAACCGCTTGAAAAAAAACAACGGGTCTCGCTACACATCCTGACGCCCTCAAGAGGGCTTGATTGATCCAGCATCGAAGAGGAAAACAGACTGAACCCCTCTTTGGGTGAGTGTTCCCGGTCTTGGTAAGAGATACGGTGTTCGCCAACCAGTGGTTGTGGTGTCACCGCAACCGCTTATTTGTGTGGTTCGGGCCGCACGTCACCCCTGTCTCGCGGCTGCATGCAGGAACCTACGTACCGCAGAAGATTCATGGTGGAACAAGTTTGTCTCATTTCCTCTTTTGCCACACGTATTTGCTTCAGAAAACCATCTTTCAGTGTCATTAAAACAGGATATAACATAATATCAACCACTGCATACAGTTTTTTAGCCTTGTGCTGAGTCTTGCAACGAGCCGTGAGCTACAGGACAGGGTAACTTTTCGTGTCGAGCAAGCGGGCTTGGTGTGCTGGCAGTGCCTGTCAAAGTATTCTTGGTTTTCATGCATCTGCGAACATATGAATATGCGTATTTATTTATATATCCGTTAATGTGTGCTTATGCGCCACCCCTCTGAATCTTCAAGAATAGTTTCATGAAGTGACTGGATCCGTTTCTCCAGGGTCCGGGACGGAGTTGGTATATCCGGGCTCGTCTGCACAAAGGAGGTGCCGTCGTTACTTGTTTCCATTCTAGCTTACGACGCAGTATACACGTTCATGTGTATGTACCGCGCCCTTCTGGGCACTTCAGGGAAAAGGGCTGCCGCCCACAGACCGCGGTCACTTCAGGAGGATGTTGCCAGGAACGGCTCCGTCGCAATATTGCCCGACCCTTTTGAGTTTTCTGGGGAGAGGTGTGTGCTAAACGAGACCTTCCTCTTTTTAGAAAACCGAATCCGTGGCACTTCAATGTCCTAAATGAGTTCTGGCGTGAGCCTGGCCGTTCACTCAATTCTTGGGCAACTCCGACTCCCAATCGCCGAATCCGAAGCCGCCCTTGTCTTCCTGCCTCGATGGGCTGGAGCTGAAAAATGGAAGTGGACGGTGCAGATGTGAGGAAAGGAGTCAGGCTCTTGCCTGACACTCCTAAAGTGCCTCCATCATCTTCTGCCTCGTCTGAATCCTCTTCGTCTTTACCGCAACCGAACCATTCTTTGACGCGTTCTGTCCCGAACTCGCATTCAGACGAAGCTACAGGGCTCCCATGCAGGAAGGAAGGAAACAAGAACGCAACGGCAAGCCTGCGGGAAAAAGGTAAGCGAAGAGTGAAGCTGCTGATGGACGCCCCGGAGTCATGCTCGTACGAGAAACGGCTGGACAAACATGAACCGGATACAGAAATCCCACGGAAATGCCACGAAGATGATGGCGACCGCGAAGATGGAGGAGAGGAATCTGGTAGCGAAGGTGGCCTCCCTCTGCGTCGCCGGCTCTGCAACTCCCCGTCTGATTTCCCTGTCTCTTCACATCTGTTTTCCCCGGCTGGACGCCCACAGCGACACGTCATGCGCAGCAAGTACAGGGATATGCTCAAGGGCAAGTGGACGCCGCCTGCGTCGCGATGTCTCGAAGACCCGGTGAAAGAGAAGCATAAACGGAAGAGAAAGAAAACAGATGGTGAACCCGAACAAAGCACGCCTCAGCTTGCGCCGCCTCCTGATCCGGCGCTACAGGTACCTGCAATGAAGAAAAGCCATACATGCATGCGGGTTTTTCTGCGTGAATCAACATAATATGCCTACATGTATGTATGTATGTATGTATGTATATATATATATATATATATATACGCTTCACGATATGAAAACTTAATAACTGCATGACGGAAACGTAATAACTACATGCAAATCTCCGTACAAATGTGATGATCCTCACATGTGTTTTTTTCCAGACCGTGTCTGCCGTTCCCTAATTAGGACGGCCTCTTTTCGAGCTCGCTGGTTTCTGAGTTCTTCTGTGACAGCCCAGGCGTGTCCCAACACGTCCTAACGACCAAGGTTCGCTTGGCCATGGCAGCTACCGGTGGCCTTCAAGCATATTTGTGTCGAGGGAACGAGATGCCTTTCGAAGTTTTTTTTCTTCGCGCCGTTTCACCGTGTTCTCCGACACCATGGTGGAGCAACTCCGCGACAGCAGTCGCGTCGATCGAGACGAGACGCTCGTCTTTTCCTGCTGTGCTTTGCTTGCTTTTTCGTTTCAGCTGAAAAAACAGCGGCGCGTCTCATCTGACAAGGTGACTGGCGAAACAATGGTGAAGGGGGGCGCCATCGGCCAAGCGCGCTCTCAGCATGGGCAAGAGCGTCGGTCCGTCCTGCTCGAGTCCCGTGTCTCCCTGCATTCGTTTCTGCAGTCTTCTTTCTTCCACGAAAGCCAATCTGCGTCCGCGCACTCGCCCACGCCGACCTCACTGAGGGGTCCAAAGAAGATCGGTTTATTCAGTCATCTGGATTTCCTTTGGTCCCATCTGTTCCCGTTCGGCTCTTCGCCAGAGGCATCGCGCCGTCTCGCCTCGCGAACCACCCCTTGCGGGCTGTCTCCCTCCCACGAACACTCTGGTAGATCGGGGCAAGCGGGCGGGATGAAATCTGATTCCCGCTCTCTTCCGTCCAGCAGGTCAGCAACGCCTGGACACCGTGCAAGCGGCTTTGTTTTCCGGAGGGATCAAAGCGCTGTGGCCAGTGGAGGCCTGGGGAGCCCGGCGCTGGGGCTCGCTTCACCGTGGAAAACAGGTGAAGGCTTCGCGTCTTTTGCTGCCCAGTCACCGCCGCAAAGGGCAAAAGAGAAGACCCCCGTTCAGCTGGTCGATGCAAGCAGCGCGTGGTCTGGACCGCCAGGCGGGCAGAAAGAAGCACACCTCCCGGAGAAGGCGACTCTCGAGACGAAAGGCTCCATTCCACTTTGTCGACGAGCGCGTAAGAAAACAGTGTTCTCAAAACAAGGGCTCAGTGCAGCGGTCGGGCTGTGGTTTTCCGTAGGTCGTGGTCTTGGGGTCTGCAGTTTCAGGTGATGTGAGAGCATCAGGCGAAGTGCCGAGGAAATCTCTTGAGGATCGTCCGTCAGCTTGTCACCAAACCACCTGGCAGCCTCTGCGAGAGAAAACGTTTCTTTCCGTCTGTTCTTTCTGCGCTCCTTTTCTTCACGTTGCAGTGTGCGGAGCTGCGCCGCCGGTAGACCTTCTCGGCTTCGGCCTGCCTGCCAGGGAACTGGCTTCCGTGTTGCGTCAGAGACGACTAACAGTTCAGACAACGCACGGACAAGTCTTGCAGGAAGGAACGGTCCCACGCGAGCAAGGCGCGGAACGCTCCGAGGAAGCTGCTGCTCTTCCAGAAGGGCGAAGTGACGGAGCAAAGCAGGGACACCCGGACACGGGACAAGGACCACGTCTCCAGGTATTTTCAGAGCCTGCTTCAACTTTGCCGTCTTCTTTGGAACTGTCAGCTTCGTCCATTCTTCCCTCGTCGAGTGCTTGTTTGCCTTCCACTTCTTTGCGTTCTCTTTTTTCGTCCCTTTCTCCGCCACTGTCACGGGTGAAAGCGGCAGAGACACCCCGCGTGGAGCAGTTCGCCTTAAAGTGCGACTGCGTAGTGATTGGAGCGGGAGTGAGTGGCCTGGCCGCTGCCGCGTACCTCCGGAGATGTGGAGCGAAAGTTCTGCTCGTTGAAGCGAGGTCGCGTGTCGGTGGACGGACGTTCACCACGCGCTTGCCGGCTCGACAACTTCCCGGTGGAAGAACTGTGAAAGGTAAGCCACCTGCGCGTGCAGATTCAGAATCTTTTCCCCCCGTAGTGTCCCTTCCACCTTTGAGGGACGTGGTTCTGAAAAGAGGACCTTCCTGTCCTGATGTGTTGCCCGGTGTCCCGTCTGCTTGTGGAATTCGGGTTTCTGTGTTCTAGGGTTGTGCGCCCGGGTGTTCCCGCGCGCCGTTCCGTCTCTCTGTCTGTAGCGTTTCCTGCAAGACTCACTCGAAAGGGGAAAACGGCCAGCCGCTGCCATGTTGCCTTCTCGCCACTCGCCTGGCCATTTTCCTTGGTGTGCTCCTTTTTGGCGACTTGTTTTTGTGCGGGTTCCTCCCAGACATCCATGTCGACCTTGGAGCGAACTACATGCACTGCGTGACGCGGTTTCGGCGTCGGCAAAAGCGCACGGCGCCGCCCGGCCGGCTAGGAGTCCGGAAGGGTCAAGAGGCTCGTTTTTCGGTCGCGAAAGACGCGGAGTTTCCCGCAACGGCGTCACTGGGAGAGTCAACTGGCAAGGCCCGCGGAGGCGTTCAGTGGCAACCGGAGCCTCTCAGAGACTGCCGGTGGAGACGCGAGCCGTCTCGCTCCGTCAGTGGCGTCGCCGCTGTTCTTCGCCCTTTGGTGGCGGACGTCTGCGGAAAACAAAATTGGGAAAGCACGTTTTTCTGCAAGTAGGTCTTCCCAGCGCCGATCGCTGTCTCCCGCTTCGCTTCTGTAGTGGGACCTTGGGAGCAATCAGCGATTTCCTTTCCCTCTGTGCTTTACGCGCGAGTCTGGCAACACGAGAAAACGGTTGACCGAGGCGCGATGCGAGATGTCTCTCCGTTCGTGGAAAGGATCTTTTCCGCACAGTTCCGTCTCGGCTGGTCTTCTACGTGTGTTTCTCTGAAAGCTCGGGCCTCGTTTCGCCGCCTCTCGGGCTCTCGTGAACGCAAAGCGCAAAGGGTGCGGCTTCCTCGTTTGCCCTTTCCTTTCTTTTCCGACAGTTGGTATGACGACGGGACGGGGTCCCGGATCTCCCCCGCGTCGATCGTTCGCGTTTTCCACGTCCTCGAGCTGATTCGCCAGCGCGCAGCGGCGAAACTTGCCCATTTCCCGGCGCCTTCGTCGTCAGTGCCTGGAACAGCGAAGCGGAAAGCCAGCGACGAGGAACACCAAGGCAGACCCGGAGGGACGCCTCCGAGCCGCAACGAAGCACAGGGAGACACAGAGTACGCTGGCGCGACCTCTGTTCCCGACGTCGCATCTGCCTCAGTGTCCTCGTCTGCGCGCGTGCCAGCGTGTGTTGTTGTTCCGACCTCGGAGGTCGAGGAAGTCGTGCCGGGCCCGACTGCCTTTCCCCTGTCTTGCTCGTATGCAGCTGACTGCTTTGCACTTCCGTTAAGAACGTACCTGAATCTGAGGTCGAGCTCCAGCCCTCCGTCTTCCTCTTTGCACCTCCTTCCGCACGCTGCAGCGCCTCGCCTTGTCCACAGAGGCGCGTCCTTGACCTCGAGCAGCCGGGGAGAAGGCCACGAAAAGGCAGGTTCTGGAGGCGCGGCGGAGGTCTGCCCGTGCGTCTGTGGCGCCGAAGAAGATCTTCTTTCGAGCGGGAATCCGCGTTCAGCGGCACGGCCGGGTTTTGGTGCGGAGACAGCCTCCGCTGAGGCCGACGACGGGGCCAAGAGCCGCGAGAAGAAGCGGAAAACGCGGACTTCTCTGATTGCCTCTTCCGCGTTCCCGTCCTACTACCCCCTCGGCGGGGCGTTGCGGTGTCAATGCACCGAGGCAGACGAGGAAGCCGGCGAAGGCTCTTGGGCGCCGGAGAGAACGTCTGCCGCTCTGCCGCCCCAAGCAAAGACGCGCGCGCCGGGCCAGGGAACCGTCACGGGCATGTCCCTGTCCACGCCAACGTGTTGCGCTGTGTGTTGCACCGGTCAGTGTCGAAAAAGGAGAGGTGGAATGGGAGTAGCTCGGCGAGAGGAAACGTTCCCGCGTGGTTCCCTCATCGGACCGGGCACCCCGGCCGGAGCCGCATCCCGGTCAAGCGACCGAAAAGCGTGTGTGGCCTCTCTGCGTCGGGATAAAGCGGGCGGGAAGGAGCGCGACGAGCCGAGCAACGCGGGAGGGAGACGCGAGACGACCTCGCCGGTGAATCGTTCGCGAGGCGACGCCAGTTCGATGGGTCAAGAAAAGCAGGCTGGGGAAAGCGCGGTCCAGCTGCAGGCGCGAGGGGCTGACCCGACCGGCACAGGGACTGACTCTGGCGGATGTCACTCGCCGCCGAGTCTTGGCGACGGAGGCAGGACCGCAAAAGGGTGCATTTCTGCGGCCAAGGGCGCACTGGAAGCTCCAAAAAGTCAGGCTGCTTCCTCGCCTTCCCTCCGCGTGCACGAGCATGCAGTTTTGCGGCCCGTGTTTCCAGCCGCGCTGTGTACAGACAGTGGATGCCGGCGAAGCGCGTGGGACATCCTCGAAGAGTGCATTCGGGAAGTGCTCGAGGAGGAGTGCCTGCCTGTGTGTGAGGGCCCGCAGTTGCGGCCGGGAGAAGAGGAAGACCCCGATAAAGCGCAGGCCGCTAGGCCGTCGCTGAGCCTGAGCAAGCAGGGATCTGACAAAAAGCTCCGGAAAGCGGGCCTGGCGGGAGACGCGGAGGCAAGCAAGCGTGGAGTCTCTCAGACGCCAGTGAACAGGCCGGCTCCTCCGTTTGCTTTGGAAGATACATCGGGGCAGACCAAGGCTCCAGTGGGAAATGAGGCGGACGCCGTCGCTGGGCCAGCCGAGAAAGGAAGAGGGAAAGCGGGGGCTCGACCCAGAGGTTCCACCTTTCCCCTGACAGACCAGGAAATGCGAATGCTGTTTGTGCAGCTGCAGTCGCGACTGGGGTACGTCGGGGACCTGAGGGAGCAGTCCGTCTCTGCTCTCCGAAACTTCCCTTTCGAGGTGGCGGTTTTGGCCCATCGCGGGCACGACCGGCTGGCCGCAAGGTCCTGCGGACCGCTTTCCCCCGAATCGTCCGGCCCGTCCGAAGACGCTTCTTCTTCCCTCTCGCAGGTGCTCCCCTTTGGAGCGGCCGTCGCGGCGCCCTCCGCGTCTCCTCCCTCGTCTCTCCCGCTTCCTGCCGCTGGCTCTGTGGTCCTCTCCTCCCAGTCGTCAGCGCGACTGCCGCAGGCGCGCGACGCCGACGCGCCCGCGCCGGCACAGAGTCTTCTACAGAGGCCAGGCAGTCTGCCTTTTTGTGCGGCGCTCCGCGGAAACGGAGAGGGCGACGGGAAGCGAACAGCGCAGACAGAAGAAGTTCAGAGCCTCCTGGAGCCTCCTGCAGTCGCGCAAGAAACGAGCCGTGGGTCTCTGCAGGGGACACATGTCGCGGAGCCGATGTCCCTGCTTCGCCCCTTTCCTATGTATCAGTCGAGTGCCGCGCTGCGCGCTCAGCAGCAGCAGTTGGTCTACACCCTCCAAAGAGAGCAACAACAACCGGGGCCTCGCGTGAATCCCTTCAATGCCTGGACGGCTTCGGGGGCGGATAAAATCGTCGTTGAAGGCTGGAACTTCCTGCCTGCGTTCCTGGCGCTCCAAGTTCATCCGTTCATTCTCACAGGCGCTGTCGCCGACTTCGTAGAAGTTGCGCAACCGAGAGAAGAGGCGACGGGAAAGACAGACTGCAAAGCAGACGAGACGCTCGAAACCGAGGCTTCTTGGCCGGTGCGAGTCCGCGTTAAAGCCCACCCCGCCGCGGTGGAGTTCACGAAGAGCCACGGCCTGCCGACGACGCGGAGGCGGAAGGAGCGAGCGTCGGAGCCTCGCACGGGAACCGAAGAAGAAAGCGAAACGACAGAAGAGGCACTGCCAACAGAGGAGACAGAAAACACAGAAGCCACATTCTTCGAGTAAGTGGGGAACGAGACAGATTTCGAGACGGCTGACGCTTCATCCCTTTTCCGGGCTGGCATATGAGGCACTCAAGCTTCGAAGCCCAGGGAGCATGAGGCTGATACAGCAGGGCCGCGGGTGCAGAGGAGAGATAACTGAACCCGAGAAGAACTTGGCGAGAAGGACGAAAAGGTGCCTGGACGCCTCCAGGCGTCCATGCGTGCGGCACTCTCGGGACCTACCGAGATAGGCGCTTCCGTGTGTTTCTTTCCAAATCGGGCATCCTTCCTGCGTCGGTTGTGCGAGGGCCTCCGGGTTAGCTCCGCTTGTATCTTTCTTTTGCTACTTGCGGGCGGGAGACACTGGCCGAGAGGGGGACTGCCAGAAACGGGACTCCGTTTCTGTCCTCTACGCGGCGATCCTCGTTTTCTGGTCGCCTCTCTTGTTGTGCTCCCGCGCCACCCGGTCTCGATTTCCGTGTCTTTTTGTCTCTCAGCGTCTACGCCAAGTTCGCGATCGTCGCCCTGCCAGTGTCGCAGTTGAGTCCGTCTTTCCTCGCCCCCCCTGCAGGCTCAGCGGACAGAGCCTCGCCCTTCCACGCGAGAAAGAAGTCTGCGACAGCTGCGAACCAGAGTGGAACCCCCACGAACGCCGAGGGGTCTGCGCTGCCGAGATCCACAGGTCTGCTGCAGTTCTACCCTGCGCTGTCGCTGGAGAAACAACAGGCGTTAACGCGCATCGCAATGGGCGTCCATAACAAGGTGCGTGCCGCGGTGAACAGGACAAGCGTGACTCGATTTACAGAAAGGACATTCCGATGTTAGATCGGGTGGGACTATCTACCCTACAACCAGTTCAGGAGCAGAGACTCGGTTATATATTTTAGACGCTAACTTCCCGGCTAACTTTGACTTATTAAACCAGCCTGGGATTTTTGAGACGTGGTGCCCGTGCCCGTCCACGGCTGTTCGAATGGTTGTGAAGATCAACCAGGTGAGGTGGACCGGGCGGAACTGAGGGTTATGTTATGCGCCCCCACGGCAGAGCGCACGCTCGGACACCCAGGGAACGGCTTGGTTTCGCTCCGACCCCCACGAGGGAAGCACTGTTTTCCTTCGTTTAACACGACTTCTCCGAGTATTTTAGATATATATATATATATATGCAAATGTCTGCACATATATGTACAAATGTATGCATATATATATATATATATATATGTGGGCGCCTTTGCATGTACGGTAGGTTAATTGAGGGTCGCTTTGCCGACTCAAATCGAATACACAGAGACATTATAGTACCTACGATACTGAGGAGGACTCCAGTTATGAGATGCAGCCAACCAAGTTCTGAAACGCTGGAGTCTCCTGCTTTGTTGACGAGTTGGTCTTTTCTATCTTTGTGGAGCTCCTTCGCTTCCGTCTCTGCTCGTTACCGTCAGGTTATCTTGCGCTGGCACCCAGCAGACATTTTCTGGGAGCGCCACCAGCTGCAGCTGAACTGCTTGGACCAGAAGTTCCAGTTTCTGAATCTTCATGCATATGGAAAGGAGGGGTGCCTTCTAGCGCACGCGTTTCCTCCCTTCTCGAACGGCTATGGCGGACTCCAGTCCGACGACGCGGTAGGGCTGCAGTCAGTTTACGGGTTTGTTTAGGATCTCAAGAGGTGTCCCGTCCTCAAGCTCGCACAGTCAGGGAACCAAACGTGGGATGTGCGTGTGTGGCTAGATGGACCACTTGTCTCATGTGTTCGTTTCGCGGGCGCGGCTGCTGCGTCGCACATATATATATATATATATATAGGTAGATAAATATACATGTATAAATTTATATATATATATATATATAGGTAGATAAATATACATGTATAAATGTATATATATATATATAGGTTGAGAACAGGCTTGTATCTGTCAATTTGTTTGTTCGACAGGCACTACGCGGTTCAGCTCCGCTCCGCGTAGGCGTCTGGCTATGTGTGGATCTCTGCTGAGGAACTAGCTTTGTGTTGTTGTTCCGCTGATTCCTGGACTTCTCTCGTGTGAGTCTGTGTACGTACACTTCTACTTACCTCGCTGTCTCTTCGTTCCCCGTTCCCGTTGCTGCTTTCTGTGGCCGCTCGATCCTTCAACACGTCGACTGTACGTGCACCGGGATTTCCGCTGTTCTGTGCGTCCACAGGTTGTGGCCGAAGTGCTTGCCGTGCTTCAGCGAATGTTTGGCCTCCCCGACAAGAAATTCCCTCCTCCCGTGGATTACATTGTCACGCGCTGGCAAGACGACCCTCTGGCTCGCGGATCCTATTCGTTTCCAGTACGCCTTCGATATGTCCGTAGAAGCGTTTAAACAGGCAGAGCGGAAGCTACGGAAGACAGTACGGCACAAACAGGCATATTGGCGCAGCGGGGGCGCCGATGCGAGTAGAGGTATCTGCGTAGACTTGTATGCGCGTTGAGGGGAGCTGCACATAAAAAGGGAGGTTGCGCTTGACGCGTGCCATGAAAAACACACCCTTTTGGGCCCCATTGGTGCGGGCCGTTGACGTAGACATCCAGCCTCAAAGAGAGGGCGGCCGGCGCTCAAAGACTGGGGCTGCCGAGTACATATATTTACAAGTGACACGTTGACCAAGCACTTGTTTATCACACTAATATTCGTAGACACGTGTGCGTACTACGAAACAATCTTGTTTTTCTGGGGGGGGGGGGGGGGTGGCGCACACAATGCCGCGCCCAAAACGGCCGAGAGGCGCCTGCCCCCGTGTGCATCAGCTCTGCCTGCGTCTTTTTGAGAAACCCGCATGTCTGTGCCCATGCGTTTTTGTCGCCCGGAGGACCCTCGACTGTGTGTGCTTCCCAGGCAGTGAATGCCTTTGACGACGACACCGAGATTCTCCGTGCGCCGCATCCCGCGGAGAATCCGCGGGTTCTCTTCGCCGGGGAGTATGTCAGCAAGGCGTACTTCCAGTGCGTCGATGGCGCCTTCGACACGGGTGAGATGTCAGTTCTCGTTGTCTCCTGACGCGAACTCAGGCGCCTTAGAGAGGCGCGTTTCCCCGTCTTTGTCGACTGTGTTTGCGGCAGCGGTAAATTGCGGCGCAGCCGAGTGTGTTCCAGATCTCTTTGTTTTCCCTTGACCACGTACACCCGTACGTGTCTGTGTTGTCTCGTTTTGCGGTCTTCCCTGCCGTCGACGAAAGTGACTGTTGGACAGCCGAAACCCGTGCCTCCTGTGTGGCGTGAACAGGGTTGCGCGCGGCGGAATGCGTGGCCCACGAGGGTTTGCATCTTCCTCTGCCTCCGCGCGAAGACAAAACGCCTCTTGCGCTGGACGTCTTCACAGGGTGTTTGTCGCCCAGGCTGGAGGGGGGGGCTGCTGCCTCCGCAACAAAGGCGAACGGGGAAAAGGAGGAAAACGACGCGGAGTCGGGACACCGCGAAAGCAGACCTTCCTCTTCTGTCTCGACCAGGATGTTGACTGCCTGTCCTTTCACAGGGTTCCCTATGCCGGGTGTACCGACAGCTCTTCGAGGCTACTACATTACAGACATGTCCGACGCAGGACTGACGGATGGCGAGGGGTCCGAGCCGGAATCCGCGTTTACCGCCTCCGCTGATGGACGCCGCTGCACAGCTGCAAAGCGCGCAGAGCTAGAGCTGTGCGAAGAGAACTTCTTGCGGCGGTGCCTCGACTTCTTGCGGGCCGGAGGCGAAGAGGAAGAGGAGAGAGACGGCACGAGAAATGACGTGGCGGGAGAGAGTTTCTGCACGTTTCTCTTCCCTTCCCAGAAATTCTTCTACGACGCCTTCCTCGCGCACGTGCCGCTGGTCGCCGGCGAGTCGAACACCGACCCGGCCTCCGCGGAGCTTCCAAGTTCAACGTCTCTCGATCCCTCAGAGACGCTGTGCGCGGTGCTTGCGAGCGCGGTCTCGTTCACAAAAGAGGAACTCGAAGAGGCGCTGGCAACTCGCTCGCAAGACCGTTTGCCGAGCCTCGCGTCCCTGGGTTTCCTGCGAAACGCCGACGCGTGCGCCCCGCACGAGAAGAACCGTGGAGCTGGTCAGAGACACTCCACGTCGCGTGCGGGCGAGACCGAGGCGGAAACCGTCCCCCGAGACTTCCAAGAGCTCAGGGATTTCCTCGCATTTCTTGCGCAGCACGACCTCTTTGCTCGCAGACGCCTCCTGCTTCCCCTCTGGCTGGCAGCCAACCGGACGCTCGATGAACGTCGAACGCGGCGCGAAACCCCGAAGGGAGTGAAAGGCGACCCGGTGGAGGGAGGCGACGAAGCGGTGGAGGGAGGCGACGAAGCGGTGGAGACAGAGGAGACAGTCGAGTGGACGGGCCGACGAGCCGCGGAAGCAGGGACAGCAGCCCACGGCAGGGTGGGAAGGCGTGCCAGCGTCGCACCTCTTGCAGAAAGACAGCGGCGAGGTGACGTAGGAGACGAGGACTGCTGGAAGGCCTCGAGGAGGGCGGAAGCGAGCGGGGAGGCCGGGTCGCATGCAGATAGTGAAACGGATTCGGAAGGAGCAGAAACCGAGGAAGAAAGACGTCGCCTGCGCTGGGTGTACTTGCGGGCAGCCGAGGTGCTCACGCGCCACGCACGAGCGGCAGCTTTCCTGCCTTCTCTGTCAGCCATCGGTCTCGCTAGCTTCCTTGTTGATTCGCTTCCTCGTCTGGCTCGGAGACCCACGGTCGCCGCGTCGGGCCTAAGAACGGCACGCGACATGTGGACCCGCTCAACAGAACCTAGGGAAGTGAAGCCCGAAAACTGTCTCGCTTCGCTTCCGGAAAACGGGAATGGAGAGCAACTCCTTCGAAAGCCTGACCGCAGTGCCTTCCCGTCGTCTCCAGCGCCCCACACTTCTCCGCAAACTGCTGAGAAGGAGCTCGCCTCAGGGGCGTGTCCGTCACAGACTCCGCCAGGCAGCGCACCGGCGTCGTGTGCGGTGGGGCGCGAACCTCCCGAGAAGGAAAAGACTGGCAGGTCGCGGGAACTCTTGCGAGACGCTTCGAGATTTCGGCGACGCCCGACGGCCTGCGAGTTTCGAAGAGAACTGGAAAACCGTCTTCTCCACCATCTCGCTCGGAGCGCCTTTCCGTCCGCCGACATCGCAGCCACGGCGCTGCGCGAGTTGTTGAAGGCGGCGCAAGACGGCAAAGGTCTGAACGAGGACGTGCACTTCCGTGAGGGCCGCGAGGGAAGCGCAGGAAAGGCCTCCGACAGGAAGGCGAGACGCGGGGAGTCGACCCGTGTCGACTCCTGCATGCAGAGCTGGAAGCGCCCGACACGGGGTTGTGGACAGGACGCAGGTGCGCTGGGGAGGCAAGACGAAGCGGGCGAAGCTGCGAGGCGGAACAACGACTCGCGGGGCAATCCAAAGACAGAAGAGGACGAACTGGGGGAGGCCGAGCGAGGGAGTTCAGACGATGTCTCCGACGAAGGAGCCTACCATGAACGGCTCTGCTGGATGTGTGGGGTCGGTGGAGATCTTCTGCTTTGCGACGGCGACGGGGAACCGGAGCGGTCTCGAGCGAGTCTTGAGAGAGCGAGGCGGAACTCAGAAGAGGGCGAGCTCTCGGCTGCTTTCTCTCGCGGACGCAAATCTTTCGAGCAACGCCAAGTTCCTTCTCCGTCTGCCATCGGCCGCCAGCCCGGTCAGCAGGATCCCCCTCCGTTGACTGCCGCGGGTCGTGGTGGACGTTCCCCCTCGCCCCGGCGGTGTCGGCGCGTCTTTCACCTGGCCTGCGTCTTCCCCCCGCCTACGAACGAGGAACTGCAACAGGACGCCGTTTGGAGATGTCCGATTTGTCGTTTCAAGAGCGATGACAGACGCGCTGCGGGACCCAGCGTCGGGCGCGACAGCGGTGCGTCGAACCTCGAAGAGCGCCTTGCGCAGCCTGAGGGGAACGACCCGCGCAGCGAAAGTGAGGTCAGGCTTGGACAGTCTCTGTGTGTGCCTGTCTGGGAGGGACATCCCTGGGAAAGGGCTTCCCAGGGAGAACGCGAACAGCGCGAGAAACTGGCCAAGATGCGTCGCTTCGGAACGCTGTCGAGTCTCGCCCTGCACCGTGTGTCGCTGAAGAAGCTGTTTGTCGAGGAAGTCAAGTGTCTGCTGGCTACCACGAGGCGCGTGCGTCGCCGTTTCGAATTCCTCGTGAGACAGCGTGAGCGTCGCGAGGAAATGCAGCAGCGAAAAGAGCAGCGACGAAGGCGCGCCGAGCAGAGGAAAGAGGAACGGCGGCGGAAGAAGCGCGGAAGAGCCAAGGCTGCGCCGGGCGGGGCCGGAGACCCCACACCGGGTCTGGGCGCGGCCGAAGCGCTCGCGGAAGCAGGAGGGGGGCACAGTGGAAAGGCGGGGGAGGGACCTGCCGGGACTGGCGCAGAGGAACGCGCGCGAGAAGAGACGCGCAAAGGGCCAAGTTGCCGAGCTACCCTTCCCGCCGAGACGCGTGGCCAGCCGGTGCAGACGATAGACGACGCAAAACGGAATCCGCGGGGACGTCCTGCCGTCGCGAGAGAGACACCCGATGGAGAGGAGAGAAACGACGAACAGTCGGATTCAAAGAAGAGTTCTGCCTCGGAGCCGAAACGCACCATTCGGACGCGCGCTGTAGTTGCTGCGAGCGCGCCTGCGGGGAACGTCGACAGCGACGCGGGCGCTGAGAAGTCCGGTGGCGACGACGAAGACGAGAGCGACGATGACGCCCTCTTCACAGAAGACGGACGGCCGATCAACCCGTTTGTGACTGCGTCGAAAGACTCCCGGTTCTCCTTGGCTCTTCAAGTTTTGAAGGACTTTCGAGACGCGGGGGAGTCGGGCCACCTTCCGCTCTCGCGTCTCGCCTGGCATATCCAAGCTGGCTGCCGCTGCTGTCTTGACCCTGCAAGGCCCGAAGACGCATGCACGTCGCTCGATCTCGAGGCCGACGCAAAGAAAGAAGATGCAGGGGGAAGGCTCAGTTCGTCCGCAGGCGGGGTTCACGGCCAGAGCAGTCGAGCGTTGCGAGCGTCCGACGAGCGCGGGGCCTGCAAAACGCTGGAAGGTGGATCCGGCGACGTGCGCCGCTGTCAGTGCCAACGGGACGAGAACGCGGAGCGTTTCGAGCGCACAAAGTGCAAGTGTGACGCTGCAGTGCTGGCGGCTGCAGCTGAGGCAGTCGCCAGTCTCGCGTGTGAAGCAGGCACAGCGCGAGATGGGGGGGCGTCGCCTGGATGGGACATGTGTGCGTGGGAGAGGGAGGAAACGCACGGCGAAAAGAGACAGAGAGAGGGAATGGACGCGAAACACGTCCGTCCACAGACTGGCTCCGGTGTGCAGCCTCCGGAAGACGAGGGGGCTCCACTTCCAAGTCCAGGCCAGGCGGAGAGAGTGCGAGTTGTCAGGCATGTTTGCGAATCGGACATCCTGGAGGACGCGACGCCTGCGCGCAACAGTTTCGCATGGCCTACGCCTTCCCTCCCCTTGCATCTCCTCTCGCGCTTCGCCACTTCGCCCTTTGTTCCTCGCTGCTCCACGCCGCCTCCAGTCCCTGCGCGAGGCCGTGAAAGTCTCTCGACACCCAAACCCTCGACTCGTACCAGCGCACCCAGCAACCTACCGCCTGGCGCCCCTGCCCGAGCACCTGGACTGCCGCAGGCCTCCGGCGCGACCTCGCCCTCGCCTCCAGCTCCGCCCGATTCTGTTGCGCCCAACCTGGGGTCTGTTGCTGCGCAAGAAAAGCCCGCAGGTGCCTGTCCAACCGCACCTGTTCGTGGAGAAAAAAAGGTCGAGCGCCTCTCTCCCGTTCCGGACCCAGTTGCGCTGCGGCCGAGCGCGTCTCCCCCCATGAAAGTCCCTTGCTTCTCGCGAGGCCCGATGAAGGCCGCCGCGAAGGCCACACCGTACCTCAAAGGCTGCCAGAGCAGAATGCAGCCTTCCAGTCACGGGGAATTCAGGCTCCAAGGCGCCCACGTGTCGGCTGAGCGGCGGCTCCCGTCTGCAGACGCAGCGTTGCGCTTTTCTCCACCTTCGGCAGCCTCGAAAACGCCGGATGACGCGTCTCAAGCACGCCTTCTCCGTCCCACGTGAAGGCCTTCACCGGCTCAAGCGCCCCGCCTCAAACGTGTGCGCCTCTACATTCCCTGCGGAGTCCCTGAAGAGCCTGAAATCGCCGCGGGGCGACGGTCGCAGCGCAGAACGTGTCCGCTGCCTTTCACACGTTCGCACAGAACCCCAGAACCCCCTGGGTGTCCCAAGAGGCAAATACAGAAGAACTTGCCGGGAGACGAACTGGGAACCCCAGAGACCGCCGTGAGACATCTGCGTGGACGTCCAGCTGTGCCCATCCGTCGGGAAGCGAGCGTATTTTAAAAAGAATACGCTTCTCGTCGGTGTGGCGTGTGGGGGCTCGGACCCGCCCAATGCAGTTTGGATGTCTGTGGCGAGCGCCGTGGTTCCTCGTGCTGCCTCTCCTCCTGAGGAGGAGCGACTCGATTGGCATTTGGCTAGCCCGCCGCAGCAGCTCTATACAGTTTGCGTAGTTTCGGGAATCCGCAGCTGAAAACCCAGCTTTTGCAGAGTCCCTCTCGAAAACCAGTCGGTTGTGGTGTGGCATCTTCATCGCCGACTGCTACAGCTGTCGTAGTGCTTCGCAGAGAGTCGGCCATATCCTTTCATCTGAGCAGCCCGGACACGTTTGAAACGGCCTCTGAAGGCGGCCCCGCATGCAGTCGTTTGATATTGCTGTGCATGCGTTCGAAACGTTCTTCGGAGAGAAGCGCATCTGTAGCTTTTCTCTTGTTTGGCATGTGTGCAAAAGGCCTCTCTCGTGATGTTTCACTGGCTCGAGCTGAAGCACTCTTGGCCCTGGGAGGTGGGTGTCCGAAGCGTGTGCGATCTTTGCCTTTTTCCGTCGATTCAACTGTTCTTGTCAACGCATTCTTTTTAAACGCAAGACAATGCGGAAACTCGAGACACCACGGAGCTAGAGAAAAGAGTGATCTCTCGCTGTGCCAGGTACAGGCGCGGGTAAAAGTGCGTGGGGAGGATGCCACCCCAGTGACGCACAGTTCTGTACGCGTAAATCGGCGCAACCCGTGCCCATCTGCGCATCTAAGGTGATACTCGGGTATATATCTTTTAGACGCAAACTTCCCGGAGAAGCATCCCTGCTCCTAACCTCGCAGTTATGATCTCAAAGCACCAGAAGCCATCTGATCTGTGTGGTATGACGGGACACTAGACCGAAGACCTGCGACAGATCCATCTATATCTTGGATTTGTATGCTACGCGGGATTGGGTTCCCACTTTTGGCATTCCGCGGCACACACACAGCGCCTCGGACTGCCCACAGGGCCATGCAACACGGAAATGGGCTACTTTGTATCATCACGCAGAATCGATGGATGAGTTCCATGAAACTGTCCATGCTGGAACGCCTGGAGTGTCGAGTAAGGGCGCGTAGTAAAGACCAGTCCAAGTCTGACGCGCCGAAGCAAAGTCGAAGGCACTCGACAAAGCGAACGCTCGACGGTAGTCTCCGCCGGGGGAGCGTCTCACGTACCACAGGCGTCAAGACAAAAGGTCTATTTTACGACGCTGTTTCGAACGGACGCATGCGGCATTTCTTGAAAATTCCTTGACGCAAGGAGCAGATAGGCACATACTGAATTCGCTTGTCAGTTCGCCTGGGACAAAAATCCCACTTTTGGCGCATGGCGGCCGTGCACGGGGCATACTGGCGTCGGGATATCGGCCAGAGGCCTTTCCGGTACACCTGGGAATTGCAAGATCAATTCGCCTCGCGTACTGAGGCCCTGTAGCTGGCTGCATCGGGGAGAAAGTTGCGTGGTTGAGCCGAGACGCACCAACTCTTTTTTCGCTTTGCGGGAACGCAAATCTCCAAGAAACTCTCAGCGAACGCAGTGCACGCCTGAATCTCGTGTCACGTCCTGTGATTCTTCCGGCGTGGAGTTACATGAATGCCGGCGTACGCACGCATGTATTATCTGGGCACCACTGATCTTCCGGAGCGTAAACAATTCGAACCTGGCACTTTTTTCGTGCGCAGGGGATCTGCCAAAGATGAACCCGTCTTCGTAGGAGAAGCAGCCCTAAAACGTCCAGAGCTCATTTCCGCTGGGCTGAGAATGACCCCGCCGGCTTTTTGCGGTACATCGGTTTCGACGCATCGGCCGTCTTTGTGGATTCCCTTTGGCCCAGAAAACTGCGAAACACCCTCGTGGCTCTAGAGCGGCATGGCTTTCTGAGCCTCGGTGACCTCGACAAAAGTGGAGCTCTTCTCCCCGAGAACTCCGCGGTCTGCGTCGAGCGGAATCGCCTCGACGAGCAAGCAGGGGAGCGTCTGCATCGCTGCATTCAGAATGCAAGTGTGCGAGAAATGACGAAGGCCGCCTGCATACGGACCCGGCCGCTCGTCTTCATCCGCCGCACCGCAGAAGGCGTCAGCGGCGCCCGGGACAGGCTGCGCAACCGGGATGTCCTCGATGGCAATCACGTCTTGATCTGGGCAATCCAAATCCAGAGACACATGCAGGGAACACGTTTCCCACGACACTCGAGGTCGGCGATCCGCCTGCGAAGATTATATGCATATATATACATATATACATTATATATATATATATATATGTTTGAGTGTAGGCCTGTCTGTTTTGTTATGGCGGCACATAAAACGTGGCAGATTTCCCTTGGTGGAAAGTCCCTAACATAGATGTATCGCGGTCACAAATGCATTTCTGCATGTCCAAACGCCCGAGTCAAATGGGAAGGCACAGCCTGGTTCAGAATCACGTTCAAAGACCTGTCTACAGGCATTCGTGGCGAATGAAGCCTTTGCCTTCCTCGATTCGTACGGGAGGGTAAAACGAGCGAACTGTATGAGATGAGGCAACCTTTAACCATTTATCTGCCGTGATCCTCCGTAGCAAATCGATCTGTTCCGAGGCGGCGTACACAGGAGACAGAGATCCAGGACGACGAAGTGGCAGAACCACGCGAGGCACAAAAACCACGGAGAAAAGGAGAGAAGCAGTCAGACGCAATTTCTGTGAAAAAGTGTGTTGTTGCGGCAGAACTTCCCCGCAGAGCCGCTGTCTTCACAGCTGCCTCAATCTTCTCTCACCTCGATCTGCTGCACGCAAGGCACCGTGCAAGGCCGACTGCTGAAAGAAGCCTTGACCCGTTGCGAGTGAAATTCGAAGCCTCACGAACGCCCACGCCGCGATGGTTTGCGCCTGCATTTTCCACGCATGCAACAATAGGAGAGCAAAATCCACCTCTCCCTAAGAGGAAGGCTTGTTTCAATCGAGCCAACCCTCCCCAGCAAAAAACAGCATAAAAAGGAACCTGTGGGTTTTGCCGCAATGTCCTGTCCAGCGTTGAAAGGCAAGCGCCACCTCTGCCACCGCCAAAGTTTCCGCGCATACGCCCAGCCTGCAGCGTAACGCAGAAGAAAGCTTTTTTCGGCAGTTCCCAGCATCGAGGCGAGGCCCAATTAAGGAAGCCGAGACTTCCAAATCACGGCCACGCGCGCGCAGCCTTTCTTACCTCCGCATCACGCAACTCGCCCGTGAACGTCACAACTGGGAAGACACATCGGCCACGGGCTGCCTCTTCCTGCATCCAGAAACCACCGCATCAGAGATCGGGAAAGCGTGTCTACGAGGCGCGCGAGCGCGTTTTGAGCCTTCATGCGCGTGTGTCAAATATGCGCTGGACACCACTATCCGTTACGCACTTAACATGGTCAAGAAAAGCGCCGGCTTATTCGACACCGCAGCTGAACAGTCGCGGAAATGCCCCTTTGCACAGGAACGAGGACGTGGCCGCATATCCAAATCCGAAACCCTCCACGCCTCTCGTGGCGCTTTGCGTCGCACGCGTTGCTCTCCGGTGGCTCCTGCGCCGACCCGCAGGACACGGAAAGTGTGAGGCGGCGTCACACTCCGCCACCGCGCACGACCTGAGAGCATGTTCGAACCTTGTCGGTTACGTGGCGAGCCCCTGCAAGAGAGAGTCGCTTTCGCCAGAGAAGGAAGTGTGTCTACAAGTCTTTGCCGTCTTGCCGGAAACAAGGCCTCCGCCTCGAGACAGAGGAAAGAGACAAGGCCTACCTCTCCACTTAGAGCTGCTCTCACAGCGACCCAGGGAAGACACTTCGGATTGAAGATCCGCGGCGGAAGAGGAAACGGGGTGTACAAACACTGCTCGATCAAGGCCACAGCTTGTTCAAGCAGCTCTGGAGGGAACGCTCGTCGCAGGAGTGGCGATGATCCTCCCTCCGCTTCGTCACTCCAGCAGAAGCTGGGCTCTGCGGCGTCCCCGAGCTTTGGTGAGGCTTCCTTCTTCGCGTTCGTCTCCCAGAAATTTCCCTGGTGCGTCAACCTCGCGTGTGCGACCCTCGGAGGCCGCGCGGACCGAGACGCGCTTGTTGTCGCAAGGTGGGCCGACGATGCAGACGATGCAGACGACTCCGTCGAAGCAGGCACAGAGGCTTCCAAGTCTTCCAAGAATCCCCGCCGTTCGGTGCGCTCGCAGCTCGAGCCATTCATCTCCGAATCCGACACAGCGCCGTCCAGAAGCCCCGGAGACGCTACCCTGTCGAGTTCTCTCGCGGGACCTGCCGCTCCCGGCCCCAGAGAGGCTTCGGCCGCGAGCGGAGCTGAGCTGCAGTCGACGCTGGCCTCAGTGGACACGCCCCGGAGGCCGTCAGAGTCGCCCGACGGCGGCTCGCGAACGAGGAGCGGCGCCGCAGAAATGCGGAGAAGGGGAAGCAGCCTATCCAGGAAGAAGAACGGCCGGACGCAGCACGCGCATTTGGGTGCTAGCGAGCCTGGAGACGAAAGCGAGGAAGAACCTGTCTGCTGGACCTCGACCTCGGCGGAAGCGTCGGCAGACCCTCTCATATTATCCACTGTGACGTCTGGAAGTGAATGGTGGCCTTCTTTGTCACCTGGAAGAGACGCTTCCGAAGGATCGCTCGGCTCGGTTTCCGCCTCCCGCTGGCACTTTCCGACTGGCGCTCGCGACGGCGAGAAGGCAGAAGATGCCACGGACTGTACCGCATCGAGAGAGACGAGACAGGAGACAGGCGGCTCCGGAGGACACTCAGACGCCTGCAGGGAGGACTTCGGAACCGGTAGGCTCTGTGGCATTCGGGCGAGACGCGCCAGGCCTGGACGATGGCAACAGCGCTCTTCCTGCTGAGAGCTAGGAGGCTTACCCTCATTCGCGCCGGTCGCCCCGTATTCGGTTCTCCGCCGGCTTTCTTCCACCGCCGCCCAGCAGCTGATCTGCGAACCGGCAGCCCTGAAGGGTGCCGCACTCGCGTCCATCCACACAGGCAGGAAATCAAGAGTTTCCTCGCGGTCGGTCAGTTGCGCCGGGCACGGCAGGTCTTGGCTGAGCAGCCAGGCCGCTTCTGCCGCTTCGGCCACTGACTCGAGGTCTCTCGGGTTCCCCACACTCCGATTCGAAAGGAACAAGGCGCCCAGAAGGGGTAACCGAACGCACGCTGGTCCCTCTGGTGACGCAAACGATTCGCTTAAAGAGGCTGCCTTTTCCGTGGAGGCAGATGCTTCTTTCCCGACGTCAAACGAAACTTGCTCAGACTTCGTCCAACCCGGGTAGGCCCCACTGAGTGCGTCGGTGACGGCAGCGCTGCCGGCGAGCGCGTCCTTCGGGGAAACGCGCAAAGATGAAGTTTGAGTCTCTGCGGAGCTCTCGCAGAGGCGACTCTCTTCTTCTGCGGAGCCGCCGCACCTGTCCGGACAGGGGCAGAGACATCCGGAGAAGCCCTGGGCAGCGAGAAGAGAAAGCACCTGGGATTTCAGAAGGCGAGCCATGAGGAATGTGGCCAAGAGGCAGAAGGTCCGACAGAGACAAGTCTGGAGGTTTAGGAGACGCCGAGAGGTCGAACAGAGTGGGAGAGGTTGCGAGCTGAAGAGTCCAAACCTGCGAAACACAAAGCGCGGCGCAAGGCGTCCCAACCGTGGAGAGGAAAACGCGTGACGAGAGACGGCGCCGCCACGAAAAGGACCAAGCAGTGTTTTCCAAGAGGCAGTACACAGCACCACGCACAACTTTCTCTAATCGCAGCTCAAAATGACGCAGACACTAGCAGGCCCCGGGGCACGAGCTACAGCGAAGGGAGAGTCGGCAGCGGTAGAGAAAAAAGCGCAGCTTGATCAGGGCCATCGGGGAGCGGAAGAGGAACCTATGCAAACGACAACGCTTCACCTGAGCAAAGCCCAGAGTCCCGCAACGGATTGCGAACAGGACGGCAGACTTGGCACCCTCAGAGCTACCGGCGAATCATCCCAAAGTCGACACGGAGCGTAAGATGCAACGAACGCAAAAGGTTCAGTGGCTGAAGCCGGCACACAGACACGCGCTTACTGCATTTCGAGGCTTGCAAATTGGCTTCTGAGATTCTCCAAAAGATGAAGCGTTTCCTCGAAGACTTCGCCTTCGTTTTCCAGTCGCTCTCCGTGACCCCTTGGCGAGCTGTCACCTGCTTGAGTCTCTGGCGCCTGGCTGAGCGTCGAACTCTCCTCTGGACCCAGCGCCTTCCCGTCACTGTCCACAAAACCTTCAGGAGTCTCGCCCGAGTTCCCTCTCTCTCTTTTCTCGCCGTCGAGTGTGTGTCTCTGTGCCTGATCTCTCCATCCGCCAGGTGGAGGAAAGAAAGGCGCCGCTCGTCGGAGGCGCTTGACGTGCGACACATCTCGGCAGAAGCCCAGAAAAGAGAGGAGAGCAGTGGCGACGGCCAGCCGGCCCTGCAGACACAGACGGTCAAGAGCAGAGACACCAAATGGCGCAAAGAAGAAGAAGCAAGCGGAGCCTCCCTCAAGCGAAGCAGTCAGGCAGTCAGAGCCAGCCTGCTGACGCGAGAGAAGAATAAAGCACAGAAAAGGGCGGGACAGGCACAGCAATCGAAAAGAACAGAACAAAGCGACGAAGGACGAGAAGCGTTTCAAAACGATCCAGGAAGGAACGGCAGAGAATCGAGAAGCGCCGAACCTCGACACCTCGGCCACACTCATGCAGAGAGAGTTGCACCCGACACAGAACAGCGCGCAAGGCCTCCCACGCCACCTGGCGACCCCAGTTCTGAGAATGCGAACGGCCGCTAAACTGAGTCGCAGCCCAAACAGTCAAACGCTGAAACTGGCTCGTCACTCCCTCCACAACAGGCACCGAACCGGCGTCAGAACTGCAGCCTAGCTTTTTTTCAGCACGATGTGTGTCCCTTCGAAGCGCACCTTGATAAAGGCGTGGAGCAGCGGCTGCGGCTTTCCACCGGTGCTGCTCCTCCCTTCCGCCAGAAACTGTTCTTCCCGTCTCCTGAGCGCCTGAAGGTTCTCGAGCGCGAAGCCCCAGTTCGCCTCGGCCTCTCGAACTGCCTGTCTCGCCTTCGCCACGGCCTCCGCGAAGCAGTCCGTTCCAGGCGTGCTCGCCACTCCGCGTCCAGGCCGCCCTGCGCCCGCTGAAGAGTCGGAAGGCCTGCCAGCGACGGACCAGAAGCCTCCTTGGGGGGCTTCCACGGCCTCGGCGGCAGATGCATGCACGTCGCCTGCGGCGCCACGCGCTTCGCCTCGGCTACCCGCAGGGCGGTTGCGGTCTCCCGAGGATAAACTGAGTGGATTCGCTGGACGCGGAGATCCCTGCGAGTCTGTTTCCTCCGCGACACCCGTCTCGCGTGCGGATCCCAGAGAGCAGGTTTGCTGCCCAGCGTTCCGAGCAAGGACAGCCTCCGCACGAAGGCTCCCGGCCACGGCAGTCAGCCAATTGAACGTCTCAGGCGTCATGGCAACGGCGGCGCATGCGCCGAAACAGATGGCGGCGACGGCCGGGAAACCGGCAACGCCCGCATACACGGCCGTCTTGTAGAGAGGTCTCCGAGAGAACGGTCCGCCGGCGCGTGCGCGGAACTCAAACTGTGGGGGGGGAACGGGGCGCAGATGTGACGGCGGTTCACCGACTTCGCCGGCGGGACAAGACGTCTGGGGATCTGCCTTTCCTGCTGTGGAGACGCCGAGGCGACTCTCCGGTGCAACCTGCGAAGCGTTCGGATCCGACTGGCGTTCCAACCGAGCTCGCTGCGTTTGCCGCCTTGATGAAGCAGTGGATGAAGCCGAAAAGCCTGCCAGGCCGTACGCGTGAAGGACTTCTTCCAGGAAGCTCTCAAGACCCGCTCGGAAGGCATCGATCCAGGCAAAATGCGACTCCCACGAATGCCTGAAAGCTTCCAGTGCTGCCGGCGCAGTCGCTTCGCCTCGGACAGCCGCCGCGGTGTCGCGCATCTGGGCTGCATCGCCGCCTTTGCTCTGTGGACGCGGCAAAGAACTGGGAAATGCTGCAGCGCCGCCAGCGTCACCTGTCCGCCTCTCCCTCAGAAACCTCCGCAGCAGAGTGAGAGCGATCCCAGGGAGCGAGCCCTGCACCGCGGGCTGGAAAAGATATTTGAGACTTACCAACCCATCCTCTTGTCGATCGAAAAAGACGGCCGCCCTCACGATGTGCCGACGATGCGAGGAAGACGTCACAGGTGAAAAGGCAGCGACAGGTGAAAAGGCAGCGACAGGTGAAGAGGCAGCGACAGGTGAAGAGGCAGCGACAGGTGAAGAGGCAGCGACAGGTGAAGAGGCTGAGGTCGTGTGGGACAAGGCAGGAGCAAACGGAACTGCGCCGGCACAGAGTAAGCATGCGAACGCTGTGGAAGGAGCCTGGCGGTGAGGTGACAAGACAGCGAGGCGACTGAGGATCTCGGCCACGCGGGGAAGGAGAGATGGCCAATGCACTCGGAGGGACAGAAGGCAACGCCCTATCCACGCGCTGATGACTGGCTGCACAAACACCGCGCCCCACACGACAGAGAAGACAGAGGCAATCGAAGAACCACTACAAACGGCCCGTACGCTCAGACCAGAACGGAAAACCAAAGGACACCGGGGATCTCTCAACGCCACAGGAAAGTATCCTCAGTGTCGCGGTTTCCCAAATTTCCTAGTCTACCTTGGCGCGATGTGCTCCACCGGCTGTCTCGTGTGAGGGCTCGAGAGGCCCGCAGGCGCTTCTGGGGTTCAGTTGAGCGCCGGCGGCACCGAACCAAAACGCCCCGACCCCAGAAAAGCCATAGAAGGAATGGGCAACCTTGGACGGTTTGCAGGCCCCCTCAAGAGGCCTTATTTTTATCCACATCCGCGAGATAGATACATATGTAGATATACATATGTATATACGTATATATGTATATTTATGGCATGTCCGCACACGATCAGGAATTCCACAAGTTCCCCGCGTTGTCTCTCCGCGTTGCCTCTTCGCGTTGTCTCTCCGCGTCGCTGTCTGAGGCAAACTTCCCAAGTCTCGTCCGCCTGTCCAGCTGCAAGCATGCTTACCTGTAGGGCCTCTTCCTCGTCGTTCAGCAGCTCGGCGAACGTCTCCACCGTCCGTGAGACGAGGTCTTCGATCGCGAGTTTTTCGGCCTTTGCGGTTGCCCAGAGCATTGCTTCGTCCACGCCGCCTGCAGCGGTCTTTGCAGACGAAGCACTCGGCAGGTCCGTCTGGGACTTCGTCATCGCTTCGCCGCTTCCTAACAGAGGCTGGGTCGCGCCGTCCGCTCCGCCTCCGTCTCCCTCTCCGGCTTTCTTACTCTTCCCTTTGGTTCCCGGCGCAGGCGCCTCGCGGGTTTGCTTCTTCCGCGCTAGAGCTTCCAGCGCTCGCACAGGAAGAGGTGCGACCAGCCACGAGACAGCTTGTAGCGAAACCAGGAGAGCAAGAACTTGGACTCTCTTTGGAGACTGTGACGCTTTGCGTCCCAACTGGAGAAGAAGCTCCAAGGTCCTTTTCAAATCTTCTCGGCTCGAGGCGTGGTCTTCCGCCTCGTCGATTTCCGCGTCCGTCGCTCCACCCAGATAAGGTAGACTGCCCCGCAGGGGCTGTGTCGCTCCTGACCGTCCGGAGTGGCTGGGCACCTTGCACGTTCCCTCACGCTGTCCCAACGCCCGACTCAGCCTGGAGAGAGACTTTCCCGCACTCGACGCGCGTTGCACCTTCGGTCCCGAGACGCGCGTTTCTGGTCGGCCGTGTGATTTCTCGCCGGAACCGACGCCCCGCCTCCCATCCAGCCGGCGCGCGTCGTCGGCCGGCAAGAGACTGGGACAGCACACCGCACACTGACTTGTGAACGACCGCAGCGGGAGCGCTTGCGAGATCCAGTCCTGCTCACTCTCTTTTTCGCTTTCTTCTTCCAACGAGGAGGAAACGTCGGAGGACGACGACGGAGACTCGGAGCTGGCCACGCCCTGGGCCCTTGTCTCCGTGCCCGTCCCTCGCGCAGAACTCGCGCTCTTCCTCCACCCGTCTACCCAGCCTTGCGGCGTCGCCTCCTGTGCCGCGACCGCACGGCTCGCTCCAGGAACCTGCGCAAGTCCATAGGCAGACTCTGTTGATCCGGCAGGTGGAGCCAGCGTCGCCGCCGCTGGGGAGCTCGTGGGATGCGTGGCTGGTCCGATTCTCCCTGAGACAGAGACACTCGAGGTGGCCGCACTCCCCCCCTGCGAGGTCGCACTCGTCGAATGCATGTCTTTTCG